>NC_041403.2:96389171-96759171 GCF_900747795.2 Erpetoichthys calabaricus | reverse complement strand
ATTTTAAAGCAGTACTTTGCCGCTGCGAAGCGCGGGTATTTTGCTAGTATATATATATATATATATATATCTGGATTAACTTTGGTGGAGGTATTTATTGGGTTGTGGTTATTGGTGCACTGTTTATTTTTGTATATACACTTTTTTCTGTATTTTTAATATTTTTGGGTGAATCCTGTATTATACACTGTTTGGAGGAGCAGCTTTCTGACTTGGATCACTGTGGAGGAAGACAGCTTCACATTTTGCTTTTGTGCATAAATATGGGTTTCACTAGTTTGTGTGTATTTTACTTTTTCATTTGGGACTTTCAGGCAGCATTGTAAATACTGTATATAGTCATCATTTTTGGGCTCCATTTAATTACTGTTTTTGTGTCCTTTGCGGTATTGGACTGTGTACCGATAAATATAAAATCCACAGGACATTATTTTTGTTTTCTTGAAGTGCACCTGTAAATAAAACCACTTTATTTTTAAAAAAAAACAACCCTTTTTGTGTCCTGTCTCTGTCTTACACCATTATCCTGGTCATGCTCGGTCCCACATACTAGACACCTAGAGTGTAGGTTGGTGATTCCAATTCGATCTGTTTTCAATCCTATTTTTTGTAAAAACTGATCTATTTGTATGGAATGATTAAAATTAATAAAAAATTTTAAAAAACTACCCTCAAAACTTATCGTTTCAAACTGGCATACCAATTGTGAATTTTGCACTGTTACTGAAAGTTTTCTTTGTTTGTCTTTCTTTGAAATGATACATTCAATGACAAAAATAAACAATTTTATTGTATAAAAAAAAAAGGATAAACATCCAGCGATCCCACCAACATACATTAAAAGTTAACTATTAGCTAACGGGTCCACAGAGAAAGGGAGCTTCTTTTAGGTGCTTTTTATATAAAATTCTAAAACAAATAAATTAAATTAATTGAGCAAATTTTCAATTCCTCCAACTATAAGAGGCATAGCGTTGTTTCTTGCTACATTATTTTCAAAATGTAGCCATATGTCCACCATTGCTAAAAGTATTTAAATGTGTTTGATGTGTACTATATTGATCACTAAAATTTCAGTGTTTTTTTTTTTTTTGCCTTTCCCAGAAACACTTATAGAAAATACATTTTCGTTTGTAACTTAACTTAATAACAGTTCTGGATATTTTACACAACTTGTTTATAGCCTTTATTGTGAAAAAAGTTAGTTGTTTTATTTTTCAATGACTCAAGTATTTCAATAATGTCATTACTTCCAATTACAGCTACAATACTTTTTGTTTTATAAACACCCTTTATTATCCTTCTATATAATAATTCTATGTATTACTTTACTATAGCGATGAAATCCATGTTTTTGACTATGTTTTCCCTATGTCTTGAACACACTAACTGGATCTGTGGAAGGCACACTGTTATTAGAAGGAATCAGTTCTGTATGTATAGAGGGACATTCAAAAAGTTTCTGCACTTTTTTTTAAATCTATGAATTAAGAATTTCAAAAAACAAGTGACGTCACTTTTCTTCATAGTCACCTTCGTTTGCAATGCAATTTTCCCAGCGCTGTACCAACTTTTTAATGCCCAATTACTACTCCTCCCACTGTCACCACTTCCAATGAAAATATTAAAGTGTGGAAACATTTTGAGCGTCCTTTGTGCAATTAATGATTAAAGAAAAAGAATGTTTGAAGGTTTGAGTGACACAAATGAATGCAAATTTATTAACCTTAAATTAATACTTTATATGCATTAAAACTTTAAATGATGGAGAAGGAACAGCAGGAAAAAAAGATTTCAAATATTTTCCCAATTTCTAATTTTAATTTGAAAAGTTTTTTTTTTTTTGTTTATGTAATTTGTGCCATGAGGTTTAGATCAAATATAAGACTAAAAGGTTGCTATAGGTAAAAAACTGTATTTTCTTTCTGAAACTTGCTGCCTTGCTACCTTTCACAATTCCAATATCAGACCCAACACAGATACCATAAACTGTGTGTATGGTCATGTACCAGGTATTGATGTTTCCTTCTTGTTCTAGACCTTTCAAGGATTTTTAGCCGTAGGTGAGTTAACAGTATATGTGTCTCATCAGACCTAACAAGGTTTGTAGGCATCTCAGGGCTGACATTTCATGACAGCAGCAGGAGACTGTACAGCTCCTCTTAGAATGCTGGAAGCATTAAGTTGCCATCTCTGTGATCAAAGTAACAATGTACAGTAAATCATGGTACCCCATACTGGAATAAAACAGAAACAACATTTAGAGTTTCCCAAAAATAGTAATGGCTTTCATTTTATAGAAATTAATTCTAAACTGTAATATCCACACAGTGTTGTCACTTACTGCATTTACATATATTGGAAGCACAGTAGATTTTACACTTAGGTATACTATATTTTTGCATCTGCTCCTTTTAGCTCTTCTTAGGTATTATCATTTATGTGAAGTAAATAAAATTTGTATGAAAAATTATGAAAATCTAATATAATTTTAAGGTTTAGAAATGTTTCATCACAGAATGCTTTCTGCACTTGAACTTGTGGTATTTGACATAATGAGTAAAACAGTAATGTAATTTAACTGTGCTTCGAAATTTTAAATTAAGATAAGCTTATTCCTTTGCCCTTCATCTGCTAAATCTTTAGGAAACATACAACATATATTTTTTAACTATAATTAAACTTGATTTTTTATCTTTTTTCATTTTCATTTTGTGACATGGTCTACTGTGTTTAAACAAACCTTGAAAAAAACAGAGAATGAGTGCAATTACCAGAAAACAAGCATATCCCACACTGAGTATGTTCAAGTCTTGATCAAATTAAAGTCCACTAAGGGTGTAACTCAATCCCTGTAACAATTTGACAATAATATTGTCAGAAGTAGTCAAATTTTAAAGAATTAATACAAGTTAAAACCATTTTTCTAACATCTTTTTGTTAGAAAAAAATGAACCAATGCTATAAATGCATGAACATTTGTAGAGTAACATTTCCATGCTAATCATACAATTAGTTACTTTTTTAGATGTCATACAAAAATAAAATCAATTAAATAAGGATAATATCCAAGTTACCTTTACTATGCAGATATTCACTTCCTGAGCAGAAGAAAACAGAAAGATAACAACTGCAGTAATTGGTATTTCAGATATTTTATTCTATTCTATTTGCTAGGATGGGTGAAAAGTGATTAAAAATTACAGTTTCAATACAAATCATGGATTCTTTACACAAGAATGTGCTGCAATATACCTGAGACAAAACTTACTATACTATTGTATTTGACTTTGTGACAATTAATCTTGTTCCGTGATCATCACAGCAATTCTTCGTTAATTTTAATCTTATTCATCTTTGTAATATTATTTGAATATTGACTTGCACATGGTCAAAGGCTATTCTGGCAACTTGGAAGCCCACCTAATGTGCAGTATTTCAGAGCACTTTCATACTTACACAGGGATAATTTAGAGCCATTATTCAATGTCATTTGCTCATCTTTAGGATGTGGAAGGAAGCTGGCAATAAAAGAAGAATATACAAACTTCACAGAGATGCAATTAGCACTCTCTACCCTTTGTATAAATATAATTTATTAAAAAGAGTGACGACTTACCGCTCCATTTGCGACCAGCCATTTATCCATTTCTCAAATTGGGCATATGTTGTTCACAAAGGCTCTGTGGGTCTGGTGTGGGTCATCAGTATGTATACTTTAACTGCTGGTACAGAGCAGCACAAACAATTCATTTAGTCTGTGGCTGCACACCTTGTCCATGTAAGGGAAGGCAGTGTGGGCAAAATGCATAAGAATTAGCCATGTAGAGCAGTGGCAATCAAAATAAATCTTAAAAGGTCCTCTAAGTGTCAGTAAACACCCAGTGAAATAATAATGCAGTAGTGTCTCGAACTTAAAACAATTCTAACTTAGAACGTTCCAGAGTTTGAACACTAAATTCAAGAGAAATTCAATCCCGAGTTTGAACGATGTTTCTACATTTGAACTGTGCGCACAGTGAAAAAAATGCAGTAACATTTCACTGCGTAGAAAATTCAATTGTGTGCCCACGTCATCTCTCGCTCTCGCTCTGAAAGCATCTCTTGTGTTATGCATGTGTGTTTTCAATGCTTTTTTCACTTTAGTTTTGGTGTGTTTGGTTATATATATAACCAACCCCTATCTAATAACCATGGCTTCCAAGAAGAATGTGGAAGCAACAAAGCCATGTTTTAATGTATTATTTAGGGCATTTATTTGTGTTATTTTTACCTTAAATGATGTATATTTGCACCTGTTGTTAATTTCATTAACACCAAAGCAGCTGAAACTGATCAGCTCTGTAAAAGATGTTAAGCCTTCTGTAGGCATAGAACGCATATTCTTGAAAACATTTAAGAAACATTGAAATATCTTTGAAGTACGTGTTTAATTATTCTATCCATCTATCCATCCAATGTCGCGCCAGCCCCAGCAAGAATACAGTGTGAGGCAGGAACAATCCCTGAATGGGTGCCAGCTCATCACTAGCACTGAGACACCATGTCCTCACATGTTTAATTTTTAACAATATAGATTATTTAAATAATGTTAACATTTTATCTGTATAATGTAATAAACATATTTTGCTACATTTCATCTTAAAAATGATATCATCATCATATGTAAATACACACTTTATAAAGTGGCTCAGGTTGTGTAATATTATAACTGTATCGCAAGTCTACAGTGAGGTAATTGTGTTTATAAGTACAAACAGTGATGGACACTTGAGTGCGTTTATAGTTCTTGGGATGAAACTGTTTTTGAACCACGATGTCCCTACAGGAAAGGCTCTGAAGCTTTTGTTGTATGAGAGCAGTTCAAATAGACAGCACGGCTGAGGCTGCGTGTGCTTGATACTGTATACCGATAATTCTCTTTCTGATCAGCTGCTGTAGAGCTGTGATTCCACACTCAGGTACAGTGGGATAAATACTCTGAGTGGTGCAATGAGAGTAATATGGAAAAAGATGATCCCCTAATGGGAGCAGCTCAAAGAAGAAGAAGAAGAAGGTGCAGTGAGAGCAGCAACGCTAAAGCAGCTATGGTATTTGGAATAGTTTGGCTATTCCGTGGACTATTATATTGTTACATGTTAATTAGAATCAGATGCCTAACTAATAAACAATATGCGGTTAATTTCAGTGTACATGATAGCGCCCATTACAAGTATATATATATATATACAAGTATATATATATATATATATAGTAAATCCATCCATTATCCAACCCACTATATCCTAACACATGGTCACGGGGGTCTGCTGGAGCCAATCCCAGCCAACACAGAGCGCAAGGCAGGAACAAATCCCAGGCAGGGTGCCAGCCCACCACAGGACACACACACCCACACACCAAGCACACACTAGGGACAATTTAGGATTGCCAATGCACCTAACCTATTTGGACTGTGGGAAGAAACCGGAGCACCCAGAGGAAACCCACGCAGACACAGGGAGAACATGTAAACTACACGCAGGAACTCAGGTCTCCTTACTGCGAGGCAGCAGCGCTACCACTGCACCACCATGCCACCCTATATATATATATATATATATATATATATATATGTGCACTCATTGCTTTGTAACTAGCCACAAATGCAAGTGGCAGCTAAACTGGTAGCTCCGTCTTTGTTATAGCATTTGTCTTTCTTCTTCTTTCTTTTCTTTATTTATAAAGTAAAGAAGAAACATGTTGGTGGAGCACAGATCATTCCAGAAGAACTGAGGCACAGATATCAGGGATGTAGGGCTGGTGCTAAGGTAAAGGTGAAGCTTGCAAACAAACACAGGAAATTATAAACCTTCTTTTCTCTTCTCAAAAGCTATATTAGATGTATTAGCAAGTCACTACAAACATCTAATATTTCACTACTTGGTCATTACTGTATAACCCTTTTTTTGTTCATTAATACCCTATCAGCATAAGCCATATCACTTTATTTTATTTTACTTTGACATTAAGTCACTTTAGTATCTGTCACTTTGATATTATCTGTCACCTGTCACTTAAGTAGTGGCATTATTTGCACAATTCTCACTACACTGGCATTATTGAATGTACCATCTAGTATACTGTGATTGATTTGTGTGGTAAGTGTACTTAAATGTTTCTATCTATCTATCTATCTATCTATCTATCTATCTATCTATCTATCTATCTATCTATCTATCTATCTATCTATCTATCTATCTATCTATCTATCTATCTATCTATCTATCTATCTATCTATCTATCTATCTATCTATCTATGGATTCAAAAGTATTCAGAACCATTCACTTTTTTCACATTTTGCTATGTTGCAGCCTTGTGCTAAAATTATTTAAATTAATTTTTTCTCCATATCAAGTAATGATCAATATGAAGATTTTAGAAATGTTTGCTAATTTCTGGTATGTGAGGACTGAGAAGTTGCCAGGGTGGGAAGTGTCCACAATAGGGTTGCCTCCTTCAACTACATTTGCCTTGCAGGAAACCAACTTGGGGTAATGGTGAATGTACAGTATGCTGCCGCTCAGCATCCTGGGGGCGGGGGGAGTGGGGGGAATGGACATATTGCCTCAGCAGGCAATCGTCCATGTCCATTCTTTGTGCTGGTATTTGTAATCGTAAGCTAATGTTGTATTTCTTTTTGCATTTGGTATTAACAAACCATGAAATATTTCTAATCTTTTCAGTAACATTATATTATATAGAATCTATACTGTACTAATGTAGAACTTCAGACTATGATATTGTGTAGCAGACATGTCCTCTTGTCAGAAAATCAGCTCTAGACTCTCCCCTTCCCCAAGACCTCAGTCCTCTACTATCACCGAGAAGATGAACAACCTATTCAAGAAATAAAATATTAAGAAAGCAGAATTCCCTGACCTGTCCTCCTCTACATTCACTGTCTTCCATATGTACAGATATTTTGCTACAAGCCTCTATTCTTGCCCTGTTAACAAGTGTTTCAAAATATCCAGTATCATTCATACAGTATGCTAGGAAAATCAAACACTATAGGCCTCAACAGATCAGTTACATAAATGCAGTATCTGTAATAATGAAGAACTTTGAGACCTTATCTTACTCTACCTAAAAGCACACACTGATGCTCTTCTAGAGTCATGGAATCTGCCAAAGGAACCAAGAAAGCAGTAGGGAATACAGTAAATATGGGTTTGTATGTTATCCTTTATACACATTGATACTGCTAGGGCACATATCAGGATTTTCTTCATATGGTTTACTTAGTTTTTGCACATCCCATATCATTATCCCAGAGACTGGAACAAGAGGTAATAATAATTGAGCGCTTTGAGTACTGAGAAAAGCGCTATATAAATGTAATGAATTATTATTATTATTAATAATACTACTAAACCTGTGCTGTATTGCTACATACATATTACATATTTTTGTTGGGTCCTACTCCCAAATATAGTTTTAGCAGTTGTTTAAAGATGTGTTGTTTAAAGAAACTGAGAAAAGCAATTCTTTTTAGGAATATTAGTTTGAAAAACAAATGCAGCCCATACACTCAATCTATTTTATTTGGTTGGGTAATACTTAAGTTATCTCAATATCTCATTTAGATATTTTTAAGCTGCCTTGGTAGTTTGATCTAGACTGATCTTTAAGATATTTTGAGTAACGAAGGAGCTTTTGTCATGCTAAATTCCCCAGTTGGGACAAATAAAGCATTATCTCTATGTTTAAACGCACTTCCCCTAGTTTTTCATTGGTGGCTGAGGTATGTAATTTATTAATTTACTCCACATGGACATGATTCAGAATTGTTTAGGTCAAATGCATCGGTGTGTGTGCTGAAATGCCTTTGGACATATTAATAAAACAGTGCCAATACAAAGATCTTCACCCTGACTTTGTCTCTTGCTGTGTAATATACAATATTTACTTATTTTGCTGTTATTAAGCATCTCCTCAAGAATATAACGAACACTATTATTTTACTGGACTTTTTACGGTTAAGGTGATGATTCCACAGAAAAATATCTTTGTTTTTAAAAGCTTTAGTAAAAATTCAAAGTAAAACAGTTCACACAAAAAATAGAAAATTGATATTCCAAAAAGAAAAGTTCTTGTTAAGAAAAGTTCTGTTTAAAGCTTAAAATTCTTGTTTCAAATCGTTACAAATCACTTCTAAACGTTTCTGAACCATTTCAAAACTGTCAGAAAACTGTATGCCTATCCCATTTCAATGTTGAAAATTGGTCTTTTTAAGTCCCTGTGCACTGGGACCTATTCTAAATAACAACTGACTAAATTATCACACTGTATCTTAATTATAGAAAGAAAGTTCTATCTCATACTAACTTACATGGGGAAAAAGGCTATACCATTGTCTATGGCTATGATTACACTAGAATTACCAGAGCGAACACTAAAATGAATTTAACTTAACTTAAAGTATTACTTTCTAGGTTGGCTCCTACAAATACAGATAGAGAAGAAAAGTGTCTGAATTACAGGCTTAAAGGAAAATGATGAGGCAAAAAATGCTTTAAATTTCCCTTTTCGGGTTTTTTGTGAAAGTTATGGGTGACACTGCTAAAGAAAGTTCCTGCTGTGTACACTGTAATTGCTTCTAGATGGTCTTCATTGTCAGATTTATTGAATTATAATTGGTAAACTTTGGGAACAAGAAAATGTGTTATTCAGCATCAGACAGATTTTTTTTTTTAAATGCGGGATTTTGATTTTTCCGGATTTTCTCAACCCTATGAATTCTGAAAAGGGTAGCAAAGGTGTAGATCCTATCTTGGCAAGCACACTACACAAGACAGGAACAATCAGAGGTGATGTTTTATTTTATATACTGTATGTCTATGACTATGAAAAAATGTATATTCTATTCAAATTAAGCAGACACTAATATGGGTTAAACTCAAAGCTTTAACTTTCTAACTTACTTTTTTTTGGCTCTTACAATTAATCATTATAGAATCAGTATTGAATTGAAACTATAGATGTCACATCAATTTGACAAAAATAATAAAGAAATCAATAATTCTGCTTTTTGATAGATTGTTCACCTTTTTTCTTTCTTGAAAGATAGAGGTAAGCTGATCTGTTCAGCAGAAAAATTCAGTTATTAAACTAAATATGGCTGTGGACTTCAAACCGTGAAGTTTAAATCCCACTCCGACACTTTATGACTATGAGCAAATCACTTCACCTGCTTGTGCTCCACTCAGAAAAACAAAAGAAGTGTAACCAATTGTATCTCAAGTACTGTGTGTTGCCTTGGATAAAGGTGTCAGCCAAATGAGTAAAAATAATAATATCCCCAAATGACCAGGCCCACCTTTATACCCTCTTAAGAAGTTCCTAAAAAAGAGAGAAAAGAAAAATGTGTTCATGCTTTTTATGTTGCTAAGAGCCAGCTACCATAAAGTACCATATATACTCACATATAAGTTGGGTCTTGAAACCCGTAAAATCAATCATATAATCATACCCCAACTTATAAGACCATTCAAAAATGCGATACTTATTACACCTTCTTGCCTCCTCCAATCTCACAGCAGTTTCTCAGATGCATCGAATTTTGTAGCAACAGTGCAGTTACCAATTTCATTTGCTACTTCAACGACGTTTAATTTAAAACCAGCTTCACATATTCTTCTAATCTAACGCTCCATCATAGATAAGGGATGCTCTTACGATAAAGGTGTATGACGGTGTGAGATACAAAAAACACAAATCAGTGCAAGCGTTGCTTTGGAATAGTTCGGGTATTACCGTGTGGTCACATAGGCACAATAGAGAGAGAGAGAGGTTAAGATCGCGCACTGATACAGCGCATTGCCACACCCACATAAAAAAAAAGGGCAGTGTGCTCCGTGGTTACTCTCTCACGTGGGCGTTAGCATATCGTAATCCCTTGTACCAACAGTGTGAGTTTTCCGCATTCGACTTATACGACCAGCATTATAAAATACCAGAAATTATATGGTAAAATCAAGTCTTATCTGCGGGAGAACTTTTCCGCGAGTATATACGGTACTTATTTAATATTTGACAGTGTTTTAGATGTAATGGTCTATATTTCAGCCAGGATGTAATTCCAGACACAGCTAAATTGTTTGTTGACACTTCTTGTCTACTGGGAAATGGAATGTAGGTATCTGTACTGTACAAAAGATACCTTTACAACAGACAGTGAGAATGTTGCTGCAATTGTATTACTTGAAATTATTTTTAAAAAATAAGTTAAAGTAAACCTTGATGCAATGTGTGCTAGAAGATGGAGTTTTATCCTTTGTAAAGTATAGTAATACAGTTTTTTTTTTCTTTTTTCTTTTTTTTAGTTAACTTTTTCCTCCTATTTTGGTGTTATGAGCTTGTGTTTTTGCAACATTATTTTGTAGGTTATAGCATTCATTTGATTTTTGTTATAATTCAAATTATTCTTATTTTGTTACCATTAATTTTCTGTCTTTTCATTACATAATTTTGAATTTTTTTTCTATTAATTTTTCCATTTGGCAACATCCTTTTGCATGTCTGTGGCCATTCTGAGTGTGGAAATAACAGTGATTTCTAAGCACATGACCTGACATTTCACTGTGTACATCATCTGGCATCCAACCTTTAAATAAACAAACATCCATCCATCCATCTATCCTCTTCCGCTTATCCGAGGTCGGGTCATGGGGGCAGCAGCTTGAGCAGAGATACCCAGACTTCCCTCTCCCCGGCCACTTCTTCTAGCTCTCCCGGGGGAATACCAAGGTGTTCTCAGGCCAGCTGAGAGACATAGTCCCTCCAGTGTGTCCTGGGTCTTCCCCGGGGCCTCCTACCAGTTAGACGTGCCCGGAACACCTCACCACGGAGGAGTCCAGGAGATGCTTGAGCCACCTCATCTGACTCCTCTCGATGCGGAGGAGCAGCGGCTCTACTCTGAGCCCCTCCCAGATGACTGAGTTTCTCATCCTATCTTTAAGGGAAAGCCCAGACACCCTGCGAAGGAAACTCATTTCAGCTGCTTGTATTCGTGATCTTGTTCTTTTGGTCACTACCCATAGCTCATGACCATAGGTGAGGGTAGGAACATAGATCGACTGGTAAATTGAGAGCTTTGCCTTGCGGCTCAGCTCCTTTTTCACCATGACAGACCGATGCAGAGCCCGCATCACTGCTGATGCCGCCTGTCGATCTCACCCTCCATTCTTCTTGAACAAGATCCCGAGATACTTGAACTCCTCCACTTGGGGCAGGATCTCGCTCCCCACCCTGAGAGGGCACTCCATCCTTTTCCGGCTGAGGACAATGGTCTCGGATTTGGAGGTGCTGATTCCCATCCCAGCTGCTTCACACTTAGCTGTGAACCAATCCAGAGAGAGCTGAAGATCACGTCCTGATGAAGTAAACAGGACAACATCATCTACAAAAAGCAGTGACCCAATCCTGAGTCCACCAAACCGGACCCCCTCAACTCCCTGTCTGCGCCTAGAAATTCTGTCCATAAAAGTTATGAACAGAATTGGTGACAAAGGGCAGCCCTGGCGGAGTCCAACTCTCACCGGAAACGGGTTCGACTTACTGCCGGCAATGCGGACCAAGCTCTGATACCGATCATACAGGAACTGAACAGCTCTTATCAGGGGGTCCGGTACCCCATACTCTCGGAGTAGCCCCCACAGGATTCCCCGAGGGACACGGTCAAATGCCTTTTCCAAGTCCATAAAACACATGTAGACTGGTTGGGCAAACCCCCATATACCCTCCAGGACCCTGCTAAGGGTGTAGAGCTGGTCCATTGTTCCGCGACCAAGACGAAAACCATCCTGTTCCTCCTGAATCCAAGGTTCAACTATCCGACGGACTCTCCTCTCCAGGACCCCCGAATAGACTTTTCCAGGGAGGCTGAGGAGTGTGATCCCTCTGTAGTTGGAACACACCCTCCGGTCACCTTTCTTAACACTAGAATTACCAGAGTCTACGAAAAAACTCGTAGATCCGGCCCACCTTAAAACCGTTCTCACCTCTCTTTTGTCTTCTAAATGTGCCGATTAAGAGGAGCAGCGAGCAGCCGGCTATTCCATCCCCCACCGTCGCAGAACGTTCACTAAGTTTTCCCAGCTCATGGCTTGTTTGATTATCTGGGAGTGACTGAACTGCTGGAGTTTTAGAATGAAAATAATAGATCGCTATTTGGAATACATGCATTTCATGCGTGTTCTGTTTCTACAGTAATCTGTGTAAACACATTGCTAAAACAGAAATGGTTTACAATATTCTAGTAGCAAATGACAAAATGTAGGCATAAACTATATAATGTATGAAGCCTGAAGTCCAAATATCAAAGAAACACTTTCACAAAAGGTACAAAAAAAAAAGCCACCGCCAAAAAAAGCCACCTTAGTGTGCGACTTTGACACGCATTAGCTATCACTGCTTCTGTGGCGCAACAGTATCAGTCGCTGACTCGGGATCCAAAGGTCGTGAGTTTGATCCTGCACAACTCCATTTTGAGAAGTGTTCTTATTTTCACTATTTTAGAATAAAAAGATACATTTGATTTCAGTCTGTAACAGCTGGAGTAATTTATGATATTTGTTAAGGTTACCTTTATTTTTTTTTTAAATTCACTTTTCATTGTCTCAGTCGCGTTCAGGATACTTCCCTACCGCCCCCCACCTGACACATAAAGACGCTCTATAGTTCTGCAGTGTATCACGATACATACGACCACGTGTTTTTTTCCCCCAATATTGCCAGTGCCCACGTGTTGCTGTATGCTGTTTCTTTTGTACTCCAGGACATGCAGAGGAAAGCATAGTAAAGAGCAGTAACTTCAGCGCTATATGCAATCATCAGACACTCCCCATCTGATACTACTGTTTTCACATAAAGACGCGCTAAAGCTCTGCAGTGTACTGAAGTGTGTGCATGCACTTTTTGTGGCATTATACGTGTATTTTTTGAGCATGCCCATGTAGCTCAAACACAGGAACATATGTTGATGTAAAAGTATAACAAAACAAGTGCACTTTTATTCAAGACTATAACCGAAGAAAAAAGAAAGCAAGTTACAGTAGGCGGTTGATATGACAGCTTGCGTGGTGCAATGCTAAGAAGTGCTGATTTCCATTCTGTGCTATATAACTGTTAACATTTGAATCTGATGATTGCATATAGCGCTGTCTTATTCAGTGTGCGCAAGAACATGCAGGTGGCCAGTTGCTGCGTGCTTCAACGCACATTTTAAAAAAAGAAAGAGACAAATATATGTGACGTTTTGAAGAAATCATTTTATGACGCGAATAGTACCAATCAGAAAACATCGTCGAAGTAATGCAATATTATTTGAAAACGAACAGCGTCAGATCGGGTGTGAAGTTATACTGGCGCTGTTTGAGTCAGATCAGAAGCTGAAAAAGCAGAAAAAGCTCCTGTTCTGACTCAAAGTAAAAAAGCATGAATTAATCAACAGAAATAACCGCGATTGACATTTTAAAGATAACGATTTACAGTGCATACCAATTTATAAATTCAATGTCCGTTTGAGAAAAAAAAAAAAAACATTTTCTTCAAAGCTGGGAATCGAACTCACGTCTCTGTAGCACGACAGGGTTGTTGTGCCCCAAGTCAGCAAACCGTAGCGTTAAGCCACGGAAGCTGTTGTAGCATCCTTGAACCTTTTGTGAAAATGTTTATTTGATGTTTGGACTTCAGGCTTCACAGATTCTATAGTTTATGCCTACATTTTGTAACATTTATTACTAAAATATGAAAAAGTTTCTGTTTTAGCAATGTGTTTACACAGATTACTGTAGAAACGGAACACGCATGAAATGCATGTATTCCAAATAGCGATCTATTATTTTCATTCTAAAACTCCAGCAGTTCAGTCACTCCCAGATAATCAAACAAGCCATGAGCTGGGAAAACTTAGTGAACGTTCTGCGACGGTGGGGGATGGAATAGCCGGCTGCTCGCTGCTCCTCTTAATCGGCACATTTAGAAGACAAAAGAGAGGTGAGAACGGTTTTAAGGTGGGCCGGATCTACGAGTTTTTTCGTAGACTCTGGTAATTCTAGTGTTAAATCCAGGGATGTGTCCATTCCAGCAAGCATTGGGCACGAGTGAGAAACAATCCCTGGACGATGCCTCGGCTCATCGCAAGGTGAATACAAGCACACACATACACTAGCATCATTTTAGTGGCACCAAATCCCCAAATCTGCATATCTTTGGAAGGAAACTGGAGGACACTGAGGAAACCCAGCAGGAAAACATGTAAACTCCAGGCAGGGAATATCAGCGACGTGACTCCCTGCAAAACAGCAGCACTAACACTCCGCCACTGTGTCACCCCATGTGTGTAATTACTAAGAGTATTCATTATTTAAATGAAATTACCTGTAATTTATCTGTAAAATGTAATACAGTGGAACCTCGGTTTGCGATCATAATTCATTCCGGAAACGTGCTCGTAGTCCAAAACACTCATATATCAAAGTGAATTTCCCCATAAGAAATAATGGAAACTCAGATGATTTGTTCCACAACCCAAAACTATTCATATAAAAATGATTAATATCAAAATATAAAGTAAAAATACATGAAACAAATTAACCTGCACTTTACCTTTGAAAAGAATCATGGCTGGTGTGAGTGAGTTTCTAAACTCTTGTGGGATTGCACCCAACGGGACGACACGCGGAAGAGCGTCCCAAAGCAATCGCAGTCTCCCAGCGCTGTAGCAGTTCGCTGTAAAAGTGAATCCGAAAAGATCGCGGACATGCTATAAGCGCCTGCCGTCGATGGGTGATACAAGGAACAAGGAACATTATAAATGCACAGGGCCTTCCTGACTGCTGTGTCTGTTTCAAGCTGAATAAATCTGGTGTTGCTGAAGTACTGAGACTCAGCTTTGTGTTTTAGTGTGCAAGACGGGGACTCGCACGTTACAGCACACACGTGCGCGCACGAGCCCACACACACACACACACGAGCGCACGCGCGTGCACACACACACATACACACACGCGCGCGCGGATGCACAGTGACAATGCTAATGCTGTAGTAAACAGTATACACTCGTACGGATGTTTACTATGAGTGAAGCACGCCGACTCAAACGGAGAATAGGAGACGATTGCCCACAATCCTGCAGCGAGAGAGAGAAGAACCATCAGCTCAGTTGTGATCACATGACGCTCAGCAGACAAAGAGTATACATACTGCTCGTACTGCAAGACCTCGCTCGTTTATCAAGTCAAAATTTATTAAAAATTTTTGCTCGTCTTGCAAAACACTTGTAAACCAAGTTACTCGCAAACCGAGGTTCCACTGTATACATACTTTAATGCTTTTCATCATGAAAGTGATATCAAGTATAAATCTAAGGATTCTAAATGTGCAGAGAGTTGGAATATCATACACTTAATCAGTACCGCCGCTCCCTATACGCAGAGTACGCAGTCTGCGTAAGGCACCAACTCCCAGGGGGGCACCATCCCAGCTACTCAAAAAAATCGTTTTTATATATTATAATAATAAATTAATATTAATAATATACATATACAAATAAACAAAAATATAAACGTATATATTGCATTTTACGGTGAACGCAGAGTAGGCTAAGCACACGTGATGACGCGCGCGCCCTCACCTCTGTTACGGCTGCCTATTTGGCCAAAAATGATAATAATTGAACAATATCCCTGGTCCTGGAAAGAGACATCAACAGTCCGGCGCCAAGAAATGAAAGAAAAAAAAAGCCCAAGATGAAGCCCGTGCATCACTTTAATCTCTGGATTGCTCTGCGCATAGCAGTGACGCTCCCTGTAACTGTTGCCTCTGCTGAGCGAAGTTTTTCTAAAATGAAGCTCATCAAAACGTACTTGCGCTCATCTATGGCACAAGAGCGCATGAGTGGTCTGGCAATTGTCAGCATCAACTCTGAATTAGCAAAGGCTTTACCATATGAAGAGTTCATTTACGACTTTGCCTCAAGAAAAAGCAGAAGTGTGCCTTTGTAAATTTTGAACTTTGGAAAGCTCCAGCAGATGACAGTGTTGATTTTATTTCAGTTTATTATTGTTTATTTTATTTATTATAAATGTTTTATTTAAAGTGTAATTTTAGTTTGTATTTTTTGCTGTAGAGCTACAATTGTAATTTATAAATGATACAATTTATTTATGTATTTACTTTTATTTGAATAAAGTTCTATTTTGGCCCCTATAGTAGGTGTTTTTTTTATTATTTTATTTTTACTTCCGCAATATTTGGGGGAGGGGGCACAAAAGTAAATTTCTGCTTAGGGCACCCATTTGGCCAGCAGCGGCCCTGCACTTAATGTGCGCAGTATGGTGATCTATTGCTGGCGATTCACTGCTGTCAGGAGCAGAGGAAGCCCTAGAAAAAAAGATAGCACAGAAGACAGTATGTGAGAATTTTAAAACGTATTGTGTCATTACGATTGGGAATATGTGACGCTTGAATATAAAGCACCATGAATACATCTGTATGTCGGCATTTTGCTTCACCACATCGAACCATTTATCAAATATCGAAGCGCACACACCGATCTCGTAGGATCCGCAAAGCGGCTTTCTGTCACATGTAGATAGTGAACAGAGACTCTGACGTCATATTTCAACTTTTAGCACACTGCGCCCCCCAACTTTTTGCTGGTACTGCAACTCGTGCACGCGTCATGTTAATTTCTGAGGACCTGCTCAGAAGACGCATCAAATGAACGCTCAGAACGCGTGGCGGCCATGATGCGGGCGCTTACACGTTCTGAGCGTGAAGTATAAATGAGCCATTAGCATTGTGACTGTGTGTGCACACGCGCGCGTGTGTATGTGTGTGTGCTTGTGCGTGTGTGTGTGCTGTGATGTGTTAGTCCCCCTCTTGCACCCTAAAACACGAAGCTGAGTCTCAGTACTTTAGCAACACCAGCTTTATAAAGCTTGAAACAGCAACAGCGCGGTTATTTATTGTAGCGGGATCTGCCACTCTCCTATACACAGACACAGCAGTCAGGCAGGCCCTGTGCATTTATAATGTTCCTTGTATCACCCATCGATGGCAGGCGCTTATAGCATGTCCGCAATCTTTTCGGATTCGCTTTTATGGCGAACTGCTACAGCGCTGGGAGACTGCGATTACTTTGGGACGCTCTTCCGCGTGTCATCCCGTCGGGGGCGATCCCACAAGAGTTTAGAAACTCACTCACACCAGCCATGATTCTTTTCAAAGGTAAAGTGCAGGTTAATTTGTTTTATGTATTTTTACTTTATATTTTGTATTAATCATTTTTATATGAATAGTTTTGGGTTGTGGAACAAATCATCTGAGTTTCCATTATTTCTTATGGGGAAATTTACTTTGATATATGAGGGCTTTGGACTACGAGCATGTTTCCGGAACGAATTATGTTCACAGACCGAGGTTCCACTGTATGTATATATATATATATATATATATATATATATATATATATATATATATATATATATATATATATATATATATATATATATTTATATATATATATATATATATATATATATATATATATATTGTGGAAACTGGCTTGGACACAGACAGGCAGACACACTCATGTCACCCATCACACGTTTATTTACATTATTTACACGGTCCTTATTGTGCTCACAAACTCCAAAGACCCCAAAGTCCTGGCCACAACACAATGCCTTCTCTCTCTTCAGGCCTCCTCCTTGCCGTCCTCCCGACATCATCTTCCTTCCTCCCGACTCTTGTCCATGACTAGAGGGAGGCGGCCCCTTTTATACACACCCAGATGTGCTCCAGGTGCTCCCCGGAAATCTTCCACCGGCACTCCCCAGTGTGGCGGAAGTGTCGGCTGTGTACCCGGAAGCACTACGGGTGTCCCTTCTTCTCTTCCCCCCAGCACTTCCGGGTGTGGCGGAAGCGCTAGGGTCCAGGGTCCCCAAGGCATCAGGGCACCCCCTGGCGGTGGCCACGGGCCCCTACAGAGTAGAGCTTCCAAGCTCTGTACCCGTGGCTCCCAATTCAACCAGGGCGGACGCCCCCTCGCGTTCTAGAGGAGGAATGAGCCCTCCTCCTGTCCTCCTGGGCGTCCCAGCCGGGCGTGAGCCCCGTCCGGGTGCCACAATATATATATATATATATATATATATATATATATATATATATACACACACATACACACGCACACAAAACAAAGGGTTGGCAGATGGAGATTGACATAAAAAATATATGTATATATACTGTATATATTTACACATATATAGTATATCATACCTCCAACTACACCTGTCCAATTTCTGCACTTTTTTGTTTCATATTCAACCTACTGCTGAATCTTCTTGGATCTCAAATAGTTCAGGGTCAGAAAGAAGTGGTAGTAGATGTAGGTCATATGCAACCCTTAGTGTTCCTCCTGTGGCTCCTTGTTTCTCTGATTGAAGAAAATGAGGGCAAACAGGTAAGCTGCAGTGATACGACATCATTATTCCCCAGAAGGGACAGACTGTATATCTGTTGTTGCTGTCATGATGTTGACAACTGAATTCATAATCAAGATTACGTCTCTGCACGTCGCATTTAAATACATTCTACTAAAATAATTGTTTCTGTCCTGGCCTCCACACAGATTACGTGCTTTGAAAGGCAGATAAACACCTTTCTTTATCCAAAACTATATAGACTGTTATATGCTGTCACAATTGTGAAGATCAGGGCGGATAACAGAAGATTAGACTGGCGCACTTCCATGCCCATGAATAGCGGCCTTCCTGATTCTAAGTTAACTTCCTCATTACCTCACATGGCAGAAAGCAAGGGGAAGATTTGGAAAATACCAGATATGCCCACTAGATGGAGCTAAACTGCAAATCTTAATAAATGAACAGGTTTCATTAACAAGTTGCAACAAAACAGTTTCAATATATAAATACTGTATTAGAAAAGACCCACTGTCATCAGTTTCAAGTGCAGACAAATCTTTATTGGGGAAAAATGAGGACCAGACATGGTATCCCTTTTCCTTCTTTTCAGGTTAATTTTGGGAATCTGCTGTCGTATGGTAAAATATTTAAATTCATAACATTTATCATTTTATTAAATATACTGTATTAAAATCTCAACATTGTAAGTGCTTCCCTGAATGTCAATAGTAAAATGTGTGCTTATACATTTTTGTATATTTTATTAAAACAGTAACTATACTGTTATTTGTATATTGCTGTATATTATATGAGGAACAATTTGTAACAATGTGTGACATTTTGGACCCATTTACTTTTGATTACTAACATAGAAATGAAATTCAGTCAGTCTTTAGTAACCTAATTAAAAAGATGGGTCCCAGCATGAAAATATGAGGTTTATTGTTTAAATCAAACAATAAACATAATCAACCACCATACTCTTTTCAGGTTGCTCTCAAAACTCTCTCCTCTCTCAACATGCTCTTTGCTATGGTTTCTCTACTGGGCAAGGAAATTTTATTTCAAAACAAAATACCTCATTTAGTTTTAGTGCAGTAACCAAAGCTTTTAGACAAAATGAACCCATTTTAGGAATCCATTACTTATGAATCCCAGACCAACAGAATAGTTTGGGGTTTTTGGGTGAGAGTTTTAATTTCTGAAATGTTATAGATATTGATATATTGATATATATGTATAATGACAGCAAATGCATCCATGGGTAAGCAGCTTTTATTTTGTCATTATTTATTAAAAAAAAAAAACATCAATATGCTGAAGGTTTATGTGAAAAAGTAACTACGCCCTTACTGGTCAAATGAAATTATATTTACAACTTGTTTCACAGGGATAGAAGCTGACAATGTTCTTCTCCATGATTTTAGTGTTCAGCTCTACATTTTTAATTTTAATCAGTTAGTTCTCAGTACATAATGATTTTCACTTAGTACTGTTTACTGTTAACTTAATTCCCTTAGTATCCTTTAAAAATAAAAAGATTTGTCAAACATGAACAGCATTGAGCGTGCCTATAAGAAATCCTATTTATAATTCTCATGATTTTTATGTCCCAATAAGCAAAGACATGTACAGTTGTGTTACAGAGTATATTACACACTTTGTCTAACCATCCAAAATTTTTACACTATTTTTAATATTTTATGGGGAGTAGATAAAAGAAGACATTCCTTTACTTCCACTAACTCATTTGTTGTACAGGTACCTTTTGTGTTGGAATTATGTTGGAATTATGTGACAACTATTTTTATTCAGGTTCCATTTAATGCAAATCACGATCTTTGAAAAACTAAGGCCAATAGACTGAAGGCATTAAAAATAATTACAAACTTGCATAATTTATTTTTTTTTGTATTATTAATTCTCTCTGAATATGCACAATATACTACAGTATACAAATTTTCTTTTAATAATTTGAAAGTATGTAAATAGAAACTTTACTGTAATAATTCACAGTGCTTTAAGTGTGCAGCATTGCACAATGATGTTATCCAGCTCTAATAAGATGACATAAAAAGATGCACCATACTGTATGCAGCAAAAGTTCAGCTTGTAAAATCTTTGGACAGTATAGTTGAAGGATATCATACTTATATAAATGAACAATTTATAAAACCAAGAATTATACATAAAGCATATATGAAGGGATTTATAGACTGCGTGTAATTCAGAGGGAGAACAGGCAAAACTACTGATTTAAATGGCCTTTAACAGGGTATGGAAGTGATTGGTTAAGCACAACAGTATGAATATATGGACACATTGTGGTCAGCAGCACAGGGGACTGTACTTTCTCTGGTCCTGTTCAGCCTATATACATCGGACTTCCAATACAACTCGGAGTCCTGCCACGTGCAAAAGTTCGCTGATGACACTGCTATCGTGGGCTGCATCAGGAATGGGCAGGAGGAGTATATGAACCTTATCAAGGACTTTGTTAAATGGTGCAACTCAAACCACCTACACCTGAACACCAGCAAAACCAAAGAGCTGGTGGTGGATTTTAGGAGTCCCAGGCCCCTCACGGACCCTGTGATTATCAGAAGTGACTGTGTGCAGAGGGTACAGACCTATAAATACCTATGAGTGCAGCTGGATGATAAACTGGACTAGACTGCCAATACTGATGCTCTGTGCAAGAGAGGACAGAGCCAACTATACTTCCTTAGAAGGCTGGCATCCTTCAACATCTGCAGTAAGATGCTACAGATGTTCTATCAGACAGTTGTGCCGAGCGCCCTCTTCTACGCGGTGGTGTGCTTGGGAGGCAACATTAAGAAGAGGAACACCTCACGCCTGGACAAGCTGGTGAGGAAGGCAGGCTCTATTGTAGGCACGGAGCTGGACAGTTTGACATCTGTGGTGGAGCGATGGGTGCTGAGCAGGCTCCTATCAATTATGGAGAATCCACTGCATCCATTGAACAGTATCATCTCCAGACAGAGAAGTAGCTTCAGCAACAGACTGCTGTCACTGTCCTGTTCCACTGACAGACTGAGAAGATCGTTCCTCCCCTACACTATGCAACTCTTCAATTCCACCTGGGGGTGGGGGGGGGGGGGTGGGTTGGAACGTTAACATTATACAATGTTATTGATTGTTATACCTGCCTCATACTTTCCACCTTGCACTTTTTAACTTGTACTGTGTTTTTATCACTCTTTAATTAATATTGTTTTTATCAGTATGCTGCTGCTGGAATATGTGAATTTCCCCTTGGGGATTAATAAAGTATCTATCTATCTCTGTCTAGCTGTCTATTAAGGATGCACCAGTACACATTGAACAACCAGCAAAAAGCAGTTTTACAATCAGAAAGTTGATGAATTGGTGTTGGGAGATTTGTGCAGAGTTAAAAATTGGGCTGCAACCAGTCCAGTAACAACTAAGAGCAAAAGTGATGCTGAAGGAGTCAAATTAGAATGCTTAAGTCAACATAACTCGTCACAGATGAGGTATGGCTGCCAAAGAAAAGAATAAGTTCCATTCTTCTTGGTAGAAAATCAGAAATGTGCTTATAGTACCCAAAAAACTTGACACTGAATGATCCTGAAAATAGTAACTGATCAGATAAATCACAATTTCTGATGATTTATATTGATGGCATAAGCAGAACACAGCAAAAATCTCATATCCCTTGAGGCAAATTCTCAATACATAGTACCATACCTGTTTCAGGTGGGATTTCTCAGCAGGATAATGTTATTTGGCCAAAGACTACAAACGACCAAGACAGAATTCAGAAATGATGTCTCCAGTCACAAGGTTTCAATCAAACTTCAGTTTCTGTGGGATAAACTGGACCAAGCTATTTGGAGCCATTTGGATAAAATTTGGAACATCTATGGGATACACTGGAGCCGACACAGCATCACTTGCATGCTTCTGAAACTTTTTTTGGATCCAACAAATTGAGAGGATTTTTGTAGAAAATGCCAACTCACTCTCACATACAGTGCCTGTAGCTGCCCCTTATAAAAAGGTCCCATTTGCAAAGTGCTATTCTGTATATCATATTGAAAAAAGAACTGCTTCTTGATGTGTAATCTTCAATATAAAGAGTAACTTCCTGCAAATTATAAATAACTCAAAATAAAACTGCTTTTGGGCACGTTTATTATTTAACTTATATGACAAAACAGGTAATTTACATGAAGTTTTTGGTAAACGGCATTTATGATAAATATAATAAATATATTCATTGTCATTATTTTCCATGCAGAAAATGTAGTAGTAGTAAATGTTAGCACAGCACATTTTAAATATTCTTTTAATTGTTTTATGCCATATGTTGCTGGAAAACAAAAATAAAGAGGCATAAAAACAACTATCATTCAAAAGTGAATCCAGCAATTATTTTAATTCTACTGTCAATATTTGCATTTTCACATACTCAAAGAAACATTTGAAAAGCAGAAAAATATAGAATTACCAAAGCTTTCTTATATACAGTTACTTTTTATATTTAATATGGCGTAATTATAGTACATTCAGACTTACATTGATTCAAAAATATGAACCATTTTAAGTACATTTGCCTTTTTATGCAGCACATAAGTTCAACACAAGATATTTAAAAGCCTTTTTTTTAATGACAATATATTTTGAGACTCTGGAAATCACAGAATGTTTTAAGTGACATTCACATAATGTAAAAGATAAATTGATACTGTATAGCTGAAAGGTTTGAAATATATGCTGCAATATATGCTGATGGAAAAAGGATACAGTTTTTGCCATCTGGTATGAATATCTGCACAGAAGACAGCATCTATTTGGATGTCTACAAAATAAGAATCTGTGCCATACTCTTAGCATGTTATCAATAAAATCATGAAATATTCTACGTCCATACCAGCAGGGCACACAAGATGGCGATAAACCCTAAAATATTAAGAATTTGAAGTTTGATTTTTTTTTTCCTTGACAATTGTAAGGTTTTAGGAATACATCAAATATTAGCCGTGATGCATTGTTTAAATAATATGAAAAATATTATTGGTTCATATAACTAATAATATGCATTACACTTAAGAACTGAAATTATTAAAGTGTCTTTAGAAGTATAATTCAATAATTTAAAAACAATCCTACGGTATGATTATTTTAAGGTAATGAGCTGTAATCCAACTTTAAAAGGCAAAACGAACATTAGCATGTGATCCACAAATGATAGCGATTTTGTTTTACTAATTAAATCAATATCTGAAATAACCCGTGTCTCCGTGTATTTCCAGTTAGCCATCCCCATATCCGCCCGTCCCAGACACTGGTATTTTCAGATGCAGGAGCCTCACATGGCACATTATGCCAGGCGCTATAACGTGCCCTGTTTAAGCAGGTCTACATTCCAACATTTTCTTAAAAGCTTTCCTGAAGCTGTCGTCTAGAAACGCGTACAAGAAAGGATTCAAACAAGAGTTCGCATAGCTGAGGCTGGTGATGAAGTAAGAAATTCCGATCACCAAGGGGGTCGTTTGCAGATCAGTGGTCAGTGCTACTATCGTGCTGAGATGGAAAGGCGTCCAGCAAAACAGACACACAGCCAGGACAATGAAAACCATTACTGTGACTTTTTTCTTGGCTTTGTCCAGCACCTTCGCGTTGGAGTTTAAACGCATGTTTCGTAGTTTGTAAAGCATCATCGTGTATAAGATGCAGATAGTAGACACTGGAATTGCAAACCCCAGAATGAGAGTGTAAATCCGGCCGGCTTTAACCCAAAACGTTTCGGAGCCAGGGAAACTGAGCACGCAGCTCTTGTGATCTGGCTCCTCCGGAACAGTGTAGACCCCGGCGAACACTGTGAAGGGCAGTACGATGAGGATAACCAGAACCCAGACGCACAGACTTACTATCTTGGCAGCTCTGTAAGTGCGATGGGGGGTTCTTTTGGACCGCACAGTGGCGAGCACTACAAGGTACCGGTCGATGCTCATCACCGTCAGGAAGTAAATGCTCGAGAAGATGTTGTAGTGATCGATGGAAAGGATAATTTTGCAGAGTACTTCACCAAAAGGCCAGTATTGTAAGAGGTGTTCGGCTATGTTGATAGGTAAAACAAGGGTGAACAGGTCGTCAGCTATGGCCAGGTTTAAAATAAACATGTTAGTAACCGTCTTCATTTTGGGTGCCTTAAGGATGACGTAGATGACAGCGGTGTTGCCAGTCAACCCTACGGCACAAATCACAGAATAGATGACGGGCAGCAAGACATAAAAGTTAGGGTAGAAACATTGTCCAGGAATGGAGCAGTTAAAATCCGTCCAGTTGCGCTCACAAAGCGGAGAGCACGACCCGTTCGGGGGGCTGATACTTGAATTCTCCATAGCCATGGGCTGTAAAAAGATGCTCCTCTCTTCTCACTCGGCACGGAGTGTAACGGATTCCATCGCGTCGTACTTTAAAAAGCCACTTGCTGCCGTATTCCTACTAAAACAACGAGAACACAGTTACTTTTTAAAGAAGTTAAAACAAAACAAAAGTTTAAGCTCATAAAACTATGCTAGTTTAACAGGCATTTTTTCATTATCACCTCAATTAGCCTACATTGATTGTAAATAAACAAATACTGTACACACATACAGAAGGACCGCGTTCAATAAGACATCCTACCTCGGACTTGTTAAAGGAGATTATTTGCTCGTCTGAATAAAAGCGTTCAACGCATAAACAAACCCTGACTCATTTTGTACTCCTACTACTTTAAATAAAGGTAAAATTACATTTTTGCATTGACTTTGAACAAAAAGACTTACATACGATTCTTGTAATTTACCGAACTTAAAGTCTGACGATTAGAATAAAAAGTAATTCCATGTCTATATAGCACATTTGAAAATGAAAATGTGCAGTGCTGTTTAGAAATTAATCAACCGCGATTAAACATGTTAACGATAATGTGATGGGGCAATCCCGAATGACAGGCAGATACCGCATACAGAATAATGGACGGGCAGAAATGAAAGTATCCGTAAGGCAGACAGATATTTGTGTTTAAAATTTTACCGAAGGTAACACCTTTATGAAAATGCAAAATGTTTCAGAACATGTATAGATGAATGGACATATAATTAGCGAATAAAGAAACATAGCGGTCTCTGCGATAAGTGGGTTGGAAAATGGATGGATGGATTTAAGCAATCATGCTCAATGGATTTAAGCATACGGGCGCTATAAAAATCAATGACCTCTGTGTCCAGCAAAGGTTTTAAAAAGATGAATAATTACCTTCTTTCCAATTGCAGTTTACTCAAAGCCATTTACTCCTGCAATGGAAATAGATTTTATCACATTTAGATTAATACAAAATAAAAAAAGCAATATTCAACATAGTTTTTATGCATTTCGGATGAGACAATTAATAATCATTTAACACTCCAACATAATTATTATGCATTAATAAAGAGAGGAAAAATAGTTTATCAAGGATGTAGTAAGCAGGCATCTTACCGCTACGGAGTGAAAGAATGCGCCTTGCTGTTTCCAGTTTCTTTATCTCACGCACACTGCAAGACGTCTGTTTTCCAAGTGGAGAAAGGTGGGTGTTTAGTCAAGTGACGTCACCGGGGAAGGCTGTCCGGCGCTTTAAGCCCTTCTGTACTGATGTGTTTTGCAGTTAGTGACCATATAACTTTATCCGCTTTAATCTATAACATCCACCATAGCCCCAAGTTTTCTCTAAAGCACACTGTACATACACACACATTCATCCAGCCAACATCGTGTGTACTCATGTACTTACAATGCAACAGTAAGAGAAATAAACGTGCGTCTTCACTTGTGCATGCATCTGCCATTAAAACGAATTAATATTATGACATTAATCTTAACATCTAATATTTTAGAAATATTGTACGATACATTTATTTATACTATAAATTAATCATCCATTTTTGAATTGTCTGAAGCCCTGTCTGGTATCAGGACTCTTGCGGGAGCTTAAGGCACGAAAAAAAAATACAACGCCATAAATTCAAATTTATTGAATGTGTAGATACTAATTTTAAGATATACGTGTCCGTAATGAAATGTATTTACAAAATATTGGTTTCTAAAAGGGTTAGTGTTTTATTTAATAAAGTATAACAATAAAGCACTGGTTGACTTTTAAAACAAAGTTCTGTTTTTTGGCACCCTGTATGACACATTCTGGTAAATTGTGCCCAACAACACATACATGCAAAGCGAATGGTATTGTACCTTGTGAAAAGAGGAACAACTGTCATTTGTTTATATGCTGTTCCTACTAAACAAATAGTTGAATAAACTAGTAATGATTAAAATAACATATTCTGCCAGATATACTCTAGCTGGCATTTTTTGGTAAAGAGATTAATGTTGTAAGAAGGTTTGCTAAAATATCCAGGCCAGTGACTTTTAAGGTGTTATATTAGAAATAATTTACATTTGCAGGGAAAAAGTTAAACTCTTGACTACGTATCCAATCCAAGATGATGTAAGAAAACCTTAATTTCTGTTCGACTGCTGGCTTGAGAGGCATCTACAAGCTTCCTTTGTACTTAAGTAATCTGATTCAAAAAGTAACAGTTGTAACAATTACAGCAGTTTTAACTTAAAATAAGTGGTATGGTGGTGCAGTGGTAGCCCTGCTGTGTTGCAGTATGGTGACCCAGGTTCACATCCCAGGTCGTTCCAGTGTAGAGTTTGCATGTTCTCCTTGTGTGTGCAGAGGTTTCCTCCCACAGTCCAAAGACATCCAGGTTAGGTGAATTGGCAACATTAAAAATTGGCCTTAGTGCGTGAGTGTGTGGGTTTGTATGCATGCACTGCGTTGGATTGGCGCCCTGTCCAGGTTTTGTTCCTGCCCTATTAAAGCTGGGATAGGCTCCAGGACCCCATGTGACCCTGTTCAGGACTTAGTGGGTTAGACAACGACTGACTGATTAATGTATAAATCATTTACCTTAAGTTAATTAACAGCCAAAGTCTGTTCAATTTTACTTTCATTTTATCCTCAACAGTATAAACTATTCCTCTTAAAATAAAAAAGGTTGGCATACTTTTGTACTGAGTGGCATATCTGTCAGGCATTGTATATAAGATATCAGTAATTTCATGTATCAGAATAAGCTACAGTTTACAGTAGTAAAATACAATTTGCATAAATACTGTAACACATAAAAAGTATTCTTAAATAATGGGTTTGTATTTGTGGAAATGTGCTCAGTTAACAGACAGTCAATATGGACAACAGCATAAATTTTATAACTGTCACTACCTTTTACAAGTACATGGGAAAATGCAAAAAGTGTACTCAAAGATCATTGTTTTAGTCAGGTGTCATTTTTATATCACCATTTACAGCAAAAAAGTAAACAATTATAATATATACCAACACAACATAAAACTAAATAATAAAAAGATGAAAAATGCAAATATAAAACAAAGAAATAAATATAAAAAGATGCAATAAACAGCACAGTCAGGTCAGCATCAGTGTTGTAGTTACTGTGTCCCTTATGCAATAATTAAATATTATTTGTAAATCAAAGACACAGATGTATAAAAAGGGTTGGGGCTCCAACCAGTTGATCCCTGTTTGATTGCAGGGTTTAGAAGAAGAAATTTAGAAAACTATCGATGGTGAAGACGTAATTAGCATTAAGGTGCTCCCCTATGCCTCAGGGCTGTTTTCTTCTTCTTTCAGCTGCTCCCTTTAGGGGTCACTACAGCGAATCATCTTTTTCCATATCTTCCTTTTCTCTGCATCTTGCTCTGTCACACCCACCTCCTGCATGTCCTCTCTCACCACATCCATAAACCTTTTCTTAGGCCTTCCTTTTTTCCTCTTGCCTTCCAGCTTCATCCCTAGCTGCCTTCTCCCAATACACCCAGCATCTCTCCTCTGCAAAAAAAAAGAGATCCATGGGGCTGTCTAAAGTAGATTTCATTTGTAAGTAAATCACAGCCCAAAGACATGCAGGTTCAGTAGATTTGTAATATTAGATTGGCTCGTGTGTGTAAGTAGGTGTTTGTGTTTTTGTATTCACTTTGCCATGGGCTGGTACTCTCTGGCCAGGGATTGTTCCAGCCTTGTGCCCTATACTTGCTGGGATAGGCTCCAACTTCCCCACAACACTGTTCTAGATATAGTGGGGTTGGAAAGTGAATGGGTGGACATTGTGCATTTATGTTTGTTTTTGCTCACATAGTCAAATAGAACAGCCAAAATGGATAATGGCAAAAATAGAGGATCACTCAATAGATGTTTTATTTAAATTTACTTCTTAATTTGTTGGTAATTTGATAAATTAAAATGAACTGCCCTACTCCTGCCTCAACCCCTTTTCATACCTTCCTAATCAGTGTCAAAAGGAGGTAAATTATGTAACATCCATGTTGTGTATTTAGCCAGTACAAACAACACGTAGTCCTTTTTAATGACCAACTCCAACTCAACGCAACGATCCTCTCCCCTTTTCTCCTCCTCTCCTCCATGCATACTGCCTTCTACTGAACACAACAGGAACACCACATATTCCCCCTTTAGTAAGTAAAGCTTGTACCAAATTGCATTTTGTAAAGTAACAGAACTTGAACTGAATCATCCCAGTTAGCACACAGGATTTTTACATTGAGAAAACATGTGCAAATACATTCTGCAATCCTCCAAAACCAACTATTCTTGTCATTTACATCTGGTAATCATTTGCCTATACAGGTGGTTTTCTAACTCTTTCACTCCATCTAACAGGTTCAGATTGGGTAAATCTGTGTGGCATAACAGAAACAGATAGATGTCTTTCATCATTTTCCTCTCCGGGGTCTGAACTAACAGGGGCAAGATGAAAAGCATTCCATATACCTCCATCCGACATCTCATAGGTATACTGTCCTTTCTTTCTCAATACTTGAAGTGGTTTAGTAAACTTAGATCTTCCTTTCTTTTGTATTCCAGTTTTTTTCACACACACAAATGATCCAGGCTGAAAATCAACTTCCCTGGCCCCTTGCTTTAGATCTGTGTAAATTTTACTTTTGTCCTGTTTTTGTTGTACTGCATCCATAATAGCTTTGTTCTGTGTCTCCGGCTTTATATTTTCTTTCAACACTGCAATATGTAACTTTGTATGCATCTGTCTACCATGAAGTAGCTCTGAAGGAGACATCTTGGTTGTTGCATGGCGAGTTGCTCGATAGTTAAGTGTCAGAGGGGGACACTTTTACATTTTTTTTGTGCACTGGGTGGTTCCATTAGGCACCCACTGTTGGGACTGGGGGGGGTGAGAAGTTAAAAGGCTGTCTGTACTTATTAATGGTATTTGCTGTCCTGCAAGGGAATCACTGCTTTGAAGTTTGGCCTTAGAAGGATGTCTGTATTTACCTGGCTTGGAAATATTGGTGCCTAATCAGCATATCTGTACTTATTAATGTTTGATAACCATACATTTTGTTAACTTGTGTTTTTATTAATTGTTAAACCCAGGCAATTTAGAGTTGCCATTGATTAAACTGTTTGTCCAGGACTGACAACAGAGGGGTGAAGTAAATATAAACTGCTGGCCAGCAGAAGGCAGGAGGGAGAGAACCCAGAGGAAACGCTGCCAAGACACTCGGACAGGGCACAGGGGCTCGCAGGCAGACAAGGGTACCTGGCTGGCACAACGTGAGGCACAAGGGCGGCAACACTTCCAGGGAGGAAGAGACAGCTCCACAAGGAGACGCCAGTTGTGGGTTCAGCGAGAGAGGGAATCTGCATGAAAGGACCCAGTAAAGCTGACAGACGAGGAATGAGGCGTGCCTAGGTCCCAGCCACACAAGGAGCCCAGAGTGGAAGAAAAAGGAACAACGAAGAGACGCTGACAGGGAGTCAACAATTTGACACAACTTCTGCCGGGGAACAGAGTGCATCCATGAACAATTAAGTGTTGGGGTAACACAGTGCCCAAACTGGACTCTGCACCACTAAAGGTTGTATCCTCCAATTCTTGTTTTTACGGACTTTTAGAGTGTGGACTGTGTATTTTCCTTTTACAAAAAAGGAAATTAATTCCTGATATGTTTAGGTTCTGTTATGTTCATTTATCTTTTTAATGTACCTTATATTGTCTTGTACAATAGAACTTACTGTTGCCTTTTTCTGAAATTACTGTTGTGACTTTCATTGTGTGTTTACTCACTGCCCAATTTAAAGAAACCTGTGTGCTATTATTGGTAAATTTCAGGAGTTCCCAGTCTCTTAATAAAACTGGGTGGCGTAGTCGGATATTTTAATGGTGTCTAAGTTAGATTACCCATAAGTGTGACCAGACACCTGTGACATAAGTAAGAACTCAGAAACAAATGCTTTCCAAGATTTTCCTTCAAGGCTGGTGGTTAGTATCGTTTCTTTGAGACTTCTGTTGAATCTCTCAATTTCACCATTTGCCTGGGGATAGTATAATGATGACTTTCTGTGTGTTATATTCCTCTCTCTCAGGAAGGTTTCAAATTCCACAGAGACAAACTGAGGACCATTATCTGAAATCAGTTCCTTTGGATATCCTTCTCTGCTGAAAACTGATGAGAGGAACGCAATGACAGTAGCAGAGGTTACTTGAGAAGTAAAAGTCACTTCTGGCCATTTGCTGTAATAATCTATCAGAGTAATTGCAAAACGGCAGTCCAGTGCTCCATCTGCAAAAGGCCCTACAATATCTATTGAAAGTTTTTCACATGCAAAGTTAGGAAAAGGTACTGGCTGAAGTGGAGGAGTGTGTACAATTGCTGTTTTGTCATGGAGTTGACACGTTACACATGAACGAATTGCAGCTTCCACCTGGGCATCCATTCCAGGCCACCAAACCATTTGTTTGGTTCTGACGATACCTTGATCACTCTCATGTGCAATATGTACAAGTTTATCCAGTAAGTCTAGAGGCACCAGCAAGCAGTGAGATCCGTGAATGATATAGCCATCCATTAAAGACAATTCATGCCTCACTCTGCAATATGCTCGAAGATTTGGGTCTAGGTTTTTTTCAGATTTTGGCCATTTCTTTTGTAAGAGCTCTTTTAGCTTAATATGTGCTGGGCATTTAAGACAGGCATTTTTAAATTCTTCAGGAGTAATAATGGAAGGCAATGCCTTTATCAGTGCAACCACCTCAACGTCCTCATCAGATATTTTATCTGTGCTAGGTAAAGGTAGTCGTGACAAGCAATCAGCTGTAATATTCTCTGAACCTGGTTTGTACTGAATGGTGTAATTGAAATTTAGAAGTCTGGCTGACCATCTAGCTATGCGCATTCCCACTCTTCCCAGTCCTTTACTTGTCAGTAATGTCGTCAGTGGGCTATGATCTGTCCGTAAAGTAAAGTGACATCCCCACAGGTACGTTCTCCACTTTTCTGTAGCCCATACGCATGCCAGAGCCTCTTTCTCTACTGTTGAGTATTTTCGTTCTGTTTCGCCGAGTGTTCTGGATGAAAATGATACAGTTCTCTCCTTATTATCTGAGTGAATCTGTGAATAGAACTGCACCTAAGCCATAGTCTGAAGCATCTGTAGTGACCACAGTAGGTAATGTAGGGTCATACAGAGTTAGTGCTGGGCTATTTACAATTAATTGACAATACCAAAACTGTGTTGGGCTGCATCAGACCACGTAAGCACTGAAGTTCCACGCAGTAAAGCTCTCAATGGTTCAACCACTGATGCGTAATTAGGTATAAATTTAGCATACCAAGAAGTGAGACCCAAAAAGGAACGTAATGCCTGCAGGTCAGAGGGTGCAGGAGCTTGCATAACTGCTTTCACATGTTCTGGATCTGGCTTTAAGCCTTCTTGAGAAATTACATGACCTAAGAATGACAATTTGTTTTGTCTAAACTGACATTTTGAAAAATTCAGTTGTAATCCTGCTGCATTAATGTGGTGTAAGACAGCTTTAAGGTGTTTTTCATGAAGGTCAGGAATTGACCCATACACAATAATATCATCCAAATAACACTGTATGCCTTGCTGATTTCTTAAAATTGATGCCATCATCCTCTGAAAACAACCAGGTGCTGAAGCAAGTCCATAAAGAACACGTTTGAAGCAGAATAAACCGTCATGGGTGATAAATGTAGTGATATCTCGGCTGTCCTCATGAAGTAGTACTTGATGATAGGAACTTTGAAGGTCCAGTGTTGAAAATACCTTTGCATCTCTTAGTTCTGCAAATATTTCTTCCATAATTGGTAATGGAACTGCTTTGTTAGGTTCACACAGATCAACACACAAACGAATCCCTCCTGTTTTCTTTAAGGTTACTACAATTGGTGAAACCCATTCAGATGATTCCACTTTTTCAAAAACATCTTGTTCAACTAGCTTTTTTAATTCCTCTGAAACAGCATCTCTTATTGTGAAAGGTAAACATCGCAATTTCTGTTGAACAGGCTTCACCTCTGCTCGTATTTTTATTTTATGCACGAAGTCTTTTGCACAACCCAGAGCACTGTTGTTGACTGATGGTGTGAGTGCTGACATTGGTTATACTGCGGTAAAGGGCAATGTAGTAATACAACCATCCTTTAATTGCAATTTAAGTGAAGCAAATAGATCTCTACCCAGTATAGATGTTCCTTCCTGTACTATATAAAACTCCGCATCCACACTGTTGGAATGGCATGTTACAGTCACAGGCAGGCATCCAAGAACAGGAATTTGTTCTTTTAGGTAACTAACCAGTCGCAGTTTAGGAGCTGTAAGTGATTCCTTTGCAAAATAAGTAGCATAAACCACTTCAGGTAAAACAGAAACAGCTGAACCTGTATCAAGCATCAAGCTAATTGGAATCACATTTATTTGATACAGTAGTGATGGAGATAGTGCACAGGATCTTGTCCGAGGTATTAATATTATTGTTTTCTACATGCAACACCTAACTTCAGGAGCAGTTACTTCAAGAACATCTGTATATCTTGCACTGCGGCAAACTTTCGCAAAATGACCATGCTTTTTACATATACGGCACACTGCATCTTTAGCAGGACACCCCGCATGATTCGCTGTGTGTTGCGCTGATCCACACCTAAAACACGTCTTTTTCTGCATATCAGTTAACTGTCTGGTTAGTTGTGCCGGCGCGCTACGTCTTACCTGCTTTGGTGCAGAGGCACAACGATTTTTGCATTGTAAGAACAGCGTGCACACTAGCAGCAGCCCCTTGGCTAAGTATTTTGGCCTCAGCCATGGCGTATTCAATCTGACTTGCAATTGTAATTGCTTTCGACAAAGTTAAATCAGACTCCAGAAGTAGCCGTTCTCTGATACAAGAAGAACTAGTCTTTTCCATAACCTGATCCCGTATCATTTCATCAGTCAGTTCTCCAAACCCACAAGTAACCACCAGTTCTCGTAAAGCTGCAACGTATTGCTCGATTGACTCGCCAGCGCGGCCAAATGTAATGTTCAGCGACAACATTATCTTTCGGCACAAAAAACTTTTTTAGAACCATTACCACAGTGTTGTATGTATCGTCTTCAGCTGGTAATGTGTAAAAAATAAGTTGTCCTTCTGCTACGAGACAATGAATATGCAAAGCACGTTTTCTCGCATCGGGTATATCGACTTGATTAGCGGCAAGCATGTACAGTAATCCCACCTCGATCGCGGGGGTTGTGTTCCAGAACCCCCCGCGAAAGGTGAAAATCCGCGAAGTAGAAACCATATGTTTATATGGTTATTTTTATATTGTCATGCTTGGGTCACAGATTTGCACAGAAACACAGGAGGTTGTAGAGAGACAGGAACTTTATTCAAACACTGCAAACAAACATTTGTCTCTTTTTCAAAAGTTTAAACTGTGCTCCATGACAAGACAAAGATGACAGTTCCGTCTCACAATTAAAAGAATGCAAACATATCTTCCTCTTCAAAGGAGTGCACGTCAGGAGCAGAGAATGTCAGAGAGAGAGAGAAAAAAGCAAACAATCAAAAATCAATAGGGCTGTTTGGCTTTTAAGTATGCGAAGCACCGCCGTATAAAGCAGCTGCAAGGAAGAGAGCAATGCGAAGGTAGTCTTTCAGCATTTTTTAGAGGAGCGTCTGTATCCTCTAGGCCAGTGTGCGAACAGCCCCTCTGCTCACACCCCCTCCGTCAGGAGCAGAGAATGTCAGAGAGAGTGAGAGAGACAGAGAAAAACAAACAATCAAAAATCAATACGTGCCGTTCGAGCTTTGAAGTATGCGAAGCACCGTGCGGGCATGTCGCTTGACAAAGCCGGAAGGGAGCAATGTGAAGATAATCTTTCAGCATTTTTATACGAGCGTCCGTATCGTCTAGGGGTGCAAACAGCCCCCCTGCTCAATCCCCATACGTCAGGATCAGAGAAAGTCAGCGCAAGAGAGAGAGAAAAGTAAACAATCAAAAATCAATACGTGCTGTTTGATCTTTTAAGTATGTGAAGCCCCGTGCAGGAAGCATATCGCTTGACAAAGCAGCCAGGAAGGAAGAGAGCAATGTGAAGGTAATCTTTCAGCATTTTTTGAGGAGCAGCCGTATCCTCTAGGGGTGCGAACAGCCCCCGTGCTCACAATATATTTGAGGAGTTTTATTTAATACGTAATACGGGCTCTGGTTGGGTAGCTTCTCAGCCATCTGCCAATAGCGTCCCTTATATGAAATCAACTGGGCAAACCAACTGAGGAAGCGTGTAACAGAAATTAAAAGACCCATTGTCCGCAGAAATCCGTGAACCAGCAAAAAATCCGCAATATATATTTAAATATGCTTACATATAAAATCCGCAATAGAGTGAAACCGCGAAAGTCGAAGCGCGATATAGCGAGGGATTACTGTATTTCTCAAAAATGTGTAGCCATGCTGTGAAAGTAACTGTAGGCTAACCCAGAAGGAAAGGTGCCGGCTGCTGCAGGGATAGTAAAGACATCCTCGTCGCAAATATGTTGTGTATTCAGCCAGTACAAACAGCACGTAGTCTGATTTTCCAAAATCCTTTTTAATGACCAACTCCAACTCAACCCAACGATCCTCTTCTCTCTTCTCCTCCTCTCTTCCGTGCATACTGCCCTCTGCTGAACACAGCAGGAACACCACAATCCACAATGACTTAGAGTAGTTGAATACAATCTTTAGATGGTGTCCTATAAGAAGAATTCTTTAAATTTTAATAAGTTAATGAATTAAGACAATGTTGAATGTGAAAACCATAAAGAGAATAACCTCTCAAATAACCAATAATGTTAAAAATTTTAAAAATGCAGTGCTACTTATTATTCTTAAAGGATAAGTTTGGTATTTTTGTAGTTAGTTATTTTTCACAATAATGGTGAAGCATTTTTTTATAAATGTTTAAAAAGTTTGTGCCTATTCTTGTAATTTAAAATGGGGTGTACAAGGAAGGCACCAGAGCCAATGTGAAAAAAAACATAAAATATATATGTTCATTTTAAGCCAAGAATGTGTCTGAGTATTAATCACGGTCTTGAGATTGACTAAATATTATAAAATAGCACATCCATGTTGTTTTCAGAAAAAAAATATTTTTGTTATATTCTGCCAGTTTAAAAGAAATCCAGCTGTGTTCTTTACTTCGAAATCAGAATCAGAATCAGAATCACTTTTACTCGCCACTACTTAATATACAGGAATTTCACTTAGTAGATTCAGAGCTGCTTATAACAGAACATACAAATAACATAAATAGCATAAATTAAAATTAAAACTTGAAAAACTTGAAACAGACTTGCAGAATAGTATAATTATAAAGGAGATGTGCAAATCATGATTTCCAAGTGAAAGTGTGAGCGAATAGTGTGTTTGCACATGCACACACATACATACACTGTAAACACACACACAACTTCATACGGTATATGACAGAACGCATGAATATACAAAGGTGACAGACTAAGTTATTGGTTTGATGAAAGAAACTATTGAGGTGTCTGTTAGTTTTAGTTTTAATTGACCTGAAGTGAGATGAGTCCGTGTTGATCCTTATGACATGGTTAGTGGCATGAGAAGTGTACAGGTCTGCCACAGATGGGACAGCACAGGTAATTATTTTCTCAGCAGACCTCACAACATGCTGTAATTTATTTTTGGAATGTGTCATTGCTGGACCTAACCATACAAGAATGAAGGACATGATTACACTTTCGATTATGGCTTTGTAAAACTGAACTAGGATTGGCTGGGAAATATTTAATTTCTTCAGTTGGTGTAAGAAGTACAATTGGTACTGTGCCTTCTTAGTGATGGAAGTGGTGTTAATGTCCAGGCTGAGAGTGCTTGTGATAATTGTGCCCAAAAATTTGAAGGATTCCACCACATTGACCACAGAATCATTAATGTCTAGTGGGAGAGTCTGTGACTGCTGTTTGTTAAAGTCAATAACCATTTCTACTGTCTTGGTGGTATTGAGTACTGCGTTGTTGGAAGCACACCGAGACACAAGACAAAGACACCTCTTTTCTAGAAGGTGTTTTGTTGTCATGAGTAATTAGACCAATAATGGTGGTGTCATCAGTGAACTTAATGATTTTTACTGAAGGATCAGGGGACCTGCACTCATTGATGTAAAAACAGTAAAGTAGAGGAGTGTATTATCGTGGTATTTCCATCTACTTAAAAATGTATTATCATGGTATTTCCCTCTACTTACCCTTTCTTAGGGAAAGTGTACTTTTCAGATTCGTTACCGGGTTGGTCTACTGTTGCACTTTAAGATAAATACGTGTATACATAGCTGTACGCTGTAATAAATACTCAGACAAGTTAGCAAGGTTTGGGGTTTCCGGCCCCGTATGCTGTACAGAAATCAAAAAATACGGTCAGTACTCTGACTACTGTCATTACAAGAGACATCTTCCATGTATACAAAGGGAACTTAAATAATGAGGGACCGGAAACTGATGGCTGGAATGCTGGGAGAAACCGAAGTGTATTATGGGCCATGACATCATCAAGGTGAGACCAGAGGAAGGGATGGAATATGGAAATGGCAACGGGTGGTTTAGTGAGTCTGGGGAGTGTTATGGTGGTGTTGCTTCTGTCTATCTGCAAGAACAAGAGAAAGAAAGGTTAGTACCCCATCTCAATCCCCTGGCACAATGTTTTACGCTACTCGTCGGGTCTTTTCGCGGCTCCCCAAACACGTGTGTGTGACAACGCATACACACAGAAACTCAACAGTGCCTTATGAATGATACACACACAGTTGGTTAACCACTAGCACTTTAAACCACACAAGTGCCTTATGAATGACACAACGTGTCACTCTCTCAGCACTTCAAAAGACTTACTTATTATTGGCATGAACAACATACAATGTTTTAAAGATATCTCAATCCTAAATATTACTTTTGGTCTCCAAGAATACATTTAAACATACAGAGGCTCAGCATCCTTGACTGTAGGCCATTTATTAGCCAAGAATGCCGTACTTTACGTACTGTTCCCTACTTTTGGGTGGAGCTCTCAACCTCAGCCCTTAATAAACCTCGCAGCACAGAGGCAATGGCAATCTCCGGCTGCACCAGATGCTCAAAGAAATCTACCTTATTACTTCAATCACTCTAAACATTAAGACAAAGCATAGAAAGTTAAAAGCAGCGTGGTGTTTATTACATGAATAATAATATCAGTAGAACAAAGAATAATAGAAAATAGGACTGATAGTAAAGTCTGGATATATATAGTCTTTAGAAAAAGCTTATGAAAAAGTAAAGATGACAAGGATGAATGTTGCAGGCGGCTTGTGATCTAGCACTCGTAGTTGTTCATTAGATGCTTTTCTGACGATCAGATGGAAATGACCGCACGTTGATGTTGCTCTGTTCTCTTATTCTGAGTCTTCGTCCCTTCTTCTTCCTCCCTCCTATGTCGCTCTTCTGAAGAGGCATATTTATTATAAAGTTCTTCTGGGGGGTTTTGCAAGATGTGATTGTTAGATATTCTGATTGACTGGCTGTCAATATGATAAATTAATTCACTGTCCGTTTTCCCAAACAATAAAACTTTTTTTGATGTTGCCTAGTACCTATTGGCATGTCTTTCTTTCTTTGTTGGGACAGCTGTTTTAAAAGTGATGTACAACTGGAAAGAGGATATGCTTTGATGTGTCCTGAATTTAGTTCATCTGTTGTTATCTTGAGCAAAGTATAATGAAAATACAGAACAAGATTTTGTACCCCACAACAGAGAGTTTGCATGACTGTTCTCCAAACTAGTGATGTAATCTGCCAACTACTGCTGTGCTTCATTCACATTCGTGTCATGTGGGTGTGACGATGTGCGTTCTACTCCCTGCTCCCATACAGCTTCTGGGAGCCCTTGAACCCGACACCGTCGGTAATGTCCCTGATGAGCTAGGCAGTGAGGCACAACAAATGAAACAAGGGGATGGTGCAAAAAATACAAAAGTGCTTTTATTAAAAACAAAACCAACAAAACAAGTGTTCACATGAATAAGTGCAGTGTCTCAAAATCTTTTAAATAAATAATCCATAAAAACGGGTGAAAGGAGGAGGTTAAAAAAATTCAATAGAAAAAAAAAACAGTACTTTAAAACAATGAGGTTAAAACAATGGCATGAAGCAGTCTCTTTAAAAAATCCAAAGCACAGTGCGACTTCTCCCATCGGGCTTCGCAACAGGGGAGTCGTTCTACCTGCAGGTGCAGCTGCCTTCTACACTGGTTTGGTAGCCTTCCAATCCCTGGCTACGTCGTGCTCCATCCGGACCGAGACTAGGGTTCTTTCCACAGCGGCCAGGGCGCTCACGCTGTGGCTAAACCAGCCCAAAGCCTCCACGACTGCCTTTCGATAGTCAGTCGTCTTCAATACTGGTCACTCCAGCTCATTGATCACTCAGCTGGAGCGACCGCTTTCTTCAGCCCCACCAAGTGTCGGCCAAATACTCCTCTACAGGGGCTCACCTCCCAACTGCCTCTACTCCATCGAGCCTGCTCTTGCTCGCTCTCTCTCTCTCTCACCGGCTTTTCTTTCCCTGGTCCCTGCCGCCTTCTTCCCTGCAACCTCCGTCTCTTTCTTTTCTTTTTTTTTCATCTCCCCTACTAGACACCTCGTGCTTCTATATATCACGGGGATGTGGATCAGCTGTGGCAATCAGCAGCTTCCGCAAACAATTACAGATGCGGATGACTCCTCACCTTTGCACTTAAGTGAGAACCGCCTGCATCATGAACTCCCCAGGAACTGCTCGGCCACACACCACCACTCCCCCTCACTAAGCCGCGAGTGCAGCAATTATTTATTTAAAAAGTGGCCCTGTTAACTTGAGCTGTGGACCCGCTACACCACAGTGGGATGTAAACTCCAACAAGAATTATTGAAGAAAATTCTTGAGGTGAATAGAATAACTTACAGTTAGTAGCAAATAGCTCCAGATTGCTGGAACAGTGCTTCAATAATATGGAAATGTCAGTACACCAATTGTTATTAATGTAGAAGTAGATTCCACTGCCTTTAGGCTTGTTACAACAATCAGCATCTCTATCTGCTCTGTAATGCAGTTCTAATGTGGATTCAGGAACTGATACATTAAGCCATGTCTCAACAAACCAAAATGATGAGAGAAAATAAGCCTTACCTGATGTGAGAAGATGATTAAGTTTGTCTATTTTGTTCCTCAGTGATCTGACATTGGATAAAACAAGACCGGAAAGGGCTTCTGCTTAACTGCACAAGAGACCCAAATCCGAGTCTGCGATTGGAGGGATCATAAGTGGTAAATCCATACATAAGTGTCCTTGATTGGTTGAGGATAAATGAAGTCCAATCCCAATCTTGTGAGTATGTTATCCTGATATTGTTGCAAAAGGCAAAGTTAACAGACAAAAACAGCAGATACATAAGCAGCGACCATACAATCGTGGCTGCCCTGATTGGCACCATCATGGAACCCCATTACCTGTACCTTCATGGCAACATTTCACACCCCTAGACATTTTAGCTCCTTTTTGTTAGTGCTATAATTGCCATTCTTGTTTTAAGTTCCATTGATTTAAATGTGTAGGGCAGGGGTCTTCAACCTTTTTCCCCTGAGAGCTACTTTTACAAAATGAAAATGGCCGAGAGCTACTCATGTTTTCTAACACTTATTGTCATAGCTTATTTCAACATAAACAAACTGAAAAAGTTTGTTTTACCCGAACATTTACAAAATGATGGTGTCCAAAACTCACATTTTGCATTAAAACATCACAAAAAATACTTAGTTCACCTGCAAGTGCATTTTGTACGTCTGTATGTATTTTCTATTGAGTTAAAACATGAATGCTGTCAAAACAAAACAATGAAATTACAAATACACAAATATTACTTATTCATTTGTCATTTTATTACATGTCACTGTTTCACTTCACAAGAGTATTCACATGTCCAGTTGCATGCGTGATATGTTTTTTAGTTAGTCAGATGACTGGCACTGCATGGACTCAACAAGAAAGGTGTATGGTGGAGTGTAGCCACTTAGGTTCACTTTTATGGAGTCATTTAAATATTCATCTGTCAGTCTTGTTCTGAACTTTGATTTCATGACATTCATGTCAGAAAAGGCAGACTCATAGAGGTATGTAGTCCCAAACAAAGCAGACATTTTCAGAGCTGCTTAGTGAAGATTCTTATAGTTATTGGGCTCTACTAAGCTCCAGAAATGCTGAAAATGCTGTTGAGAATATAACCACATTATTTTGAAGGTTTACTAATATATAATACAGTATATAAAATCCAATGTCTGTCTGTCCGTTTTAAACAAGAGAACTACTTAATGGATTTAGATCAGGTTTTTTTCTATAATTTGCTTGAATATTCCGGTTGATTTTGCAACTTCTCACATTTCGCTATGTATCATAGTTTGCTTGCGATACGCAGTGGGCCAAGGGGAGGGGCCTTCCTCACTCACTTGCCAGCTTTGGGGCGTATTCCTTAACTCCACATAGCTAGCAAACAAGAGAACAATTAAATTCAACTTTGTTTGATATTTAAAATAAAGTGTTACTTAGGTCGTGTCCTGCGGTGGGTTGGCACCCTGCCCGGGATTGGTTCCTGCCTTGTGCCCTGTGTTGGCTGGGATTGGCTCCAGCAGACCCCCGTGACCCTGTGTTCGGATTCAGCGGGTTGGAAAATGGATGGATGGATGTTACTTAGGTCTTGATGAGTTTGAGTCCGGATATTCTCTTAAGTGTATGCCACATTGAAAAGATAGATTGCAATTCAGATTGTGGATCGTTATATGATTTTTTGGAAAGATCGTCCACCCCTAATTTGACTGATCAAGTTTTCAAATCTATGTAAGATTCATTAACCCTTTGACGAGCTACTTGGAATGGAGTTGCAAGCTACCGGTAGCTTGCAAGAGACATGTTGGAGACCTCTGGTGTAGGGCATTGCTGGCTTGGGCCAGGCCACCACTTATCTGGACACATGTGACCCTACCAACACAATTTCATAAAAAAATATTTTTTACATATTATATGTATGTACATTTTTAATGTATGTGTTTTGATCATGCCTGCTGTGGATATTCAGTTGCTAGACATAACAAATTCAGTATTATGCATCAACCACAGATGAGTTTTATTTCATCTAGGGTGAAGTACTAAATACCAAGCTAAATACCACATTATTTTAGTAGCCCTGTTAGCGGTTGGCTGTGGTGGGCTAAACCATTCAAGAGTCTTTCTTGATTTTATAATGCCTACTTTGATTGATTTATTTTTATTTTATAACATTTTCAGTACATGAATCAGTATTTTCAGTGCTCTGTGTTGGATGTCCTCTATGCGTGAGCTCATGTGGTTATGGGTGTCACCTTATGTGTGTCTGATAGATGAGCACTATGTTCTGTTTTTGGGTTTCTTGAACCCTGGTGTATGGTAAGATTGTCCTCAAGATAAAGACAAATATGCTGTCATGACATGACAGCTGTCTATTCTAATGTTAGATTTGTTTTACAGTGGTACAGTTAAGGGACTTATTCAAAAATATGGGCATTTTACTTGCTGTTCATCCAAATTTATCTACAGTTAACTCAAAACTTTGATCTTTTATGTTACCCCAGGCATTAAAGTGCTTCGATAAATGATGCTGTTGGTTGTCAGCATAAAACACCTGGGGCCTCATGTATAACGCCGTGCGTAGAACTCACACTATAACATGGCGTAAGCACAAAAGCGGGAATGTGCGTACGCACAGAAAAATCCAGATGCAGGAATGTGTACGCAAACTTTCACGTTCTTCCACTACATAAATCCCGATCAGCGTGAAAAGTAACGCACGTGCACGCGCCTTCTGTCCCGCCCCAACTCCTCCCAGAATTACACCTCTTTGAATATGCAAATCGATATAAATAGCCTTCTGAGAAAAGACAATGGGAAAAGCACGGGGGAAAATATAAGAATTTCAGCGAATACCAAGTGGAGGCAAAGGAAAAACATACTATTTGTTGGTTTAAACAGTGGTATAATCAACAAAAGGAAGTAGATCGAGTGACAGAGTGTCGGAGAAACTCGAAAGCTCAAGTTCACAAAGTCGCACAGTGCCCAAAATAAAAAAGAAATCACATATCAAAGTCGCCGTGAAAAGGCAAGTCGTAGCCCACTGTCTGAGTGTCATATGAAAGCTTATTAGGGTACAGACAAAAAAATAGGCACAGTGGGAAAAAAGCACGAAATGTCAACTTTAATCTTGAAATTTCCACTTTAATCACGTAGTTTATTTTGCCATTAAAGTAGAACATCATAAACTTCATCTTAAAATCATTTAATTTACTAGTTTCTAAATCCCATTGTAACTAAAGTAGGACGTTCAATGCTTTGTTCTGTATTTGATCTTCTTTGTGCTCTGTGTGTGAATCACTAACTGCTTCTTAAACGGGCTTTCTCTTTCTCCGACAGGACACATAATCCATTACATTTGTGATATTTCAGCTCTCTGAATAATTAAAATACTGAGATGTATACGTGATATCTGTTTCATGATGATAGGAATGAAAGCATGTTATTAAACATGGGAACACGGTGGCGCAGTGCTTGTTCATAACTCATGCAAGAGGCTTGCTGCGCCATGCGCGACCTTCAGTGACATAATTTATCACAGCAGTACTGTCTCTTTCAAACGTACTAACCTCCAATTCCTGTCCTTACTTTTCTTTCTCCAAATACCCAATCGCCACACAATCACCTATGTAATAGACGTGAAGCCATTTGTAAGCTTAGAACGCCGATTCTTCAAAACTTTTAAGGAACATTGAAATATCTTCGTAGTATATGTTTAATTATTCTATCCGTCTATCTTTCCAGTGTCGCGTCAGCGCAAGAATACAACGCAATGCAGGAACAATCCCTGAACTAGCTAGCGCTGCGGCACCGTGTCCTCACATGTTTAATTATTAACAATACAGATTATTTAAATGAAGTTAAAGTTTTATCTGTATAATATAATCAACATATTTTGCTGCATTTCATCTTAAAAATGAATACCGTCATCATATGTAAATACGTGCTTTATAAAGTGGCGCAGGTTGTGCAATATTATAACTGTAGTGCAAGTTTACAGTGAGGTAATTGTACTTATAAGTAAACAGTTCTACAAGGAGCACTTGATGGACTGATTGAGTGCATTTAGAGTTCTTGGGATGAAACTTTTTCTAAACCGCGAAGTCCGTACTGGGAAGTATCTAAAGCGTTTTGCCGTGGCTGAGTCAGCGTCTGCTTCATGCTGTGTACCGATAATTCTCTTTCTGATCAGCTGCTGCTGTGATTCCCCACTCAGATACAGTGATATAAATACTCCGAGTGGTGCAGTGAGAGTAATATGGAAAAAGATGATCTGCTGTGGCAACCCTTAACGGGAGCAGCTGAAAGAAGAAGATGCAGTGAGAGTAACAACGCTAAAGCAGTTATGGTATTTGGAATACTATGGCTATTCCCTGGACCATTATATTGCTGCAGGTTAATTACAATCAGATGCATTACACTAATAAACAATATGCAGTTAGTTTCAGTGTATTTATAAAGCCGCGTCAGGAATGTGGGTCTAAGAAAGAAAGGGTGACCACACAGGAACAGTAGCACTGCTTTGACGCTGGGTGTTGCCAGTCTGCAAAACCGAGCGGAGAAATTGCGTATGCCAAGGTATGAGGTACCGTGGAAATGTGTGTGGCTTTACGCCAAGTTTAGGTTTTATACATCGCGATTTGAGCGTGGAAATGTTCGTACGCAACATTTCTGTGCGTACGCACCGTTTATACATGAGGCCCCTGGTGCTCAGTTTCAGTGTTAAAAAACCTTACCTTCATTGATTTTCTTTTATTATTCTTTCATCAATTTCATTCTATTCAAGACACCACAAGCTCATTATCAGAAAGACATAAATGAATGCTAGCAATCTACTATGTATAGTGTCACGCACGCGCGCTTGGGGAGCCACAGAACGACTCAGGGAGTAGCGGAAACCCAAAAGCCATAAGGGATTGGCAGGCAACTAACCATTCTCTCCTTATTTTCCCCAGAAAGAAGGAAACGCCGACACCCTCAGCAAGCTCCCGTTAATCCACTTCCTCATCCTCCTCCTCTCTGATGACGTCATGATTACAGGATGCACCTGCAACTCATTACCCACACTCCCTCTGTTTATTCCGGCCCGCCCTATAAATGTTCCCCCATCACACCAGCATGTTGTTCAGTAATACTCTGTTAGAGAATACTCTGGACTGTTGTAAGATTTTTGCAAAACTGTACAGTATACGGGGCCGGAAAACCCCAAACCTTTCTGTGCTGCATTTCTCTTTATTTTTACAGTGGCGTAGTCGGCAGGAGCAAGAAAGAAACGTTCGATGATGAGCGAAGGACAGGACCTGAATGCCGTATTGACGACTCTGGCTACACAACTCCAGAAGCTCCAAGTAGAGCATGCCGCGATGCAACGGAAGCTGGAGGAGACCACGGCCCGGCTAGACTCTCCTGACGTGGTAAGACCGGAGCCGGCACGGCCTCCGCCTATTGTGCCGTTGTCGGAGGCGGACGACATTGAATCTTATTTGGGCATATTCGAGAGAACTGCCTCTCGAAACCAGTGGCCGCAAGCGGAGTGGGCGCCCATCCTGGCGCCGTATCTGAAGGGAGCCGCTCAGCGGGCTTATTACGACCTCCCCGAGGAGGAGGCCGCGAGCTATGACAATTTGAAAACGGAGATCCTTAGTCGCTACGGCGTTACGCCGGACCAGCAGGCGAGTGAGCGGCGGTTGTGGCGCTTTGACCCAGAAGCCCCGGCCCGAGCGCAAGCGTTCGAGTTTTGGGGCAAAATGGGCCGATGGCTACGGCCAGAAGGCCCCCATGCACGGAAAGTTGTGGAGCAGGTGGCCTGTGAAGGCCTAATAAATGCCATGCCCGAGTACCTCGCCCAGCAGGTCCGGCGGCACCCATATAAGGATATGAAGGGCCTCCTGGAGGTCTTGGAGCGTCAGCTCGCGGTTCACCGATCCGGGGGGTCAGAACGGCCAGCTCGTGGAGCCCGACAGGGACGCGCTAGCCACCCCGAGCCCACCCGTCGCGCGGCAGAAGCACCAGCAAAGCCCCGAGAAAGGCCAGCCCAGCCGCGCTGTTTCAAGTGCGGTGAGCTCGGCCACATCCTACCAGCCTGTCCGCTGCACGTAGAGGCGATGGATTGTACCGTAACACTAGCTGAAAGGTATGATGCTTTGTCAAATCCCTTGGCTGTTCCAAATGTGGGAGTGGTGTTGGTGAATGGGCACTCGGTGATGGCATTATTCGACTCCGGGAGTAACATATCCATTGTTGCTCACCGTTTTGTTTTACCGCGACAGTGGACATGTCAGCGCAAAAGAGTTACATGTGTGCATGGAGAGACCAGGGCGTATAGAGCTGCCAATTGCTTTATTACATGGAAGGGAGACGTGATACAACTCTCGGTCGCTGTTCTTCCTGAGCCTCCCTTCCCAGTGATATTAGGGCATGACTGGTCAAACATAAAATGCGGTAAAACAAAAACCACTCCTTACCTTAACCTGGGTCCAGCCGTGAGTAAACAGGAGGCACTCGCTGCGGCTCCCACGCCGTGCCATGCGGCAAGCAATGATGACGTAAGTCGCCGGGGGGAAGATTTCCAGGCGCCGGACCCTGTCCCGGAACCACCTGGTGAGGGCCCGAGCCAGGGCGTCGACCCCTTTACGGGGACGGACGATCCCTTAGGCCGGGTGGAATGCCAATACAGGGCTACCCCGGCCTCCTTTAAGCGAGAACAGTGGAACGATGATTCCCTGAAGTTTGCTAGGAATGCTGTTGTTGCAGTAAATGGCCATATGTCAAACGATCCCAGACCAGCAGAGCCCTACTTTGTACTTGACAACGATCTGTTGTACCAAGTCGCGACTCACGAAGGCGAGATACGGAAGTTGTTGTTAGTCCCGCGGACCTACCGGCGGGAGGTCTGTGAGCTAGTGCATGCCCATCTCCTAGACGCCCATCTCGGGGCCGAGAAAACGTTGGAGAGGATAAAGCTCCGGTTCTATTGGCCCGGTATTAACGAGGAGGTCCGGCATTTCTGCCAGTCCTGTCCAGACTGTCAGATTCGCCAGATCCCTAGGAGGGCTCGAGCTCCTCTCGTGCCAATCCCACTAGTCGATATTCCCTTCGAACGACTCAGAGTCGACATTGTGGGGCCCCTGGAGCCTTCGAGCTGAGGCCACAAATATATAATGGTCACGGTGGATTACGCGACTCGGTACCCGGAGGCGGTTCCGCTGCGCTCCGCTAACACCAAAACCATCGCACGGGAACTTGTAAACCTTTTTTCCAGAGTGGGAATACCCAAAGAAGTCCTCACAGACCAGGGTACTCCCTTTACATCGGATACGTTCAGGGAGGTGGCCAAGTTACTCCGCATAAAGCATCTGAAGACATCTGTCTATCATCCCCAAACTGACGGGTTGGTCGAACTATTTAACCAGACGCTTAAACAGATGCTGCGCAAAGTAGTCAGCGCGGACGGTAGGAATTGGAATCAACTACTGCCCCTCGTGCTTTTTGCATACCGGGAGGTACCCCAAGCTTCCACTGGCTTTTCCCCATTTGAATTGTTATATGGCCGCCAGCCCCGGGGGCTTTTGGATATAGTCAAAGAAGGGTGGGAGGAGGAAGCCCTCCCCTCTACCAATGTCGTAGAGTATATCGCGCAACTGCGGGATAGACTGACACACATCAGGCCACTTCTCAAAGACCACCTGATGTGTGCTCAAGCAGCGCAGGCGCGGTGTTACAATAAAAACACCACCCTCAGGGAATTCCAGCCTGGGGACCGGGTGATGGTGTTGGTGCCCTCCTCTCACTCCAAATTACTGGCCCATTGGCTGGGGCCCTATGAGGTTATTGAGAGAAAGGGGCTGGTCGACTATTTGGTCCGACAGCCGAATCGCCGCCCACGCAAAAGGGTGTACCACGTGAACTTGCTAAAGCCGTGGAGAGTTTGGGATGAGGCCCCGATCTCTGGTGCATCCCTCTCCCTTTTCTCAAACAAAATACATTTTAACCTCGGCCCGGACTCGTCACCTTCCCAACGGCAGGAACTGGAACAAACCGTCCTAGCCGTCCCCGAGGTGGTGAGCGAGACACCTGGCCGCACCTCGCTGATTGAGCATGACATCAGCACGGACCCCGGGGTGGTAGTCAGGGAAAGAGCCTACCGCCTCCTGGAGGCAAAACGTGCGGAGGTTGAACTTGAGATCCAACGGATGTTGGACTTGGAGGTTATCGAGGAAAGTCACAGCCCGTGGTCCAGTCCTATCGTCCTCGTTTACAAGCCTGATGGCTCGTGGAGATTCTGCAATGACTTCCGACGTCTGAATCAGGTCTCCAAGTTTGATGCCTACCCTATGCCCAGGATAGACGACCTCATTGAACGGCTAGGGAAAGCCCATTATTTGACTACTCTTGACATGACCAAAGGGTACTGGCAAATTCCCTTAACGGAATCCGCAAAAGGGAAAACCGCCTTCAGTACCCCTAGCGGGCATTGGCATTATAAGGTCCTCCCATTTGGGCTGCACGGGGCACCAGCAACCTTCCAACGTCTGGTAGATAGAGTGCTACGGCCCCACCAGTCCTATTGTGCCGCCTACCTGGATGACGTAGTCATCCATTCCGGCACCTGGGAGGAACATATTGTGCAGGTGTATGCTGTCCTGGCCACCCTGACGAAAGCCGGCCTCCGTATAAACCCCCGTAAATGTTTTTTCGGGGCGGAGGCAGGTGAAGCCACAATGCTCTAAGATTAAAGACATCCTGGAATGGCCCCGTTCGAGTACCAAGAGACAGGTGCAGGCTTTCTTGGGGTTGGCAGGGTACTACCGCCGGTTCGTACCTCACTTCTCTGAAAGGGCAGCAGCCTTGACAAACTTGACAAGGAAAGGCGCTCCGTTGTGCGTGGTTTGGGATCCTACTGCAGAACAGGCATTCAGTGACCTAAAGGCGGCCCTAACCTCGGCACCAATATTAAAAACACCTGACTTTTCTCTCTCGTTTATTCTCCAGACCGACGCTTCGGACACAGGCCTAGGGGCAGTACTGAGCCAAAGCGTCGACGGTGTCGAACACCCCATCTTTTACCTGAGCTGGAAACTGCTGGATCGGGAGACCAGGTATGCGGCAGTGGAGAGGGAAGCCTTGGCCATCAAGTGGGCAGTGACACACCTGAGGTACTACCTGCTGGGCCGGGAGTTCACCCTGGTGACGGACCATGCCGCCCTGCAGTGGATGGCGTTGCACAGGGAGTGGAATCCCCAGGTCACCAGGTGGTTTTTGGACCTTCAGCCGTACAAGTTTACTGTCACTTATCGCCGGGGTAACATTCAGGCCAATGCCGACGCCCTCTCCCGGGTTCACGACCTCTCGGTCCGGTATGCCCGCCCCGGTGGGGCTGGGCTGAGGGGGGGGCCATGTCACGCACGTGCGCTTGGGGAGCCGCAGAACGACTCAGGGAGTAGCGGAAACCCAAAAGCCATAAGGGATTGGCGGGCAACTAACCATTCTCCTTATTTTCCCCAGAAAGAAGGAAACGCCGACACCCTGAGCAAGCTCCCGTTCATCCACTTCCTCATCCTCCTCCTCTCTGATGACGTCATGATTACAGGATGTACCTGCAACTCATTACCCACACTCCCTCTGTTTATTCTGGCCCGCCCTATAAATGTTCCCCCATCACACCAGCATGTTGTTCAGTAATACTCTGTTAGAGAATACTCTGGACTGTTGTAAGATTTTTGCAAAACTGTACAGTATACGGGGCCGGAAAACCCCAAACCTTTCTGTGCTGCATTTCTCTTTATTTTTACAATAGTTAGGTATCATATTAATCTGCACATTAACACAATAATGCATGTGTTATGATTTAGCAGAGGATATTTGACATCAGCAATTATTACTGACAAGAATGTACACAATAGTTTTCTGAGTGCTTTCATAAGAACAATGTAAACATACTGAACATAAATACAGGCAATTCTTCTACATGAAAAGCAAGTAACAGAAAAAAAATGAGAAAATAAAAATCCAGTTATAGTAAATGTCTTCTAGTTTTATATGCTGTTGTTCTACTTCACAATACATCCCTTTTTGTCAAATCATGCCACATTTCAAAGCTTATAAAAGGTGGGACTATGAATAAATAACAAAACATTTCTGAATTATAACAGCATTTAAACAACCAATAAACGCAGTAAATAGTGATATGCAATTTGTACTATGTAGACCTTAGTAACTGTAGCTTAAAGCTAGAAAAAATACTTTTAAAATAATACAATTTACACATTTGTACTTTTGTTTAAACATATTGTTTTAACTTTAAATCCCCATGACCCTGCATTGGAATATCCAAGATTGCAAAATTAATAAATTAAACCTTTTCAGATAAGTAAAGATGATTTATTAAGGTTGTGTCTCATGTTATCAGCAAACTTATAAATGAAATACATTATACCGAGTTCACAAAAACACAAGCATCAGTGATAAATTACTCTTTCATAGAATTCATGAACTGAGTTTATTTTAAAACAATGGGTGAACCCCCAAGGAAATCAATTTGAATGAACAAAACATGGTGGTACCAGTTGAGGTATGATTGTATCTATTTTTGAAATCCACCAATATTTCATTGTGTATTATCACAACGCCACCGGTGTCATTTGGTTAAAGAGCTTCACATACAGAGTAAAGCTTTTTGCAAACCTCAAGTGAGTTTGGATTTAGAGGTTTCTGGGATACACATGAATTGAAGCAAGCATTTTCACAGTTTTCTTTGTTATTTATACTAAAATCCTTGGAACAGACTTACATAGCCCAGTTGACAGTTTTCAAAGCAATAATATCCAAATTAATGTATAGCATTGTTTATTGTTCAAATTTACGTTTCTCTGTTTTAAGATGTTTTAGTTTCATTGTCAGAACTTTCTTTATTACATTACAGGTTATAAACGTCTCTCGAGCAATTACAATATATCACACCACAAAGACCGAAGCCTTTGACATGTGTGTCAGATAATTAGAACATTTACTTCTTGGCCCTTTCTTAGCCCATGTTAATTCAACAAGTTATCTAACACCTAAAAATCATGTATTAATTATGTGGTAAACACAATTCATGTTATTTTTAAAAAAATAGACACAATGTAAGTTCTTTCATCAGACTTTTACTTTAACCTGATGAAAAGAGTCCACCTTAACATGCTGAAATACTACACTGTATGTATGTACAATAACAAACTGATAACACAGACTAACATATGTTTTATACATATTTTAATTTATTATTAGGAAACATTCATACATTTTAAGATTGCACTTCTGTTAAATGGCAACATCAAAAGGACCTGTTTATTTTTCTATATGTTATGGGTAAATTTAATGAAACAAAATTTTCCAAATTTAGGTTAACAATGTAACAGCGTTGTCAAACCATATTTACCTCACAACAGTCAACTCTTCCCTCATCAATGGTAAATAAAGCAAGTTATAGAGAAATGAAAGTGATAAGCAACTACATAGATTTTTTGAACAAAGTGGAACAAATACAAACACACCTTCTCTAAACCTCAATGTTAAATTACATATTTACAGTGCATGTCAAAAAAAGACAATAAATACTCATATTCCGCTGTTCTTTACCATATATAAACACACTATAAGCTATATATATGGTAGCATCCTTACATAGACAGACAGATAGATAGACAGAACTTTATTTGTCCGCAGGAAAATTTGGTTTTCTTACAGAGGCTCTATAATAGATAGATAGATAGATAGATAGATAGATAGATAGATAGATAGATAGATAGATAGATAGATAGATAGATAGATAGATAGATAGATAGAGAAAAGCCAAGCAAAATGACACCTTTTATTGGCTAACTAAAAAGATTACAATATGCAAGCTTTCGAGGCAACTCAGGCCCCTTCTTCAGGCAAGAAGAAGGGGCCTGAGTTGCCTCGAAAGCTTGCATATTGTAATCTTTTTAGTTAGCCAATAAAAGGTGTCATTTTGCTTGGCTTTTCTCTACATACATAATGGCTAACACGGTACAACACCCTAGTACTATAGATAGATAGATAGATAGATAGATAGATAGATAGATAGATAGATAGATAGATAGATAGATAGATAGATAGATAGACACACATTTTGGTCTGAACACACACTAGAATGAGTATAAAGCAAGAAAATTAAAAAGAAGGAAAACTTCTGACTTGGCTGTCCTACTTTCAGTGAGGCATTATGCAGACGTAATGCTGTTCTGTTAGTGTACAGGAGCTCCAGTAATGTTTTTTGACACACTTCTACTGAATAATTATTCATAATATGTTGACTGAAAGTCCTCACTGTTAGTATGTCAGAGAGAGGATGTGCAGTGTTGATCATAATGGCACTCAGTTTTGTTTTAATTCTCTCCTTCGCATCTACGTCCAGAGGGTCCAGAGTGTGTCCAGCTGTATAAATGAGCCTGTCCTTTTGATTAGCTTGTTGATTCACTAAGCCTCTCTTGTAGTACTGTTACCAGCCCAGCACACCACAGTGTAGAAGATTGAACTGGCCATCACAGAATTACAGATATGAAGAATGTCCCTTCCCACATTAAAGGAATGCTGTCTAATAAGAAAAAAGAGACTGCATTGCCATTTCTTATACAGTTCCTCTATGTTCTGAGACCAGACCAGTCCAACCTGTCATTAATGTGGACCCCCAAATACTTGTAGGAGTGTAACACCTCAACATCCTCTCCTTGAATTGCAATTGGGCAAAGAGGAACTTTGGTGTCGCAAAAGTCAATAACCAGTTACTTGGTTTTGCTGAAGTTAAATTGCAGACAATTCTATTTGCACCATGAAACAAAGTTTGAAAACACATCAGATCTCAATGGGAAAAGAAATCACGCTGGATATCTATACTGAGATGGACTGGGTAATGTGTTAGGATAGAAAGGATGTCACATCGTTTGATGGAAATGAAAATTATTAACCTACAGAGGGCCGAATTCAAAGACACCCTGAAAATCAAAGTGAAAAAATGATGCTGCAAGCTAGTCCATTTTGCCGAAATTTCATTGCAGCAACTCAAAATCGTACTCAGTAGTTTGTATGGCCCCCACGTGCTTGCATGCTCCTAATGAGACAATGGGTGGTGTCCTGGGGGATCTCCTCCCAGATCTGGACCAGGGCATCACTGAGCTCCTGAACAGTCTAAGGTGCAACCTGGCAGCGTTGGATGGACTGAAACATAATGTCCCAGAGGTGTTCTATTGGATTTAGGTCAGGCGAGCATGGGGGCCAGTCAATGGTATCAATTCCTTCAACCTCCAGGAACTGGCTGCATACTCTCCCCACATGAGGCCGGGCATTGTCGTGCACCAGGAAGAACCCAGGACCCACTGCACCAGTATAGAGTCTGACGAAGAGTCCAAGGATTTCATCTCGATACCTAATGGCAGTCAAGGTGCCGTTGTCAAGCCTATAGAGGTCTATGTATCTCTGCATGGATATGCCTCCCCAGACCATCACTGACCCACCACCAAACCAGTCATGCTGAACGATGTTACAGGCAGCGTAACATTCTCCACTGCTTCTCCAGAAACTTTCACATCTGTCACATGTGCTCAAGGTGAACCTGCTCTCATCTATGAAAAGCACAGGGCGCCAGTGGTGGACCTGCCAACTCTGGTATTCTATGGCAAAAGCCAATTGAGCTCCATGGTCCCGGGCAGTGAGCACATGGCCTACTAGAGGACATCGGGCCCTCAGGCCATCCTAATGAAGTCTGTTTCTGATTGTTTGGTCAGAGACATTCACACCAGTGGCCTGCTGGAGGTTATTTTGAAAGGCTCTGGCAGTGCTCATCCTGTTCCTTCTTGCCCAAAGGAGCAGATACCGATCCTGCTGATGGGTTAAGGACCTTTTACTGCCCTGTCCAGCTCTCCTAGAGTAACTGCATGTCTCCTGGAATCTCCTCCATGCCCTTGAGACTCTGCTGGAAGACACAGCAAACCTTTTGGCAATGGCATGTATTGATGTGCCATCTTGGAGAAGTTGGACTACGTGTGCAACCTCTGCAGGGTCCAGATATTGCCTCATGCTACCAGTAGTAACACTGACCATAGCCAAATGCAAAACTAGTGAAAAAACAGTCAGAAAAGAAAGGAAGAGAAGGAAAGGGAAAAGAGGGAAAAATGTCAATGGCCTCCACCTGTTAAACCATTCGTGTTTTGGGAGTCGCCTCATTGTTGCCCCTCTAGTGCACCTGTTGTTAATTTAATTATCACCAAAACAGCTGAAACTAATTAACAACCCCCTCTGCTACTTAACTGACTAGATCAATATCCCAGAAGTTAAACTTCGAGGATGAAGTGTCACTGTTTGAGAGATGTTTTCTGCAGCAGGAGATGGGCATCTTATACAGCTACATGGCAGGGTGACTGTAAGTGTTTATCAGAACTCTTTCAGCATCATTTGGTTCCTTCCCCGGAGGCATCTCCATATCAGCCCACAATTTTCATGCAAGACAGTGCCCACTCACACACTGCAAAATGGGTAAAGCAGTTCCTTGAAGCTAACAGCATTTAAATAATGAAATGGCAAACCCAGAGTCCAGATCTAAACTCAATCCAGAATCTATGGAATATCCTTGGAGACAAAGTTATGGTTAAGAAACCCACTACAGTTACTGAACTGTGGAAGAGACTGGAAGAAGAGTGGGCCAAGGCCCAATCAGAGCAGTGTGAGAAACTAGATGTGCTGAAGTCATTCAAAACAAGGACCTTTACACTTCCTACTAATTAGTGAAAGCTGTAACCCTCAGAAAATTTTAGTTGTAATTTTCTTGCTTTTTGCCTTAGTTGTAATCATCATCTTCTTGCTTGGTGGCTTTGAGGCTAGGGATCTGCACTAGCAACCGAAAGGTTGCTGGTTCAAATCCCATAGTTGCCAGAAGTGATTCCACTCCGTTGGGCCTTTGAGCAAGGCTCTTAACCTGCAATTGCTCCATCCTGAGTATAACTTTAACCTGCCCTTCAAGCAGGTCATCCAACCTGCAGGGAAAACTTGAGGGTTAGTGGCAGGAATGGCACTCCAGCCACCATAAAAAACCTCACACTGTTCCATTCCATCTGAGTTAGTGTGGTGCTAAGGTGTCACCCATTGCATGGCTGCACACAGGTCCTAATCTGAGATCCTGAGGAGGTTTGTCATGTGGTGGGGGCAGCAACACACTGTATCAGTGTGTGCTCCTAACCTCTTCTTTTCTGCTAAAGTGGTTACTGTTCTCCAATTTTGATCACTGTGTTTTCCGCAAAATAAAGGCCTTTGCTAAAGTGTCTTGATTATTTAGTAAAACATGTTAGTAGAACAATGATAATACCAACAACTAATATTCCTTCAATTTCCAGTTGGGACACTCTTTAGTGGAAAGACCAGGGCAGAGAGCATATCTGGGGCATTACCTCCCTCGGAGCAATAGATGGCAGTCTCCCTGGGCTGCACAGTGCTTCGGACTCCCACACTGCTCCGGCCGGCTGTATATGGTCTTCTTCTTCTTTCAGCTGCTCCTGTTAAGGGTTGCCACAGCAGATCATCTTTTTCCATATCTTCCTGTCCTCTGCATCTTGCTCTGTCACACCCATCACCTGCATGTTCTCTCTCACCACATCAGTAAACCTTCTCTTATGCCTTCCTCTTTTCCTCTTGCCTGGCAGTTCTATCCTTAGCATCAAAAAATCAACTATCATCTGACCTTCTTCATTCCTCTCCTTGGCACCATACCTACTCATCACCTCCTCATCTCCTCTGTTCCCTTCACCAAAATGTTTTCTCATCCATCGCACACCCAACTTGCACTAACAACATTAATCATCACACCTTCAATTTCCAGCTTCATAATCATCACTCTGTCTGACACTCTTCACCTCCAATACACTCTTTACATACTATTCCTTCAGAATAAACCCAACCCCATTTCTCCTCCCCACCTGGCCTCACTCCCCTTCCATTAAGTCACTTGCACGCACAATATGTCACTCTTCCTTCTCTCCATCACATCAGCTCTCTGCCCTTACCAGTCATACTGTCAAATTCAAAGTTCCTACCCTCAGTTTCAATCTCTTTACCTTCCTCTTCTCCCCCTGCCTCCGGACATGTCTCCCCCCTCTTCTTCTCCTCCTTCTTTGGCCAACAGTAGCCCAATTTCCGCCAGCAACCTGTTGGCTAACAGTACTGGTGGTGTCCATTGTTAGCCCTGGCCTCTACCAATCCAGTATGGAAATCTGCATTCTTGTCCGCATATTGATCTGCCAAAATTTTACAACAGGATGCCCTTCCTGATATAACCCTCCCCATTTATCTGAGCTTGGGACCAGTGCGAAGAAACACACTGGTTTGTGCATTCCCTGTGGCTGGGTTTATATATACAGTGATCCCTCGCTATATCGCGCTTCGCCTTTCGCGGCTTCACTCTATCGCGGATTTTATATGTAAGCATATTTAAATATATATCGCGGATTTTTTGCTGGTTCGCAGATTTCTGAGGACAATGGGTCTTTTAATTTCTGGTACATGCTTCCTCAGTTGGTTTGCCCAGTTGATTTCATACAAGGGACGCTATTGGCAGATGGCTGAGAAGCTACCCAACTTACTTTTCTCTCTCTCTCTCTCTCTCTCTTGCGCTGACTTTCTCTGATCCTGACGTAGGGGGATTGAGCAGGGGGGCTGTTCGCACACCTAGACGATACGGACGCTCGTCTAAAAATGCTGAAAGATTATCTTCACGTTGCTACCTTCTGTGTGCAGCTGCTTCGTGAAGCGACATGCTACACGGTGCTTCGCATACTTAAAAGCTCAAAGGGCACGTATTGATTTTTCACTGTTTGTTTTTCTCTGTCTCTCTCTCTCTCTCTCCCTGCTCCTGACGGAGGGGGTGTGAGCTGCCGCCTTCAACAGCTTTGTACCGGCGGTGCTTCGCATACTTAAAAGCCAAACAGCCCTATTGATTTGTTTGCTTTCCTCTCTGTTTCTGACAGTCTGTGCTCCTGACGCGCACTCCTTTGAAGAGGAAGATATGTTTGCATTCTTTTAATTGTGAGACAGAACTGTCATCTCTGTCTTGTCATGGAGCACAGTTTAAACTTTTGAAAAAGAGACAAATGTTTGTTTGCAGTGTTTGAATAACGTTCCTGTCTCTCTACAACCTCCTGTGTTTCTGCGCAAATCTGTGACCCAAGCATGACAATATAAAAATAGCCATATAAACATATGGTTTCTACTTCGCGGATTTTCTTATTTCGCGGGTGGCTCTGGAACGCAACCCCCGCGATGGAGGAGGGATTACTGTATATATATATATATATATATATATATATATATATATATCCTGTCCTGTGCTTGCCAAGATAGAATCTACACATCTGCTACCCTTTTCAGAATTCAGAGGGTTGAGAAAATCCGCAAAAAATCAAAATACTGCATTTAAAAAAAAATCTATCTGATGCTGAATAACACATTTTCTTGTTCCCAAAGTTTACCAATTATAATTAAATAAATCTGACAATGAAGACCCTCTGGGAGCAATATTACTCTGTACATAACAAGAACTTTCTTTAGCAGTGTCACCCATAACTTTCACAAAAAACCTGAAAAGGGAAATTTAAAGCATTTTTGCCTCATCATTTTCCTTTAAGCCTGTAATTCAGCCACTTTTCTTCTCTATCTTTATTTGTAAGAGCCAACCTAGAAAGTAATACTTTGTTAAGTTAAATTCATATTAGTGCTTGCTTAATCATAGCCATAGACAATGGTATAGCCTTTTCCCCCTGTAAGTTAGTATGAGATAGAACTTTCTTACTATAATTAAGATACAGTGTGATAATTGAGTCAGTTGTTGTTTTGAATAGGTCCCAGTACACAGAAACATTTTGAAATGGTTCAGAAATGTTTGAAATGATTTAACTGAATAAGGAAACATAAAGAAATGAAACAAGAACTTTAAGCTTTGAACAAAACTTCTCTTAAATAAGAACATTTCTAATTTTTTGGTATTTCAATTTTCTCTTTTTTGTGTGAACTCTCTTACTTTGAATTTTAACTAAAACTTTTAAAAACGAAGATATTTGGTCTGTGGAATCATTTTGACGTGTCAGGCTTTTGTTGAATCCCATTTTTTTATGTCAGAGCTGCTGAACTTTGTTAATTTTGGGAAAACACAGCTACAGCATTCATATTCCACCAGGTTTTACAGTATGATGTGTTACATATTGCTTTTAAAACAATAATTCCTTTTTTAGCAGTTGATGCCATTTATTCCAACTACTGAATATGAACTGTCCACTTGTGTTTCACATCTCTAGTTGGGTGCCAAGCTACTTCATTCTGCTATGTATTGTACTCTCCATCTTTTTCAGGTTTTACTCCATTTTAAGTCAAAGTGATTACCTAGGCAAATAACCTCTTCCTTCTTACCTTAACTAGTATTGTTCAGCATCTTTATGAAGTGTTTCATTCATTGCTTTCTTTTCTTTTTTCATACTTTTCCTGCATATCTCCCTCAAGATTACTTATCAATGTCTTCTGATTGATGATGATAACCTGCAGTGTTCCACTGGTATCTTCTAGCTTATAGTGGTCATGGCTGATGTTGAAGAAGAAACTTCATATGAAAATATAGAGTAGGCTCTAGTTATATTATTCAAAATGAATATGATGTGTCCTAGCATTTGACTTCTCTTCATAAGTTTCAGTCAGGGCCATGCTGGGCACTCAGCTACCACTAGATGTGGAATGTATAGGCTGAGAGCTCACCACAGTTGAAGTGCCTGTTTGAGAGGGGCCTGTATTGAATTACTCCCCTTCAACTGCACATGTCAGACCATGTATGCCATGTCACTAGTTTTGGCCTTGTATCTAGCAGAATCTTTTGCAGCTTTCTCCTTTGCTTTAAATTGTTTCTGTTCTCTGTGTTTTTGGATTCAGATATCAGAACAGAATAATTAAAGTACAGGATATCTTGCAGAATGAGAGAACAAAATGCAAGTAAACAGCACTTCTGTGAGTAGAGAGCCATCTCAAGCCTCCATCTTTAGTAGTACGAAAGACCAACTCAACTTAAATTCTTATGCTATAATAGTTCAACTCACATGTGGCAGCTAAATCTATCATTGCTAGCAAATGTTCCACTACATGGAACTGAAGACCCGGTGGAAGAAACTGGCACACATGGACAGCGACATCTTCTTCTTAACTAAATGCAAAAAGGAAAGATTACATCTTGCCTGAAGAAGGGGCCTGAGTTGCCTCGAAAGCTTGCATATTGTAATCTTTCTAGTTAGCCAATAAAAGGTGTCATTTTGCTTGGCTTTTCTCTACATTGCTAGCAAATTAATCTGATCAATTTCCTCACACATTCATCTCTTCTTTGAGAAGAATATGTCTCAAAACTTATCTGCAGGAACACTTTATGAGATATTTAAGGTATTTCTAAGGGAATCTATATTAATAAACTACAGAGAAGAAGGATGTCACAGTTGATTTCCAAAGTTTCTTTGATCAATCAAGAATATGCAAGATCTCTGAATGATGTAATCTTCAAAAATGATTGTACTACAAACATAGTTTAACCTCTTGAGTAGCAAAACACATAGAAAGACCTATAAGATTTTAGCACATAAAATTAATAACAATAAAATTCAGAATTCAATAGTAGATATCAACAATGTAGGAACATAAAAATAACATACTTAATGAATGCTATAAGACTTCAGATACTTCAGAATATAAAGTTATTTATTTTTGCTAAAATGAAAAAAATGTATTTTGATGAAGAAATGGTGAAGCTCTTGATCATCTCTGAACTTTAAGATACTAATGACTACAGAATTGCAAAGGTTGTATACCCAGAAAGGACATTTTAGAACTGTTTGTGGAAGTTAGAGAACATAATACTCTATGCTGATTGTCCAAAAAAAAGATTTAGATAAAAGAGTAGAGAAAGTGCTTCTGTCTATAATATATCAAGATCAAGCCAGATTTATAAAGTATACATTTAGTTTAATATGTTTGTTGATTGTTTAATATAATATATTCCCCTATTATCCAAGTGTTTTATTATCTCCAGAAGCAGAAAAAGCTTTTGATACCATTGTTTGGGGTTATTTATTTAGTGTATTGTGCAAATGTGGGTCCAGGCCCAATATATGTGCATAGATTAAGTTATTACACTAATCCAGATACTTTGGTTTGTATAACTAATTGTAAATTCTGACTATTTTAGATTGTAATGCGGCATCAGCCATGAATGCTCATTATCTCTAGTACATTTTTGTGATTTCATTTTAACCTTTAGCTCTTAATGTTTTCATATAATTTAATATAAAATGGATCATAAATCATTGGCTTAAAAAAAATATTTTATGTTGTTTAAGGTCCTGAACCAAATTCCATCACTGCCATTTATACTAAATCTAAGGCAGCGTTTCTCAACCTTTAAGTATTTGCAACCCGAGTTTTCATAACAGTTTTAATTGCGCCCCCCCCTTTGAAAGGAGCCCACTAATACCAATTTGTTCTTTTTTAATTAATGATATATCATATATGCATATTTCATTATACCTACTTAACTTTTATCGACATTTATCTAACTCTATATTTATTTTTCTAGTATCAGAATGTAGTTTAAGTTAATTTGTTTTGGTTTCGATAGATGTATTTTTCATATTTTCGATTCTTGTTTTCTTTTTTCACATCTTTGTGCCCCTCTTTTTGTTACTTCGCGCCCCCCAGGTTGAGAACCACTGATCTAAGGCATATTTCATAAGAACTCTAGGTTTAAAAACAATGTGATTCAAATTGTTTGCAACTGTTGAAGCACTTTCTTCCTAGTGAATTTTCCTGCACACCACATTAAACTCGATCACTTTCATTGATTGTGTCAGAACAGTTTATTTAAAATTAAATGACACAAGGAATCCTAGAGAATTGTTTATTCAAAATCTGTACTAACCCCAACTCTCTCTTCTGTTTCCTTTTCCGGTGTCCTGTTGGTGGTGGCGTGCGCCACCACCATCTACCCAAAGCACCATGATGTTCCAACAATGATGGATGGATTAAAAGCCAGAAGTCTGTACGACCATCAGCATCAAGTGACTCCGTGAAAAACCCGAACTACAAAGAGGACTATTTCATTTATGTTAGGTAGAATGCCCAAAGGGAACTGGGCGGTCTCGTGGCCTGGAACCCCTACAGATTTTATTTCTTTCTCCAGCCTTCTGGAGTTTTTTTTTTGTTTTTTCTGTCCACCCTGGCCATCGGACCTTACTCCTTTCTATGTTAATTAATGTTGTCTTATTTTAATTTCTTATTTTGTCTTTTATTTTTCTTCTCTTCATTATGTAAAGCACTTTGAGCTACTTTTTGTATGAAAATGTGCTATATAAATAAATGTTGTTGTTGTTTAAGATTAATTTTAGTAACATAGTCAAAAAGAGTAGAAATAATTATTTCAGACCATCCCTATAATAAGAACATTTATAAAACTGTTCAGATACTTTTACCAGCTGCAACTGTATATTATTGTAAAATGATTTCTGAAGTCCATCCATCCATCCATTATCCAACCTGCTATATCCTAACTACAGGGTCACGAGGGTCTGCTGGAGCCAATCCCAGCCAACACAGGGCGCAAGGCAGGAAACAAACCCCGGGCAGGGCGCCAGCCCACCACAGGGCACACACACACACCAAGCACACACTAGGGACAATTTAGAATTGCCAATGCACCTAACCTGCATGTCTTTGGACTGTAGGAGGAAACCGAAGTACCCAGAGGAAACCCATGCAGACACGGGGAGAACATGCAAACTCCACGCAGGGAGGACCCGGGAAGTGAACCCAGGCCTCCTTACTGCGAGGCACCAGCGCTACCCACTGCGCCACCGTGCCGCCCATTTCTGAAGTCTCTATTTTTATTTTGCTGAATATGAGGTCACACTGGGCCTTTTTGCCCCTGATATGATTAAATGAAGAGGTTGTCTGTTTACTTTTAATCTGTTTGATTACTTCCTATTTTTCTTTTTTTTTTGGGTGCAGGGGACACAATGGTTGTATTGCATGTGTGAATTGTTTACAATATTTTATGTACCTGTATGTGTTCAGTACTCTTAAATCAGAATATTAAAAACACAAAAACGCATGTCTCTTGCAAAGTCTTCTCTAAGTATTCAGGAAGTTTAATGTTGTTTAACGCTAGAATTATCAAAGGCTATGAAAAAACTCGTAATTCCGGCCCACCTTAAATCCCTTCCCACCTCTCCATCAGCATCTTTTGTCTTGTAAATGTGTCGATCAACCCAATCAGCAAGCAGCCTGTTGTCCCATCTCCTCACCACTGCAGAAAGGTCAAAAAATTCTCCTACCTCAAGCCTTGTTTATATGGGAGTGAGGTACCTAGAGTTGTATAGGCTAAAAATATATCGTTATTTGAAACACATGCATTTCATGTGTGTTCCGTGTCTACAACAATCTATGTAAACACATCATTACAACAGAAACGTTTTTCATATTTTAGTAATAAATGACAAATGTAGACATGAAATGTATAATGTGTGCATTTAGAGTCACATATCACACAGTGCAAGAGTCAAATGGCTAGGATTGCTCAGCATCTGAAGCTCCAATGTGTAGGTAATGAGAACACATTACCAAAATAATAGCAAAAATATAAACAAACAGTACATTAATAAGTATTGTATCATAAACTAAACAAACATCAAAACAAATAATTAACTATAACATCTTACAATTTTAGACCAAAGTCAAAAGGCATAAAAAGGAGAAGACCCCTTTTTAAATGCAGTGGTAAACAGGAAAGGCAGATACACATAGTAACTTTTAACTACTACAAAATCTGAACTTTTTTTCCAAATGAAATCATAAATATGAATTTCATCCATTCTCTAAAATGCTGCCCTGATCTGGCTTGCCTTTATTGAACTATTTAAAATTATTTTGTTATTTGTAGTATATACTGCTTTTGAGTCTGTTGATAAAAAATCACATATTAGGAGTACTAAATAAATAGCAAAACTGTTTGACTTCTTCTGACCTCTTCACTTTACTTGCTGATCATCAGTTTCATTCTACAGTATTAGGTGTGCCTTCTTTAAAGAGATTGTGCAATATACATATTTTTAATAATAATTTAATTAATACTAATAATGAAAGTTACATTTATAGGCCAAGCATGTTATTTGAAATTTAAAATATTCAATTAAGTTCAATATGATTTTTTATTACAACCCGGCATGTCATACATTAATTAAAAATATTCAATTGAATTTATTCTGAATGTGACTGTTGCTGGGCAGCATCTATTGTGAAACAGACACAAGGAAAAGAGGCAGGGAAAAATAAAGCCAGGAAGCTGAGAGGATTGTAAATTGCCATCTATTCGACAACCCTTCTCTGACCTTCTCCAGTCCAGTGCTTTTTGGGATCACTGGTGTTTCAACTTTTGTTTTGATTTCTTTTCCTCCAGGCAGGCTGGTGCAAAGCAATCTTGTTTGACGTCTTTTACGCACCACCAAACTAAGAGTAGCTCTATTTACAGTGTATGTATGTATATATATATATATATATATATATATATATATATATATATATATATATATATATATATATATTAAATATACAGTATATATATATATATGCATCCATATTATATACTGTATATATATATATATATATATATATATATATATATATATATATGTGTGTATTTAAAGAAGGACAGAATAAACAGATCAAGAATTTCCAACAATAGTTGTTTTGTTAAAGGAAAAAGTGACATATTCATGCAAACTGCAAAACAGAATTGGGTAAAGCACCCAATGTACAGCCTCTTTCTCCTTCATTTTTTGGGTCTCATCCTGCTAAGCACTGGAATATTTTCCATGTTCAGGTGCAGCTCTACATGTACTCTAACAAAACTTGGCTAGCACTCCTTTTAGTGGCCTCTAGAGATCCTGCAGCCTCAAGCCTTCTGTAAACGTTGAAAGGTCAGATCTTAATGGCAGCAACTTATGCTACTACAAGAACAGAAAATGTAAATCATAAATCATGGTTTGGGTTGTACTGTTTTCACAGGAAAGAAGGCAATATTGTACTCTAAAATATCACTAAAATGAGATTATTTATATTTTATATATTTTATTTGATTTTACAAAACCAGAACATTACAGTGTCATTCAACAGATCAGATTTGAGCCAGTAACCATACCACATGTTCTTCAGAACAGCTCATCCACCCGAAACTAAGTATGTACATAGCCAGTACTTGGATGGGAGACCATTTAGGAAAAGTTTGGGTTGCTGTTGGAGCAGGTGTTAGTGAAGTTGGTGGTTTAATGTGGATTCCAATGCCCCAGCGCAGTGATGGGAACACTGTGCTGTAAAAATGGCACCATCCTTCAGATGAAATGTTCAAACCGAGGTCCCGACTCTCTGTGGTCATAAAAGATCCCTGGGCATCCTTTGTAAACAGTAGGGTGTATCCTGATGTTCAGACTAAACTGCCCACCACAGCCTAATCATTCTGGCCCCCTAACCATCCCCTGTCTCTAATTGGCTATCTCTCTCACCACTTCACCACCTAACAGTTAATGTGTGTGCAAAAATGGCTGTCATCACGTCATCCAGGTGGGTGCTACATATTAGTGGTAGTTAAAAAAGCTCTATAAAAATGTAAAGATTTATTATTATTATGATTATTCAATAGATCAAACAAGTAATAATAACATACCAGATGCAACCAAGTACTTCAAATTTATTACAATCAAAGCAAAAGCAAAATAAAAGTACAAAGGAAAAACAACAAAAAGAAAGACAAAAAAGCAAAAAACAAAAAAAGATTCAGCCCCCACCCAAAAAATGAGATTATTTCAATAAAAAAAGTCTTGAGTTTTAAAAGCAAAGACTTCAACATCTGTGTCAATTACAGAAAAAATCTCAGAAACATGAAAGTAAATTGTAAAAATAATTACTTGGTTATTCAATAGACGTGAACTCATTAAAGTGTCTTTTATACAATGTATAATGTGAATTTTAATTATATCCTTAACACTTCTGGAAATCCTGTGTTTTGGCGGGAAGTTTTTTAGAAAAATTAGCACAACTTGCTTTATTGCTCAAATGAATATGTTTTTTACAGCATGTTTGTGCACAGGTATTGTACTGCTGACTTACAGCTCCAAGACACTGGGTTTAAATATTATCTTGCTCTCTTTGTCTTCTGTTGATGTTTCTCTTAGGTACTCCAGTTTTCCTCCCACATGCTCAAGATATGCTCTTTGGTTGATGGGTAACACTACAGTTGCAGCCACTTTGCGTAAGTGTTGGTGTGGGCATGAATGCGCTGTGAAAGGACATGTAGTCTCTCCAGAGTTAAGACCTGCCTTACAATCAATGCTGTGTCAGACACTAAATATTATTACTGAGTAATATATTGATGATTTAAACTTCATTTTTCTAGTCAGTATAGATGTTAAACAACCTAATCTATCTGTTAAAGAAAGACGTAAGAGGAAAACAATTTCAGTTCAAGTTACAGATGATCAACCATGTCTCAGTAAACCAGTAACAAGTAGCTTCTATTTTTTCAAATAGCTGCCTCTTTTAAGAGATTATCCTCTCAGGACAACTTCTCTTCGACTCAATAAATTTTCTCATTTAGGCTGGTGGTGAGCTGAGAGACATAAGTTGAATGCCAACTGAGAATGCAAAAATTTAATTAGACCCATTGATGATACCACTGAGTTGAAATCAAACTCAAAGCAAGTGAGAGACAGACATACCATATTGTAATGAAGTATTTCAGCCAGTGACACAAAATCACAGTAAATGATATTAATTAATCACAATAAACTAATCACAAAAAATTAAATTTTGCAACTGCTTAGTGTCTTCAGGAGCATCCATGTAATAACACTTGCCTTCATACTGTGGCATCATACCTTACAGCACATCAAGGAAAAAAGCCATCATGGCCCACTACCAAGAGCTTGGCCTAAGAACTGATTCAGAAAAGAAATGGATGAGCAACACATTCAAGGTATAAAAACAAAGTTAACATAAGAACTATGAAAGAGTCAATTTGATAATCTGAAAATTAAGAAAGAATTGGTGGGCTGACAAGAAAACTGAGAAAGGCCTCTATTGCAGTTAGAGCAACTCTACAAAATCTCTACTGTGGGTTATAACTTTACTGACCTTTTAAACTAAGAAGTGTCACAATCAAAGCTCTTAGCTCTTATTTTTTAATTAAATGATAAATATGTATGCTTTTTAAATTATATAGTAATCTAGAGGCTTTTGGATAAATGTAACTAAAATCAGGATAAGGAATAAGGCAACGTAAGTAACAGAGGTTAATCATATAGGGAATACACTTTTCATATATTTTACGTTATATATATTAAGATTAAAAATACAAAAAAAAGGAATTACTGAACATAATTCCAGGATCCCATAAAAGAATGCCTTTTGAAGGATAATGTTAGTTAGAAATAAGGGAAAATTTTGAAATAAAGTCACACAAATGGGTCAGCATAAATTACACAGTAGAATCAATTGAATTGAGAAGTACAATGTCTGCACCAGTGTTACTGAACTATTGAAAGACCACTCTTCTCCTTTGTTATTTATATTTTTAACAATATGATAGACCAGGGGTCTCCAACTTTTTTTCCCCTGAAAGTTACTTTTACAAAATGAAAATGAGCTACTCATGTTTTCTAACGTTTATTCTCAGCTTATTTCAACCCAAACAAACTGAATAAGCTTGTTTTGCATGAACATTTACAAAATGTTGGTGTCCACAACTCACATTTTGCATTAAAACCGGGTTGGATAATGACTGACTGACTGACTGACTGAAATCACAAAAAATATTTAGTTCACCTGCAAGTGCATTTTGTATGTCTGTATGCATTTTCTAGTGTATCTCACACTATTGAATTAAAACATGAGTGCTGTCAAAACAAAACAATGCAATTACAAATACACAGATATTATTTACTCATTTCTCATTTTGTTATATGTCACTGTTTCACTTCACAAGAGTATTCACATGTCCAGTTACGTGTGTGATGTGCTTTATAGTTAGTCAGATGACTGGCACTGCATTGAATCAACAAGAGAGGCAGGTGTATGGTGGAGTGTAGCCACTTCGGTTCACTCTTATGGAGTCATTTCAATGTTCATCTGTCAGTCTTATTCTGAACTTTGATTTCATGACATTCATGTCAGAAAAGGCAGACTCACAGAGTTATGTAGACCCAAACTAAGCAGACATTTTCAGAGCTGCTTGGTGAAGATTCTTATAGTTATCGGGCTCTACTAAGCTCCAGAAATGCTGAGAATGCTGTTAAGACTTTAACTGCACATTATTTTAAATGTTTACTTATATATAATATATAAATTCCAATGTATGTCTGTCCACTTTAAACGAGAAAACTACTTAACGGATTTAGATGGGGTTTTTCTCCTATAATTTGCTTGAACATGCTTGATTTTGCAACTACTCTCATTTCGCTATGTATCATAGCTTGCTTGCAGTACCGATTTATTTGCGCGAATCCGAGAAACACGCAGCGGGCCGAGGGGAGGGGCCTGCCTCACTCACTCACTCACCAGCTTCGGGGCGTGTTCCTTAACTCTGCTTAGCTAGCAAATGAGAGAACAATTGAATTCAACTTTGTTTAATATTTAAAATAAAGTGTTACTTAGGTCTTGATGAGTCTGAGTCCTGATATTCTCTAAAGTGTATGCCACATTTAAAAGATAGATTGCAATTCAGATTGTGGATCGTGATTTTGTGTTATAAGGATCGTGATATGATTTTTTGGAAAGATCGCCCACCCATAATTTGATTATTCAAGTTTTAAAATTTATGTAGGATTCATTAACCCTTTGGCGAGCTACTTGGAAAGGAGTTGCGAGCTACCGGTAGCTCATGAGCGATGAGTTGGAGACCCCTGTGATAGAGGTTATATGCTAGACAATAATTTAGCTTATATTTTGTATTACTCCTATTTAATCTTTTACTGCTATATTTTGATTTTCACTTTAATAAATAAGATAAAAAAAATTAATATTAATTGACCCTTGATTCTTGAATTTTTCTGGTCTCAGAAGTTCAGGTGGTGGGGGGTGTCAATTTAGGAGTTTCATTGTAGGATTAAACATGATAGATGACAGGGGCTTCAGGTCCATAACAGATAACCAAACCTGTTGAAACACCAACAGTGGGATAAACTTAAGGGTCCTAAGGTCACCATTACATCCAGTATTTTCATCCCTTAGGCTGTGAAAGAGAGATGGATTACTTGGATATCTGACCAGGGGGGTATTTTTCGCACGTGGATTAGTCGTTTAGCCGGATGTAATTGTTGACAATTTGGCCTGATCCTGGATCTGTCGGTTTTTCGAAACTCTTGCTGGAAGTGTTGTCATAGCAACACATCCTAATCCTCAAACCTGCTCGGAGCAGGTTTGTTCTATGTAAACAAGGATTAGTTTACACACGTAATCGGTGACGGTGCGTGGAAGTCATCCAGTCATGGCTTCGCTGTTCATGAATGAGCGACCAATTGATATTGGTGCGCAAATTATACGAAGAGAATTTCATATACAGAGGGTTTTGCGCGATCAGCAAGATCCTTTATTGCTCCTGGAGGAAATTCTTTTTGAAAAATACCGTTTTAGCTGAGGGGGAATATTGTACCTCAAAGATTTCTTAGCACCTTATATTTGAAGTCAAACTAGGCAAAGTCGGGCTCTCACAACCACACAGACAGTATGCATTGCTTTGAGGTTTTTTACAAGCGGCACTTTTTTATACACTGTAGGCGATGCGGAAAATCTAACTAAAAGTGCAGTTTGCCAGGCAATTCGTAACGTCTGTTTGGCTCTTAAATATTTCCTTTGGGTTTTCATAGTGTTTCCTGGACACCTGTGTGTGCAGACAATAAAAGAGGCGTTTCTTGCCATTGCAGGTAGGTAATACACAGGCTAAAACACCCACAGTTCCATGAAGAATCTCAATGAGCCTACCATTCTCATTACCAGGATTTCCAAATGTGATTGGGGCACATGGGACTGATCAGAGTGGAGTCTGATCAAACATTATTTGGAAAATGTACCTCTCTTCCTGATGAATAATCAGACACAGTGTCTTCATCAAATATTTGACCTTCGTCAATATCTCTTTGGTCAGACACTGGTTCAAGGGATATGATATTCCCTGCAACTGACCCAACAAAAAAGAGGGCTATATGGAACATACCTATGGCACACATGGAGGACAAATATATGCAATGACCATCCTTTACCTGAAATGAAGTGACCACTGCATCCTGCCACTGGTTCTGAGGAGGAGCTTCCCCTGGAATGCCCTCAGAAACAGGTTGATGGGCATTTTGCTGGAGAGCCAACTCTTCTGCAGGGGTTAGGTGTGGACCGCGTGGACCTCCACCTGTTTTTTGCTTGTCTGCCTTCTTATTAGCTTTAAAATTAATGTTTTTTATATTATATATGATTATTTATGTCAACGATTCTTTAAATAGTTATATACCAATATTTACCAGTTTGAAGTATATTCTTGTACTTCACTTTAACCTGTTCCCATGTTCTCCTTGTGCTCACGTTTGATCTGGAATTATGACATATTAAATAATAATTAATCTGACACATAGGAAATGAAACGCTGCTTTCAGTAAGTACAATGCACACTACTTAGCGTTTAATTTGTTGGCCACTTTTTGCCAGCCGTCTTTTCTGGTCTGGGCTGCTTTTGCAGTGTTATCCCTTGTGCATATTAAATCTTGAAATTCTTCATGTCCTTCGAATAAAAGGTCTTGTGCCACGTGTGTGAAAAAAAAATGCGCCTGTTCTTTCGTCATTTTGTTACAGCCTATCAAAGACTTGCTGATCATGTTTTCTAGACTCAATATATATGGGCTTTTCACTCAGTGCGGGCACGCGCATTCATCTCGTATGATTAGATCCATCTAGACTAATCTAATACATGGCTGCGTTTGAAAAACCGACCTATCCCGGATGAGTGTCACCAGCATTAACTTATCCAAGATGAGACACCTGATCTCAGATGATTTAAGCAACATACGAAAAATACCCCCTAGATCTGGCTCTAGGCAAGCCTGGTCTAGAGCATTCTGTAAGCCTTAAAACCACTACGGATACCCTAACCTGAATTCACATCTATAGAATGACCAAATGTAAGCTACATTTTCCATGTCTACCAAATGTGAATTTTTATGTTGTATGCCCTGTACTATGTATGTCTTTGTTTTTGTTGGTGAGGTATACTATTAATTGTCCAAAATGTTTAGTGAATTTAATTAAATAGTTCCAGTGCCCATCATTTAGCATCAGCCCCTGAAGATGTCAATACAATCAGTAGACTGTCAAAATCAGCAATACCAATTCACCCACAGAACAATTAGTAACAGTCATACAATGGTTTAAGAAATTAAGACCACTCAAGTAATCAATTTGGATCCAAAACAGATATTCAGCACTCAGCCATGCATCTATTCATGCTCATAATCAAATTTTCATCATTGCTGAATCCATAGTGTAGTTGAAATTGAGCTGAACTTGAACACCCTTATGGATGGTGGAATCCTTACCTTGTTTCTGAATGTCAGTACTAAAAGATATATTTTGTTTAGAAACCTGATGTGTTAAATAGCACTTTCAAATACATGTACACCTAAGCAAAAAGAAAATGCCAAAGATTAATTGCACCTGACCCTTCAATAAAATCAAGCAGAAGCTGTGTTATCTTAAAAGCATTTTAGTGACTGGTGTGCATCTAAATACATAAACAAGACATTTTTTAATAACAGACTGAATTTTGTATGAGAGATAGTCTCCAACCTATCTAGGGGAAATGTTAACATTTTGTCTCAAAACACTGCCACAAAATTGCTAATTTAAAGGACCATCTCGATACTGTAGCTAACTCATGATCAAAGGATTGCATTTCAGCCCATCTGTAATTCTTGACAATTGCTTCCTGTAACCCCTGTAATATGGATGTCAAAAATATGTAACTAAATCTAATTGTAAATAAAAAATGACAGCCAAACCAAAGATATAATAATTAGATCAAGAGTTAATGTTGAAATCTGCTTAAGTTTAAATTTTCCTTGTACAAAAATGATAGATATAATCACAGTTGATAAATATCATTGTAGTTATAACATATTTCCTAAAGCACTGGGCTAAAGCATTTAATAAAGGGTAACTTATGTGTGGACCTGGGTTCTGCTTATACCCCATTCTTTGCTACATTTTCCCCCTGCTCCTCATGCATGTGTCTGTTGCTATGCGGTATTAATTAAGTGTCAGTCATGGGATGAGATGGGAAAGGCAAAAAAAGGAGGGATCTGGAATGCTGCTTTCAAATGCTACAGTACAAATGAAAGATACAGTACATACTTTGATGTGGTAAGTCCCACTCAAATAATTCACAGAAAACAATGACATAAGTTGATTTGTTATCTCATTCAACAAATTTGAAAGAAAAATAATAAACAGGTCAGCCAGCAGTGGTAAGTGTGGTAAGTTTGCAACTGGAGTGATGCAACACACACAGCAGTTTTCTTTGTATTTTCATGAAAAAAAAGATATATCTTTAAGTAATAAATGACTTCATGTTTTTCCTAAAACCCCACCTGGAAATTTACATGAATGCAACAAGGTGGGAAGGTGAAGTCAGAAGTAGTAATGGAGAAAATTTGATTTTGAATTATATATTTTTTTTGTATGGTTAAGTGTTTTTTTTTTATCCTGAGAGAGTGACTTTTGTACAGTCCTAGCAGACATGTTTGTTTTTTTTTTTCCATTTTCCCTTGGATTACAGATATAGAAAAAGATAGTTCAAATTTACTTGTTTGCTATGTCTCCTTTGCTGCCTGCTCATCCTAGTCTGTATTGCTAGCTGCAGTCCCATGGTTCAGCTTTTACAGTGGGCAAGCTAGCATCTGAGAACTACAACATGTTGCATGTGCTCCCACTTATGTGGACACATCTGGTTACCATACATCTGGCAATAAACAGCTTAAAATATAAAAAGCAGTAATCCTATTAATTTATTAATTTTTCTGTAGGCATCTAATGCAGAAGATACTGTCAATTTTCCAGAATATTAGCTTTAATGAATTAGCATGTAGCTTTGACTTTAGCCATATCATATTCATCATATATTACACTAAAATGATTGCAATCCCCAAGACTTGACTTTTACATCAAAGAAATATATACAAACATTAGCACATTGTAGCAGAGCAAAATCCAAATGCTTGGGGTGCTAACTGGGAAAAACACAGTGTAATTACAATAAAAAAGAAAAATGTCAAATAAAACACGTCCTTGATGGCACTCTCTCACTGGGACAATTCCCCTGAGATATTGCCCTTTTATAAGATGCACTCTTTCTGTCTCATTCTCTATAGCAGTCAGGTCTGAAATGAGGTGCCACCTTCCAGAAGTGTCTCCCTTTTATACTGGGCAGACTGGACAAGGCAGGACTTTCTTGGTTTCTTTGTCCTCAAGAGGCAGTTTCTTGAAGCTGTGTTGGGAAAAAGGAGACAAGACTCTTAGCAATAGCACCCCCAGTTGTCTCAGGGTGGTACCACATACCTTAGGTGAGCCTGGAAGGCAACCCTCTGGCACACATGTGTGACAACATTTTATTTATATACTTTGTTTTCCATATTGTAACAATGTTATTTATTTATTTTATTTGGAATGACAATTTGATAATCATTCCTATTGCTGACCATTTTTGCTTTGCGCCCTCCCCCACCTATCGTCTATGGGGGAGCTTAGATTCGTCAAAAATTTCTACCTCTGGTTTTCAATGGATCTTGCCGTTTTAGGGTCCCCTGATAAGGAAAATATTGATATCTCGATGATGGGTGTGTGTCTGTGTGTCACAGTTTCTTGAGGATGGTCTAGACCTAAAATGGCTGAACAGAAAAATACCAAATGTGAAACTTAAGCCTGTTATGAAATGACAATGTGCTGATTAGTTTTTGATCCAAATCATTCAAGAGAAAGACGCACTCTAGAGGAACACTCAAATACCATAATTCTGCAATTAATTAGGAATTCTTTTCATCAATTGCTATCTTAATGACCTTTTGTCTGATTAGAAAGCTCAGCACCAGAGTGGTACATAATTACTGAAATGTTTTAGAATAGTTTGGGTAACTTATTTCCTAGGGCGTAAAGCCTACTGCTGGTCACATCTGAATTTTTTTTTCTTCATAGTAATTTGCTTTGCTATGGAATGAGAGAGTAAAGTTCTTGGAACTCTTAGGCATTTACCATTCTTGACACAGCAAAAAAATGCTGAGGCAATAGATATAGATAGATAGATAGATAGATAGATAGATAGATAGATACTTTATTAATCCCAAGGGGAAATTCACATACTCCAGCAGCAGCATACTGATACAAAAAACAATATTAAATTAGAGATTGATAACAATGCAGGTAAAAACAACAATAACTATGTATAATGTTAATATATGATATGGACTGTAGCATGGCGCTTATAATATTGCACAATGACTGGAAAGGAGAAGGTGGCCTTATTCAGTTGAACTTTGATATCCCTTGATCTAGAAATGTCACTATTACTAAACCGCATTGTTTATTTCATTTTAACTGAAAAATGTAATCTCTTTATTACAAACAGGACAATGAGTTTGAAGTCTAATGCAGTGAATTGTTGAAAATTTAGTTTGCTGAAGATGCAAAGTAAGTTTGATCAGAATTATTAAACATCCAGAGGATCATGAACTGAAATGTTTTAGTCAGAATGTTGGCTTATTTGCCTAAGATAAACTAGAGGCCCTTATTTTCAAATGCATTCACTGTCTATTTGTTATCAGATTTAAATATTCTTAAAGTACTTCAAGATGTGATAATGCATTTTCTGATTAATGAAAAGAAAATAAATTTTCAGAAATAATATATGTAGATGTTACAAAACATAATGGCTTTCTTAAGTGATAGATGTTAAAAGCAGATTCTGCATGACTCAGGAAGCTGTTTAAATCAAGTAGTTGCTGCTACAGGAACAGCTAGTTGTACAAAAAAGTAAATACATACACCCAGGGGAACTGGTTCTTAGATGGGAAAGACAGATTTGCAGACAAAAAAAAAAAAATAGAAAACACTAGTATCCACAAACCACAGGGTATATTTTGTATTTTTCTGAAAAAAATCTCTGAAGCAAAAATACTATAGTACTAATATTTTATTTACCATGTAAAAAAAATGATCAAACTACAAAAGAGTTTTAGGAAGAAAAAATAAATTACGGCACTTGTATTTAACTAAATATCTCTATCATTCAATCAATTAACTGCTATTGCAACATTAGTATTTTTTGTATAATCTTGTTCATATACATTGTGAGTGCCATAATGGATGGACTGTCAGCCCGACCAGAGTGATGGGTGGTTCCTTGCCAGGAAAGGATGCCTTAACACTAGAATTACCAGAGCCTACGAAAAAACTTGTAAATCCGGCCCATCTTAAATCCCTTCGCACCTCTCTGTCAGCGTCTTTTGTCTTGTAAACGTGTCGATAAGCCCAAGCAGCAAGCAACCTGCTATATTTTTTTTACTTTTATTCTCTCAATCATGATCACGCTCTCCCTCACCCACCCCTCCTGATCTGATTCTAACTAACAGCACCAATATAAATTCACACCCGATCTGACTCTGTACATTTTCAAATAATATTGCATTAGTGCGACAATGTTTTGTGATTGGTACTATTCAGGTCATACAATGACTTCTTGAAAATGTCACATATATTTGTCTTTCTTTTTTTCCCGGTGCTGCATTGACATCATGCACCAGAAGGCTTAGCTTATTCAGTGTGAGCAGGAGCATGCGGGTGACCGGTTGCTTGTGCTACAACAAGCTTGACCAGGCACCGATCAACACACATGTACTATACAAGGCATGCACGGGGGCCACTGAGAAATGAAGAGTCTTCATGGCTCCTTGTAGGAAGGATGGTCCTTGGGTGTGAGAGAACTGTTAACATTTGAATCTGATGATTGCATATAGCGCGGAACTGACCTCTCTGTACTATTCTTTCCTCTGCATGTCCTGGAGTACAAAAGAAACAACACCATACACCAAAATGTGGAGATTGGGCAAGATCGGAAAAAAAATGCGGTCACTGATTACAACCGCAAGAAGGCATGCGAATGAATATGAATAATATGAATAATGTTGCATCCGTGCCACAATGTTTTCCAAAATGTACTATACATTTCTACTATATATAAATTCAAGCGGCAATGAGATACGAAGAAGGCAGATTCACCAGCATTTGTTTGTCAGCTTTTATCACTCCAGATCAGAGAATTTCCAGTTCCATTGTCTCAAAACACCACTCACATCTACAGTTATTCCCAGTTTCAAATAAACACTTAACAGCTTCAGGTCCCTGGGGGGGGGGGTGGTAGTAAGTATAGTGATCGTGACTGAGAGAATAAAAGTGAAAAAAAAGGTAACTTTTACAAGTACAATAAATGTACACCGTCTGTTACAGACGCAAACCAAATGTATGTGTGTAATGTATAATATTAACAATAAGAGCAGCTCACTACTGAAAACGGCAAATATAGAAGTCAGTTGGGATCGAATCGGGAACTCTTGATTACAAGTCAGCAAAACTTACCGCTATGCCACAGCAGCTGTTGTATCATCCTTGAACCTTTTGTGAAAGTGTTTATTTGATCTTTGGACTTCAGGCTTCACACATTATACAGTTTATGCCAACATTTTGTCATTTACTACTAACGTATGAAAAACGTTTCTGTTTTAACAATGTGTTTACACAGATTATTGTAGAAACGGAACACACATGAAATGCATTTGTTCCAAATAACGATCTATTATTTCCACTCTAAAACTCCAGCACTTCACTCCCAGATAATCAAGGCATGAGCTGGGAGAACTTTGTGAATGTTCTGCGGCGGTGGGGGAATGGAATAGCAGGCTGCTTGCTTGCTTGTCTTTATCAGCACATTTACAGGACAAAAGACGCTGATGGAGAGGTGCGATGGGATTTAAGGTGGGCCGGATCTACGAGTTTTTTCGTAGGCTCTGGTAATTCTAGTGTTTATCCCCTGCACAGGCACATTCAGTGATCCATGCCTGTATACTAGAGTATTAAATCCCTAGCCACTGCTCATTGATTTGAACAAGAAGACTAAAATAAAAATAACATCAATGGTTTTAAGAGTACCATCGAGGGTAGTTGTGTTTTTTGTTGATACAATACTGTTCGAGTTTCATAGCACTTCTCAAAGTTTTCGTTGAGATGAATGAAACAAGTGAGAAACAGTGTCAGTTGACACTGAAAGAAAAACTAACAATCCTGCAAATGAATGAAAAAAAATTGTCGCAAAAGCATTTTAGAATTGCACCTTCATCTACATCTAACATCTCACTTTCATTCTGTATTTTCATACCTGTATTTCTATTAAAAAAAGTTATATCTAATGTCTTATTTTCATTCTGTGTTCATGCCTGTATTTCTATTTAAATAAAAATACATCTAAGGTCTCGTTTTCATTTTGTATTCATATCTGTATTTCTGTTTAAAAAAATACATCTAACGTCTCATTTTCATTCTGTATTTATACCTCTATTTCTTTTTCTTTTTTTTAAATTACATCTAACATCACGTTTTCATTCTGTATTTTCATTCCTGTATTTCTATAAAAAGAAGCGTTCAGGGGCAACTGGGCGACCGACAACTCTGTGAAAAGACAACTGGGTGACAGACAACTCTGCGAAAAGACAACTGGGCGACAGACAATTCGGCGAAAAGACAACTGGGCGACAGACAATTCGGCGAAAACACAACTCGGCAACATCCTTTACCAGTTAGGTAATAGTTAGGTTCAAAGAGATTTTTTAATGATATTTAAATGACAACGTAGGCCGCCGCAAAATCCACAGAATCATCTGCTTTATGAGAGTCCCAATACATTGAGAGTAAAGATATTCCTTAAGCCATACTCACAGGTCACCTTTTGTATTCTAAATAACGTTATCATACGATTACAATCAATACAATTTATATAAAGGATTAGCAATTTTGGTTGCAGAAGATAATGTAAGATAGAGTTTGTTCCATCTGCCGAATAAAGTTGTTCGTCAATTATATAAATTTATTTTTCAACATTTTAAGTCACGTTGTCATTTAAATATAATTAAAAAATTTCTTTGAACCTAACTATTACCTAACTGGTAAAGGATGTTGCGGAGTTGTATTTCGCCAAGTTGTTTCTTCGCTGAATTACCTTTCGCCGACTTGTCTTTTCACCGGGTTGTCTTTCGCCGAGTTGTCCTTTTGTTGAGTTGTCTTTTCGCCGAGTTTTCTTTTGCTGAGTTGTGTTTTCGCCGAGTTGACTGTCGCCCAAGTAACCACCGAACCGAAAAGAAGTTACAATTAATGTCTTGTTTCATTCTGTATTTTCATACTTGAACTTCTATTAAAAAAAGTTACATCTAACGTCAAATAAAATATGTTTTGCAGTGTAAGAAGTGCTGTTTTTTTTATTCAGGTATTGTCAAGCTTGGTTCACAGAGTTGCACAAAAAACAGGAAGACGAGTCCAGGTTTTCAAGAAAAATGCAAGTACGTTAGTACTGTATAGAGAAGGCAGGTACAGTCTCAAGAATTCATTCAGAATAGGAGCTGTTATGAGCCACAGCCCAGGCGATCATCTTGCTTTAGCTCCCAGCTTCACATTAAAAGAACACTAGCAGCTCAGAATTACTGCTGTGGCAGACATGGTCTGAAGAGGACAGATCAGGAGAGTGTGTGGAAGAGCAGATAAAAGCCTGGTGTTAAATGTTAAACATTGTGCGATAAGCACAGTACGTAGTAACCCTGATCTTGCAGAGGACAACCAATTGCTTAGCCCTTGGTTTACTGTTTACCAGATGCAGCAGAGCAGCTACAGAGCTGTCCGTACACCGCTGTCATTAGACATGGTGAATCACCGGCGACCCCAGTCATAATACTATATGTATTTTCCCCATATTCGTTATAATGAAATTTTCATTATATTGAAATATTTTTATGGTCCTGTGAGTTTTATTATAACGGGATTCCACCTGTATCTATGGTCTTCGTAAGACAGACAAGACAGATACACACATACTGTATAACACAGAAAAGGCTAGCTATTGACTGATTATTCAGAGTTCTAATTTATCTTGGCACAAATAAGCAGTTTTATAATATTAAGCCTTCAAGGATGATGTGCAATGCTGGGTGCAGCAGAGTGTTGTTTCCCCAGGTTCAAGTTGAGGGCTGTTCTTGCATTAGTGAGCACTCTTGGTGTTTGCTACAAAGTCCTTTGTCCATGGTGTGGTGTGATGCTGGCTTCTTTAGCTCACTGGTAGGCTCCTTGTTGTGCCCATTGCAACTTCATTGGGAAAATCATTACTCATTGTGGCGCAAACGTCTAGGTGCTAAAGTTCCCAGCTTGAAGTAATGCTTTTCAGTCTTCACAGATAGGGCTCTATCACTGGCTCAGAGCTTGACTTGGCAGAGTGGATCTTAGAGCTGGTTTATGGTATCCAGCTCCAAGGCTCTAGGAGCTTCCAGGCAAAACAACATTTGTGAACAAACAACATTCAATGTTTTGCTCTGCAGAGAGTGGGTGGCTTCTCGCCCCAAATAGAGCTCCTCATTAGCTTTCAGCTTACCCAAAGAAAAAAAATGGCATTTCAGCTCCCCCCAGACATATGAGACATATGAAATGAATGCAGCTCATTTTAAAGGAAGATGGAACTTTTGGTGATTAGATCAAAGTCACTTCCAGTAACAGATCCATTGCTTGGTTATGGGTGCATTATTTTGTCCATCACATCCACCCAGAGTTCAGGTTGTGGTTGCAATCCCATTTGGGTGCATTTTTGTCTAGAGGAGTCTCTGCAGAGGTGTCAGCTGACCTCTGATTTACACCTTTCTTATCAGATAAAGTACAGTGCTGACCAACGTGTTGGTAGAGCTGCAGCTCAGCCATTCACTCTAGAATGCAGGTGGGGGTGCAAATGGCTTTCTGCATCCCTGTTCAATCTGCTGTCTTAGCAGGTATTGTGTGCCACTGAAAGCCCAACAAAATGCACAATGAAAAAATTATCCTACAGCACCAAAACAGGACACAACTGAAACAAACAGTGCAAGCTGTAAATGATGACAACAGTATCAGGCTGATAAGCCACAATTACAGAAGTAGAGCTGTAAGAGCCACATGCTGAATTTGTCAATATTGTAGGCTCAGGAAGCAGTGGTTCTCTAAGCAGGAGGCAGCAGAGCCTAACAAAATGGGGGGCATATGTCAAGGAAACAGTAAATGAAAATGCAGGAATTGAAAATGACAGATACTTGAGATACAGATGAAGGGGTAAGCATAAACCTTCTCAAAATTTACGTGAGTTCCACACTGACCCAGAAAAAGACAATTTATAATAGGTGACAGAAATTGTGGAGACAGCTTTGGCAGTTGAAGAGACAGGGCAATCAACAAAGAGATTGAGTACTATTGAGGTTAGGTTGGTAGTGTAAAACAACCATAACAGAACTTCAGAACCTACAGTAGTCTAGCTAGAAGAAAGGGACAATCAAGTAGTGTATACTCATAGTTTCTCTGCGTCTGTCCCTAATATGATCCATAGCCAAAGAGCACTAGTTTGAAAAAGAAGGCATGGCCACCAAAATGTATGCTGTAATCTGGGACAGATTACTGAGCCACTGCATTATACTGCCAATAGTACAAGAAGCAGGCTGGAAAAAAAGTTACAGAGCAGTGGAGACTTTATTGGATTAGAAATGGTGTAAATGGTAGCTTTACTTTAGAAGTACAACTTCAGTTTCTACAAGTTTCCTATGATTAAATGTTTATCCATTTCCAAGTTTTTTTTTTAATAAGTAATAATGGATTAAAAGCTTTATTATTAATTTTAAAGGTGTGTTACTTTTGATTTTTACTGAAACGAATAGTGTATTTTTGTAATACTTAATAATAACTTCCCTTCTTAAGTCTTCTAGAGCAGTTCAGAATGTTTCTGAATAGATACTGCTGAAATTTCAAGGAAAGCAATTAAGTACTGTTAAATATTCTTAATGACTTTAACAGATGCATTTGAACCACAATGTTTGTATAACACTTAAAATACGTAAAAATACAATGAAAATGTATACTATAAGAACCTCTAACTAGATGTATACAGACACACAGTAGTAATTTACTGCCTCAGATTATATCCCTTGCAGAGTATATTTGGAATGCCTTTGGTTTTCATACATTTTTACCATAATGATTTATGCAATAAAATATACAGCAATTAAAAGATAAATATTTAACAGCAAAAACAATACTATACTGTTTTAGTGTCAGCAACCATCTGTCTGTAAGTTTCACACCCAAATTAAACATGCAAAATTGGTAATCTGTTAAATGACTTTCTGCATTACAAAACCAGAACCAATGAAGTAACATGTGAAAAAGGCACAATTATTTCAAGAAAATGTTTATTAAAGAATTTATTGATTTCTCTAATGTGACAAGTTGAATTAACATTTAGACATATATCCGTGATAAATGGAACACCAAGGGAAACCCTCAACCTCCATAGTTCATTGTAATCAATATCAAATGCTAATACTAGTCAATACTTCAACTATTTGTTTAGACTAACTTGTTAATTTTCTCTTTCTGCATTCCATTTTCAATTACAAATTCATACACAATAAAGAAATGAAGTATTTTGTTTTTTGTATTGATGTACTGAAACACTAGAAAGTCATAACTAAATAGCCTGATTGATGATTGATCAACCACGGAAAATATTTTTTACCCAACTCTTTCTTTCCACTGCATGTGAAAGGAATACACTTTAATAATGTACAAGTATCATAAAAAAGTAATACAACACAGACGCCTCCAAACATCAAGGTGTGGCATTGTAACTTCAAAATTCCCAGGTAATGAATGATTCCTGCATGCCTGTAGTAAGATCTTATACATTTGGAGATAACTGTGCAAAGTTTTCCTTCAAGGAATTGAAAAATGGTGCTGACATACAATACAGTTGAGAAATCTTACCACTCTTAATAAAACCTTGACATAAGGTATATGTTGTAAGGTATGTGTAAGGTATATGTTTGAGCATGAATTGGATATGCATTCAAATATACTGTAGAGGCTTTATTGTATATCTGTTAATTCATTTTCCTCTCTATAGTACATCTAGAATGATAAATGTTTACCTTGAATCAATAAAAAGAGATTCTTTCAATTTCCTATCAGTATTATTTACTGCAGAGCATTTCATTTTAGTAAAGCTAATATTACAATTAGATTTTCCACTCCTATTTACTATACATGAAACTGCTTGATTCACATGAAGAAAAGACCTGTGCCACCATATTATTGCAATTTAAGCCAAAAAGAATCTCCCCAAGTTCTGTGAAAGAATGCCTACATTAAGGGTAAAACGCATTTTAACAGAGTATACTATGAACTAAGCATTGACTAAGAAAAATAAAGAGAAAAAACAGTTAAAGCACAATCAGTTAATTTTGTTGGAAAAGCAGGGGATGCTGCTCTCATGGACAAAGCAAAAAGGCATTTAAAAGAATTAAAGCCACGAGGCTCTTAAATTCAATTGCTATGACAACAAATTGAAAATAAGGTCCCCTGAATGAAACTGAATTTGAACTCTTAAGTAGTAAAGGATGGTATTATACCCAATTCAAAAGCAGTACCAATTCAAAAGCAGTAATTTGGTCTATTAGTGCCAATGTAGAGATTTGTGCTTTTCAGTAGTTTTTAGGCACTGGTCTTAAGATGCTTAAATAGTGTTAAGTTTGTTGAGCTAATAGCTTTTCTTTCTATTTTAAAATAAACATTGCATGGGAAAAACAAATACTTGTAATATCAAGAACATCACATGCGGGTGCAGAAACAGAATATACCTCCATGCAGCAAAGTTCAGCTTTTACAGCATTTTATTAAGAGTTGTTAGTATAAGACATTTGGTGGTGGGTGTAACAGAGCAAGATGCAGAAGACAGGACAATATGGAAGAAAATGATCTGCTGTGGCAACCCCTAACAGGAGCAGTTGAAAGAAGAAGTATAAGACATTTACTGAACTATTTTTTTTTAAGTAAAGTATTCTGATATGTTGCTTTTTTTCTAATGTTCTAATTTGCTTCAAACATAACACTAAATAGAGTAATAAAATGTATAATCTATCCTGTGTTAGATAGATAGATAGATAGATAGATAGATAGATAGATAGATAGATAGATAGATAGATAGATAGATAGATAGATAGATACTTTATTAATCCCGATGGGAAATTCACAGTGTTATATGCCAAAAGTACCTTTTCAGTATCCATTGTCACAAATGCATGCATGGGAGGCAGTCTAAGGGCTTAACGGAGGGTAAGAAGTAGAGTCGGGTTGATGAACTGCACTAATACCTTTTCTCCTTCTTCCATGGACTGCCAGAAGAGAAGCCCAGCTATATCTCCACACACTTCCGTTTCTAGACCATGCCCTCCTGCAGACATCACTTCCACCTAGATCCCACCTCTTCCTGCCTAGCCTCTATAAGAACCGGACTCTTCATTCTACAGTTAGTCACTGTCTTGATTCAGTCCCTTATGATTACTCACTTCTAGCCTTGCCTTGTGAAAATATACGGGGTGGACCCCCAAACCTTTTTTATTTGTTCTTGTGTGTTTTACACCATATACATTGTTGAAGGAAAGGGAATTCTTTCATATTTTCATATTTCAAAGCTAACACTAGGCTAACTATATTTAATAGAAAATACCTACATTGTAAAAAAAAATTCAAAGTAGAAAGTAGACAAGAGTACAAGGAGATAAGGTGCAAGGTGAAGAGAGAGGTTGTGAAGGCTAAAGAAAAGGTGCATGATGAGTTGTATGAGAGGTTGGACACTAAGGAGGGAGAAAACGACCTGTACCGATTGGGTAGACAGAGGGACCAAGCATTCATATGGGGGAGGCACGGTGGTGCAGTGGTAGTGCTGCTGCCTCGCAGTTGGGAGACCTGGGTTCGCTTCCTGGGTCCTCCCTGCGTGGAGTTTGCATGTTCTCACCGTGTCTGTGTGAAACAATATGATTTTGAAAACTATTTGCCCTCCATGCCTTACCAAGTACAAGGCAGATCACAAACTGGGACTAATCTGTAGGCAGAGCTTGTGTGGGATATAATAGAATCTCCTATAGACTATGCATTAATATATAGGAAAACATTTTAACATAACTAAGAAAATACTTCTATCAGTTTAAGATAACCTTACTAAATAACAAATGGCTCTTATAAGTGTTTTTAAGGAGAACTGCAAAATCTTGAATGGTTGTTTAAGACTTATAAAACAACATATGTTTAAGCAGTGCTGGATTCTCAAAAATCTTAAAAGTGTAAAATGTGCATCTGTAGGCTCGTTAGCCTTTAAAGCATGCTGTGATGTAGGATATACAGATGCCTAATTTTAAAGTTACAACAACTAGTCAGCAACACTAATCAGGGATTGCTACAGTAAAGCTATCAACTTGGATTTAAATGACTCTTTCACAAGCATTCCACATCTCTGGAAACCTTTACCTAAACATTTGACATCCCAGCTTCGTTTTATTAATTCTTTGAAATTCTTAATAGTAAATGTGAATATGGGCAAATTCATATAAGTAAGTAAATTATAGGTTAATTAAAACAGTATATGTAAGAAGAAGGATTTTGAAATAAGCCCTAAAGTTATTGGGACTCAAGACTTCAGGACAGGAGCTAAGTGGCTGCTCTAATAATAATTCTTGAAGCAACATTCTGAATGAACTAAAGCTTGCTAAGTGATCGATTTGAACAGCCTATGAAAAACACATTGCAGTAGTCAATTCTACTGGAAATAAATGTATAAATTAACTTCTTAGTATACTCCATATTTAGAGACCATTTTAATTTTCCCTTTTTTAAAAATAAAAAAGATGGCTTAATATATATTTTAATGTTTGTTTTAAAAGACATATAGAGGTCAAAGATAAGTTGCATGCAATTTTTTTAAAACTAAGGTGTAAGTTGACCAAGTTAAACAGTGACGGGATTTTGTTACTGTTTGTATATTTCCCACCAATCAGTAAACTTTGACAGTTTTTCTGTATTCAGAAACTATTTATTATTCAGTCAATCTTTATTCTCATTGATACCATTAATTAAGGACACTATAGGAGAATGGGCATTTTGTTATGCAGAAAACATACAGCTGAATATCACGTATGTACAGTATATTAATAAAAGAAAGTAAGATTTATTAATAATGCATCCCAGCAAAAGTGTAACAGTCTGCAAACTGACACCTGAGGGATATCATATCCAACTTTAGAACAAAGTTTCATAAAACATAAAGCATGGTACCTGTGAGGCTATCCTGTTTTCCATTCTTATGTAACAGCTTAGAGTTGTCAATGGTGCTAAAAGACTGCACTGTCTAATAACATAACAAAAGCAGCATTTTCGATCTCTCTTTTTTTTTTCCAAATGACCAACTGCTCCAAACAGTATAAAAGGGTTATTTCTGTTTTAATCAATTATTCTGAAGTATTATCCAGAGGAGGCTAGAAAAATAACTGATGTATACACTTTAATACTGTCTATTCATACTGTACAGATGTTATGATACTTTCACATAAAAATATAAAATAGAATGCAGACCTAAAAAACAACAAAAATCAGATCTGCCTTTATCAAAGATCCAAATCCACTAACTAGGCCTCACCAATGGCCCCATATTTAAAAGGCTGGATTATAGCCTGTAAAGGCTCAAAAATGGGGCAAAGGCTTTAGCGTTCAACATCTCTGCAAATACAATACAATACAATACAATTTATTTTTTGTATAGCCCAAAATCACACAAGCAGTGCCGCAACAGGCTTTAACATGCCCTGCCTCTTGACAGCCCCTAGCCTTGACTCTCTAAGAAGACAAGAAAAAACTCCCAAAAAAACCCTTGTAGGGAAAAAATGGAAGAAACCTTGGGAAAGGCAGTTCAAAGAGAGACCCCTTTCCAGGTAGGTTGGGCGTGCAGTGGATGTCAAAAAGAAGGGGGTCAATATAATACAGTACAATATACAGTACAAAACAAATCCTCAATACAATATAAAAATAAAAATTTTAGAAGTACGGAGTAGAATTTAACAGTAGATGATATCACATAATATGATTTGGATTTGTTTAGAGTCCTGGAGACCTCATTCATCAAGCTGCCTCCCCCATTTGGCCATTCCACAGCTGAAATATAGCTAATCCGATGAAAAGACCCCTCTTTCCCATGATTCCTGCGATCCTTCATCAGGGATGACTTTACCTTAAGCAGGCAAAACAACTTGGCAGGTGGGCCGTGGCACCAAGTGCCACATTTGAGTACAGAGAAGAGAAACAGAATAGGTGAGGGTTAGTATCAAATTATAACCATCATTTTATTTATGTTTTAGTGCTAATGACTAACAACAGAGATGCAATCTGTACAGTCAATCAGCAGCTCTAGTCAGGATATGCTAAACTGAAGTAGTGAGTCTTCAGCCGGGATTTAAAAGCTGAGACCGAAGGGGCATCTCTTATAGTAGCAGGCAGACCATTCCACAGTTTAGGGGCCCTGTAACTAAAAGCTCAACCTCCCACCATTATTTTATTAATTCTTGGAATCATAAGCAGACCGGCATCTTGAGATCTTAATGTGCGCTCAAGTTTGTAAGTCATGATAGGTTCAGACAAGTAAGCCAGACCTTGGCCATTTAATGCTTTATATGTTAAAAGGAGGATTTTGAAATCTGCCCTAAACTTAACCGGGAGCCAGTGTAAGGATTTAAGAACTGGAGTTATGTGTTCATATTTTCTTGTTCTTGTAATAATTCTTGCAGCAGCATTTTGGATTAACTGGAGGCTGTATAAAGAACAGTTTGAACATCCAGTGAACATCGCATTGCAGTAGTCAATCCTACAAGAAATAAATGCATGAATTAATTTCTCAGAATCCTATTTATTTAGAAAGTGCCTTAATTTCCCAACATTTTTAAGATGGAAGAAACATGATTTGGACAACTTTGTAATATGCACTTTAAATGATATGCTAGAGTCAAAGATAACTTCTAGATTGTGGGCTGATTCAATAAAATTAATGGTGATTCCAACTGAGTTAAATGATGATAGAATATTGTTGTGATCAGCGTTTTTCCCTCCAACAATTAACATCTCTGTTTTATCTTTGTTTAAAGACAAGTAGTTTTCATCCATCCACTCCTTTAATTCACTAACACAACTAATTAAAGACAACATCGGAGAAACTTCATTTGATCTAAATGAAAAGTATAACTGAGTGAAAATTAACATTATGTTTCATAATGATAGATCCCAGTGGAAGCATGTAAATTGAGAATAGTTAAAGTCCTAGTACTGAGCCCTGTGGGGCACCACTTATCTCACTTCTGTGTATAATGATGGAGTACTGTCAGCACATTTCTGTACATGTTGGAATAGATTTGATAGCTAAGAACTAAACCAAGCGAGCACAGTGCCTGTAACCCCAACATCATTTTCTAGCCTGTGCAATAAAATAGAATGGTCAATGGTGTCAAATGCTGCACTTAAGTCTAACAACATAATTACAGTGGAGTTTCCTTCATCAGAGGATATCAGAATGTCGTTTACAACCTGCGTTAGTCCCGTTTCTGTACTATGACCAGTGCGGAAACCAGACTGGAATTTCTCAAATAAATTGTAAAGCGTAAGGTGTAACTGAAGCTGATTGGCGACTACTTTTTCTAGTATTTTAGAGAGAAAGGGTAAATTTGAAATAGGCCTATAATTATTTAGTGGGTGTGGGTCTAAGTCTGACTTTTTAAGTAATGGTTTAATGACTGACACTTTTAGTGCATCAGGTACTGTGCCATGCAATAATGAACTTCTGATAATGTTTAGAATAGGCGCTGCAAGAATATCCATTGAACTTTTTACTAGTTTTGTTGGCACTGGATCTAGGGAACAAGTAGTGGGCTTCATTTTAGAAATTAAAGTTAAGACTTCCTGCTCAGTTACAGGATTAAAATTGCTGAATGCAATGTGAGGCAGGGTCTGCTAAGCTAGTATGTGGTTTGTACTGTGATGCTGAGATCTGGGATCTTATATTTTTAATTTTCTCATTGAAGAAGTTCATAAAGTTTGTACTGCTAACATCTATTGGTATTTTGCACTGTAGATCTGAATTTCCATCCATCCATCCATTTTCCAACCTGCTGAATCCGAACACAGGGTCACGGGGGTCTGTTGGAGCCAATCCCAGCTAACACAGGGCACAAGGCAGGATCCAATCCCGGGCAGGGTGCCAACCCACCGCAGAGATCTGAATTTCCATTTGTTAATTTAGCCACTGTTCTAAACAGTACCCGAGGATTTTAATTATTGCTATCTATTATTGTAGAATAGTATTCTGAGCAAGCTTTAAAGAGAGCTTTTTTATATTTTTAACACTCTCTGTCCATGCAATTTGAATGACATGTAGCTTTGTTGTTCTCCATCTGCGCTCCAGTTTTCGACACTCTAATTTAAGAGCTCGAGTGTTTTCATTAAACCAGGGAGAGTTTCTATGTGCTTTGGTCACTTTTGTTTTAAGGGGAGCCACCGTGTCCAGAGCATGTGTCAAGGTCACATTATAATGTGATGTTAGCTGATCTAAATTGTTTTCCACGTTTACATTTGATGTTAACTGATTTAAATGGTTTTCCACAATTACACTCAACTTACTCAAAGTATCTATAAATTTTGAAACAGAATTACAATCTAGATGTCGCACTGTCTTTGTTTTAATCTTTGAGTGTGTTGGCAAGGGCAGGACTAAATCAAATGTAATTAAGTAGTGATTGGAAATAACTTAATTTAATAGAGTAATATTTAAATTTAAATATACCAAAAAGAGGGATCAAAAACCAGTAGAAACCTCTTGCCCAAGGAAACAAACATAAAAAAGAAAATCTTCAAAGTGAAATATTTAATAACATGATTCAAAAGAATTACAAAGAAAAAACAAGGCAGGCACATTGAAAGAAAATAAAATAAGCTTCTCAAACAGGTTTGGAAGAAAGAAATCCAAACCAGAAACATTGCCTTGAAACAAGAGTGGGATAAAACCAGAAATCTAAATAATCATAGAAATTCACAAATAAAAAAACTGGAAGAAAAAAACAGTGCTGAAGAAGCAGTATCAGCTGGTTTTCTCAATAAATACTGATGGGGATAGCGGTGTTATTCCGCTTAACTAAAACTAAAGTGAAATCTGTCATTAGCAAAAGAAATAATCAGCAGAACTGAATGAAAACAAAAAAATAGCAACAAAAATTAAAGTAGTTTTTGTAATTTTAGACTTACACTACAATAGTCTTTGGACATAATGTATACACATGCATGCAGTTGCCCGTATATTTGTTATACATTATATTATTTTAAACTGAGAAGTGCTATATTTGGTTTGGAACGATCACTGATTTAAACACATGTACAAGTACCCCTTGCTGCTGGCTTCTGAATCTGTGGATTTCTTTAATCTTTTCATCCATCAGTCAGTCTAAAACTGAAAGTGAATACCAAAGCCTCATCCCTTGTCAATGATTTAATCTTTTGGATTTCTTTGGCCATAAGTGACTAGTGAGTGGTAGCCAACTTTCATTAAACTTCAATGGAAAATTGGTTACAACAACAACAACAACAACATTTATTTATATAGCACATTTTCATACAAAAAGTAGCTCAAAGTGCTTTACATAATGAAGAAAAGAAGAATAAAAGACAAATAAGAAATTAAAATAAGACAACCTTAGTTAACATAAAAAGGAGTAAGGTCCGATGGCCAGGGTGGACAGAAAAAACAAAAAAAAACTCCAGAAGGCTGGAGAAAAAAATAAAATCTGTAGGGGTTCCAGGCCACGAGACCGCCCAGTCCCCTTTGGGCATTCTACCTAACATAAATGAAATAGTCCTCTTTGTAGTTAGGGTTCTCACGGAGTCACTTGATGCTGATGGTTATACAGACTTCTGGCTTTTAATCCATCCATCATTGTTGGAACATCATGGTGCTTTGGGTAGATGGTGGTGGCACAAGCCACCACCAATAGGACACCGGAAAAGGAAACAGAAGAGAGAGTAGGGGTTAGTACAAACATTAAAACATCACATATATTATTCCAGAAAATACAGCTAAACAGCTTGAAAATTACAGACATGGAGGATTTGTCAGGTTCGAATAGCCACATGACAAATTCAGTCAGTGTTTAGAATGCAAAAAAACACAATCTCTTTATGCCAAAGAAGGTAGAAATTTCAGCCATTTAACCTTACTTCCCACATATATCGCTTGTTTATTAATGGTGCGTTTGCAGTGACAGAGGAAGCAGATGCATACCATGCAATAAATGTTATCAACCAAGCCAACATTAAATGTTTATATTAAGTTCTAATCAAGTTATTAGTACTGATATTTCAAACACAGTGTGGTGTCACAGAGCACATTCCCGTCACAATATCATGATGAACTTCTTTATGTTAAATTTTTCATTGATAGCAAATGAAAGGACTGCAATAACCTTAATATGTTTAAAATGACGCAGTATTGTAAAGTTTTTAACAGGATATCTTCGTCTGAGTGTTTACTTTGAATCAGAGCAGAGGTCTAGCAAGTAAATAGTCATTTAATAGTCATTGTCCTTCCAACATACCACTGTAAAACTGATAATGAAATTCACACTGATTCTATTCATTGTTCCTTATCCTTATCATCATGGGTAACATCGACATTTATATTACTATTAAGCGAACACAAACTGTTGTATTTATTCATAATTTTCTTCATTTTTCCTGCTTGTTTCTTAATCCAATTCAAAATCTTGATTTTTAAGTATTTATTAATGTCTCATGTTAGTTTATTTCTTGTGTTATTAATGTCATCTTTGCTTTCCTTTCTCTTGTATTGTATTTGACTATTTATAAATTGCATTTAATATCTGACTGTGCTATATAAATAAAATGTATTATTATTATTATTACTAATAACCTTTTTATTATTATTATTAATACTATGATTATGCAGCACCATCTGGTCAGTGTCTGTATGGAGTTTGTGTGTTTTCCCAATATGTGTGTTTGTTTGTAACTGCAGATATTGTTTTATAGCTTGTGTGAAAGAACTCAAAAGGACACAGAAAAAAGGTTTAGCGGGCAGCCACCTGTATACTTGAAATTGGCTGCCATAAATGAAGGTTGTGATCTGATATTGTACAAACTTTAGTCCAAAACAAGAACAAACAGACAAGCAAACATGGTGGCTTTAAAGTCAGGCAGGGGAAGTGATATCATCAGGGTAAGAACCGGAAGTGACGTCATTGAATCCAAGTGAAATTTCCTGTCTGCCAATGAAAAAGAGAAAGGATCAGTGCACCCTGCCATCCCCTGGTCTGGAGTTGAATTACCATTATTTGAGCCCTTTAGCTGCCTCCCATGCCCATGTGTGTGACACTGAATATTAGAAGTGTGTCATTAGGCACTTTTAATTACCAAAATGTGTTCATTACTACATGTGTTGCTAAATGACATCCTCCCCCAGATTTTGTATCTTATTAAGTGAAAGATCTGAGATGTTGCTATAACAAATGTTCAGTATTTTATGTATACAGTGATCCCTCGCTATATCGCGCTTCGCCTTTCGCGGCTTCACTCTATCGCGGATTTTATATGTAAGCATATTTAAATATATATCGCAGATTTTTTGCTGGTTCTCGGATTTCTGCGGACAATGGGTCTTTTAATGTCTGGTACATGCTTCCTCAGTTGGTTTGCCCAGTTGATTTCATACAAGGGACGCTATTGGCAGATGGCTGAGAAGCTACCCAACTTACTTTCTCTCTCTCTTGCGCTGACTTTCTCTGATCCTGACGTAGGGGGTGTGAGCAGGGGGGCTGTTCGCACACCTAGATGATACGGACGCTCGTCTAAAAATGCTGAAAGATTATCTTCACGTTGGCTACCTTCTGTGCAGCTGCTTCGTGAAGCGACATGCTGCACGGTGCTTCGCATACTTAAAAGCTTGAAGGGCACGTATTGATTTTTTTTATCTGTCTCTCTCTCTCTCTCTCTCTCTCTGCTCCTGACGGAGGGGGTGTGAGCTGCCACCTTCAACAGCTTTGTGCCGCGGTGCTTCGCATACTTAAAAGCCAAACAGCCCTACTGATTTGTTTGCTCCTTTGAAGAGGAAGATATGTTTGCATTCTTTTAATTGTGAGACTGAACTGTCATCTCTGTCTTGTCATGGAGCACAGTTTAAACTTTTGAAAAAGAGACAAATGTTTGTTTGCAGTGTTTGAATAACGTTCCTGTCTCTCTACAACCTCCTGTGTTTCTGCGCAAATCTGTGACCCAAGCATGACAATATAAAAATAACCATATAAACATATGGTTTCTACTTCGCGGATTTTCTTATTTCGCGGGTGGCTCTGGAACGCAACCCCCGTGATGGAGGAGGGATTACTATATATATATATATATGTGGGGCGGCACGGTGGCGCAGTGGGTAGCGCTGCTGCCTCGCAGTTGGGAGATCTGGGGACCTGGGTTCGATTCCCGGGTCCTCCCTGCGTGGAGTTTGCATGTTCTCCCCGTGTCTGCGTGGGTTTCCTCCGGGCGCTCCGGTTTCCTCCCACAGTCCAAAGACATGCTGGTTAGGTGGATTGGCGATTCTAAATTGGCCCTAGTGTGTGCTTGGTGTGTGGGTGTGTTTGTGTGTGTCCTGCGGTGGGCTGGCACCCTGCCCGGGATTGGTTCCTGCCTCGTGCCCTGTGTTGGCTGGGATTGGCTCCGGCAGACCCCCGTGACCCTGTGTTCGGATTCAGCGGGTTGGAAAATGGATGGATGGATATATATATGTGAGTGTGTGTGTGTAATGTGATCTTAGGGCTCAAAAATGGAATCCCAAAAATAAAAAATAAAATATTTTTTTAAATTAAATAACCATTTGCTTAAATGTGTTGCAGGTTAAGGTAACAAAAGAAATCAGAACACACTTGTCATTTGATTCTTACACCCTTGAACTTTCACAACATCAGGAGAAAATGGAGTTCTGTCACAGACAGTCATATTGTATGTATTAAGTTGATAAGTACAAATGAATGATACACAATATGACAACTATAAAGAAAACTGTGTTTTACATTTGCAAAACTATGTCTGTGTGGCCATTTTTGGTGCGTAATACAAAACTAACAAAATGTACCAAAACCTAAAAGGTAATTGCTGAAAAACTAAAACTAAATAAAACAAAACAAAGAAAGAACAGTCAGTCTAAAAAATAAAATTGAAAATGGTGAAAAACTAAAATTAAATAACTAAAAAATAAAATAATTAAATCTAAAAAAATCTTAAAAACTGGAAAAAACATTGAGGGACAGTCCCATCATGAGGTGGTCCCACCTGAACCATGACAGCTGAAGACCTGTAACTTTGTTGCTGCCCATTTACACTCTAGTTTTCAGCATTCTAATTTAACTGCACAAATATACTTCATTTTTTTCCCACTACAATATGGGGTTGATGTGTTGGGGAAAATAAATTCCTCAATACAGCTTGGTTTCTTTGTTACAGGGTTCTTTTTTGAGTAGAGCTAGTATATCTAAGAGTTCCTTCAGAGACAAAATGTAAATATACATCTGTATTATACTTGTATTGTTCACCAAAATTAAGCATGACCTTCTCACAGTATTCAAAAATGTAGATGTGTAGAGTTGCAATCTAGATGTATTGTTCTTGATTTAATCTATGATGATACTAGTAAGGACAGGAAAGTTAAATGTCATTAAGAATTGACCAGAGATAATTTATATAGTATACTGAAACTCAAATTATGAATCAAAATGCAATGAGTAATAATTACATCAAATGTATGATTGCTGTAATGAATTAGGCCTTGCATAACCCTATCAAGCTTACCAGGTGTGTCATCATTTTATACAAGCACCTGTTCTAACATCCATATTCATATTAAAATTATCCAGAAACACTACACAATCATAATTTATAGCTTGGTCAGATAAAAAAGCTGCTGAATTCAGTCATATACAATTAATATACAGTAGACCACAAAATTAAGGACTAAAATTGTTGGATTGTTAGATGTTTTAATATTCAACATGAGCACTTCAAAGGATGTGAACTCACCAACATTTTTACAAGCAGTATGCAGTTTTTCTGATACAATTATTCCAAGTTCTTTACTCACTCATTATTCTTTGATTTATGAAGAAATGTGACACTGTTCAGCATTTCCTCAACTAAAGAAATAGTGTCAAATTTGTTAAACCACTGCTTTATTTATCAGTGACCAGGGACATCATGTATAATGCCGTGAGTAGAATTCACACTAAAACATGATGTACAGACAAAACTAGCATAAAGATACATAAAATTGTGTGTAAGCAAAGTTCCATGCACTTTCCTTTCATAAATCCCAATCAACGTGAAATTTAACACACTTGCATGCAACTACAGCCCCACCCTGACTCCTCCCAGAATTATGCCTATTTAAATGTGAAAATCAATATAAATATTCCCTTCCATTCAATTCCCTGTTAAAATACAATGGCAAAAGCACTTGTAAAAAAGTAGAATTTTAGTGAATGCGAAATGAAGGTCCTGCTCAGTGAATTGGAGGCATAAAAAAACATACTATTTGGTGGCTTAAGCAGTGGTATAACCAACAAAAGGAAATTGATGGAGTAGTACAGCGAGACGTAGGCACTCAAAAGTCAAAGAGGCATAGTGCTCAAAATAAAAAAAGAAGTGGTCACATATCAAAATGAACGTGAAAAGGCGAGTTTCAACCCACTGTCTGAAAAAAAAGGTTTATGTCAAGATTAAAGTCGAAATGTCAACTTTAATCTTGAAATTTCAACTTTAATCTCATAGTTTGTCATTAAAGTAGAACGTCATAAACTTCACGTTAAAGTCAATGTTTAATTTATTAGAGTTGCTCAACCCCCATTGTAATTAAACAAGCACATTAAATGCTTCATATTCTAATCATTAATCGGTACATTCTTCTTAAACGGGCATTCTCTTATGCCGACAGGTGCATGCAGGCAGTGAACGTCACACAGAATACGTTACATTCGTGATATAACAGCTCTCTGAAAATACTAAAATGTACACTTGATATAATTTTAATGATGAAATGCATTAATGGATGGATGGATGTATTAAACATGTGGGGGTAATGTGGCACACATGATGTTTGCTGGGAAGGGCATGATTGTCTGTCAGATGCACCAATCCCCAATTCTTGTCCTTCTGTTTTCTTTCTCCACATAACCGATCATCGTACAATAAGCGTCTATAATAAATGTAAAACCAACTGTAAGCTTAAAATGCAGATTCTTCAAAACTTTAAGGAACACTGAATCTTCATTACACATGTTTCAGTATTCCATCCATCTATCCATCCAGGGTCACGCCAGTCCCAGCAAGCATTGAGCATGAGGCAGGAACAATCCTAAGACAGGGCACCAGCTCATCACAGGGTGAATACGAGCACATACATACACTACTAGCATCAAATTAGCATCACCAGTCCCCTAATCTGCATGGTTTTGGAAGGAAACTGAAGCATGCAGATGAACCCACCAAGAAAACATACAAACTCCAGGCAGGGGACACCTGGGACGTGACCACCTAACTGCGAGGCAGCAGGACTTTTGCTGCACCACAGTGCCCCGACATGTTTAATTATTAACAGTATACATTATTTAAATGAAGTTAACAATTTATCTGTAAAAAATAAGAACAAATGATGTAGGTAAATCACAAGTAAGTTTTATAATTGTTTCCTGAAGCCCTTCATTATTCTACATTTATACAAAGAAGTTTAAAGTATTTCTTTGTTGGGCTCCTACCCAATGTCTACGTCAAAAAAGCAGGCTGTCAATAACAGGGACATTGATCCCACATATTTCAGTTGTCAAATGTATGTATTGCATTGTCACACCCTGACATGCACAAATGTAAAAAAAAGGAAAAAAGAAAAGAAAAATCAATTAACATGGAAAAAAATACATTAAAAAATTTAAATTTTGACTAATAACCAATATAAATCTATAAAAGGACTCCAAACGTGGCGTGGTTTCTTTGCAAAAAAGAACATTGGCAAGCAGTAAATGGATAAAAAAGAAACACTTCAGAACTGAGGAGATAAAAACAACTTTATATAGGAGGTGATAAAATATTAAGAGGGCGTTGTTTTCCATGGCTTGTGGAAGCTCCTAAGGCTTATACAGGCACCAAGATCACATCAAATCCACTGCATCCACTAAATAGTATCATCTCCAGACAGAGGAGCAGCTTCAGTGACAGACTGCTGTCACTGTCCTGCTCCACTGACAGATTGAGAAGATCGTTCCTCCCCCAAACTATGCGACTCTTCAATTCCACCCAGGGGGGGTAAACGTTAACATTTAACATTATACAAAGTTATTGTCTGTTTTTCACCTGCATTATTATTATTATCAATCTTTAATTTAATATTATTTATTGTATCAGTATGCTGCTGCTGGATAATGTGAATTTCCCATTGGGATTAATAAAGTATCTATCTATCTATCTATCTATCTATCTATCTATCTATCTATCTATCTATCTATCTATCTATCTATCTATCTACTTGCCTAGATGAAGCTATGCAACAGTACATTTGCTTTGGAGTGTAGCATTATAGCTCTCTCCAGCAAAGGTTTGGGAAATCAATACTGGATTTAGCAGGTATTTGTGAAAAGGATATCCATTGTAGCCCTATAACCAGACACCAGGAAATGCACCAATCCCCTGCCATCGGACATGCTCCAGAGTTGAACCATCATACGTAATTAGCATGTGTATTGCCAGGCCACAAGGCTACCAGGTCTGTAAAAAGTCCCTGATTGTTGGTGGCATATCACCTGGACATTTAGCACCAAGAACCCTTATTGACATGGATGGGGGGAATTCAAGAGGCTGGAATTGTGAAAAGGGATGAACATTCTATCCACCGTATCTACTGTATATTACCAAACTTCCTTTTAATGACATGAAAACTAATTTTAGTGTAATTCAAGGCATTGTATAATTATTATTATTATTACATTCATCTAAATAAGAGTGTCAGTGTGTTTTTTGTATTTCACGTATGGTGACCTCAGTGTCTGTATGATAGAATTGCAGGCCTGAGTCTAAATAAATGACAATGTTAAAAATAACAAGTGGGTCATTTTGATACAAAGGATTTTGGGAAACAATTGTCAATTAACTAACAATGTTAAGTACAAGATAATGAAGTACTTAGTATTACGACGCTTTCAGTAAATGGATCCCTGGATGATGCTCAGATTAGTCAGTCAAGCAGTTCTAGAATAAAGTAAGACCCCATCTAATTAGGTATTGTAAATAATGTTAATTCATCCTTTGGTTTTATCTGCAAACTGTAATAAAATGTTTAAGTAGATAAGGGCAAAATGATAATGAATCGGAAGTAGAACAATGGATTTAAAAGAGCAGACAAACAGTGATCAAACTACAGGCAAAAAATCAAAAGTCAAAAAGAAGAAGGCATAAGGTCCTGAATAATATGAATGACCTTTTCTCCAAACACTAACTGAAGCACAGACAACTTTTTTATTTAGTTCAAATATTTGGTCAGTGCTGCATGTTGCCATCATCTATACTCTCAGAAAATTGTATTATGCTGAAACATCAACACTAGTTATTTGCAAAATCAAAATAGATTTGCAAAAACAATAAAACACATTATTTATTGAAACAGAAAAGAAAAACAAATGTTTCTAGAAAACAGTGTCAAGGATATGCATTTTTGATTTTTCTTCCTTCATCAATTAATCTGAAATATGTAAGAAAGGAATTATGTAGATTGAGGACAGATGGTTTTCTTTCAAACAAAACGTGAACTCTACAGTCCTTGCTATTTTTCTTGGTATATGAGATATCTAATAAATGGCTTGTCATGACTACAAACCAAATTGTGGCAGTGATAGATTAGACTGTTCCTATGGTATTTAAACATCTTAATGGATGTTATGAAACTAACAAGAACTGCAAGCAATGCCTAAAAAAAAATTCCAAAAGGGATGAAAGCTAAAGTAAGCAAGGCAAGTGAAATAAAGATAAAATCCAAATCTGCAATATTAAAACCATGAACCAAGAAACAAAGGCAAAAATCCAAAAATTGGAAAATCCAAAGAAATATATTATACATTGTAAGAAGGATGCTATGTAGTGCCCGACCTGACAGATTATACAGATTCACGTGGGAGGCACGGGTAAAATAAAATAAACTATTTATTTTCTTCCCCTGTGGGCGCACGTCTTCCCCGTGTCCCACAGGCAATACACAGTCCCAAAGCACAGACAGTAAATCACCACAAGTCAACACACTCTTCTTCTTTTACCACCACTCCTCCCTAGCAACCTCTTCCTCCCGATTCTGGCCGCTGAGTGGTGGTAACTGGCTCCCTTTTATTGGGTACCCGGAAGTGCTCCAGGTGCTTGATTGTCAACATCTGGCTGCACTTCTGGATAAGGTGAAACCAGTGCCCAAAAGGCACCCCCTGGCAGCGCCTACGGAATCCCACAGAGCTGCACAGAACTCCAACCCCCATGAAGCCCTAGGGGAGTCCGATGCACCCCTGCAACCCAGGGAAGCTGCCATCTAACGTCCAGGGGGAGATACTGTGCTTCAAACCCTTGTCCCCCTGGCAGATGTGGTGAAGGGGCAACCCGGCCAGACATGGACCCCGGCCATCCGTCACAACATGTTTAAACTTTCAAAACAATTTTGTTGTTGGCTTCTAACATCTCAGAGGTGACCCACTGGGTTGAAGATTTAAACCTTAAAAAAAGATTGATGACAGTCTTCATTGTAAGCATGGATGTTTCAAGGCTTGGTGGCAACTATAGTTATGCACCAAGGATTTACAATTCTACATGGCAGAAGTTAGAACCTATACTCCTAGAAATAGAAAAAGGGGTAGCGATAAAATGAAAATGCAGACTGGGAAATGTTTCAAAAATCAAAGTACAAACCCAAAAAAACATACCAAAGTAAATCTAGAAAAACCGCAAAAGACAAAAATCATACTTTGTACATATACAGTATAATTGAACATTATTTTCTCTGGATATTGGCATGTAGGATAGTCATATGGTTCAGACTGCACTTGTTTTTAGGTGTTGCAGAGCAGTTACTCCAACACAGTACATAGATGAATGCTTCGATATAACACTGCAAGACTTCGACATGGTCTAGCTTGGGTTTGCCCTCTCCACTCACTACATTCTGGAAGGAGCAGGGGAGGAGATGTGGCCGGAACATTACCTCCTCCAGAACGCAAGGTGGCAGCCGCACTGGATGACAGCGGTGCCTCGGACACCCGCAGGGCTCCGTGGGAGTTGGAGTTTGATATAGCCCAGTTGGGGTCCGTGGGCGGTGCCAGGGGGTGCTGCAGCAAATGCTGAGCCCTGGAGCACAGCACTTCCACAACACCTGGAAGTTCTGCCGAAAGTTCATCACTGAGAACCTGGAGCACTTCCGGGTGCCTTATACTGTATAAGGGGCCAGCAGATACTACTCGGTGAGCCAGAGTCAGGAGGAGGACGACAAAGCTTGCCAGGGAGAGTGGAGGAGAAAGAGAACAAAAGAAAGAAAGAAAGAAAGAAAGAAAGAAAGAAAGAAAGAAAGAAAGAAAGAAAGAAAGAAAGAAAGAAGAAGAAAAGAAAAAAAAAACAAAGTAAAGAGTGTGTTTTGGCCACTATATATATATTGTGAAAATTAACAGACTCAACACACTTAAAAAGGTTTGGGGCAGCCACCTGTATAATATTCCTGGCTGCAAAAGGGTTTTGAATATCACAGAGATGTTCACAATACTGAGTCCAAAACAAAACTGCGAGGGTTTGCAAAGATGGCGGCTTTAAGGGATCAGACCGGAAGTGATGTAAGGGAACCGGATGTGATGTTCTTCTGTCATCAGTCTGTGTGCTGGAAGTGACGTTCTTCTGGGCACCGGAACCAGAAGTGATACTCTTCTGGGCCCCGGAACTGGAAGTGATGTCATCAGCTCTGAATCAGACAGGTTTTCCCATGACTGGTCTGTAGAGATAGCAGGAGAAGGTTTAGTGCACCCTGCCACCCACTGGCCTGGCATGGAATGACTTTTGCTTGGTCCATACAACGTCCTCCTACTCGCACGTGTGTGACAATATATATATATACATATATATATATATATATATATATATATATATATATATATATATATATATATATACTGTATATATTGTCACGCTTAGGTCACAGATTTGCACAGAAGCACAGGAGGTTGTAGAGACAGGAACTTTATTCAAACACTGCAAACGATCATTTGTCTCTTTTTCAAAAGTTTAAACGTGCTCCATGACAAGACAGAGATGACAGTACCGTCTCAAAATTAAAAGAATGCAAACATATCTTCCTCTTCAAAGGAGTGCACGTCAGGAGCAGAGAATGTCAGAGAGAGAGAGAGAGAGAACAGCAATCAATCAAAAACCAATAGGTGCTGTTCAGGCTTTTAAGTATATCGAAGTACCGTGCCTGCGGTGGGTTGGCACCCTGCCCAGGATTGTTTCCTGCCTTGTGCCCTGTGTTGGCTGGGATTGGCTCCAGCAGACCCCCATGACCCTGTGTTCGGATTCAGCGGGTTGGAAAATGGATGGATGGATGGAAGTACCGCGCGGGAAGCATATCGCGCGATAGAGCCGCAAGTAAGGGAGCAATGTGAAGGTAGTCTTTCAGTGTTTTTTAGAGAACTGTCCGTATCCTCTAGGGGTGCGATCAGCCCCCTTGCTCACTATATATATATATATATATATATATATATATATATATATATATATATACTGTATATATTGTCACACACGTGCACATGGGAGGCAGCTAAAGGGCTTGAGTAAGGGCAGTTCCGAGGCATACCGGGATGTGGCAGAGTGCACTGACTCTTTTTCTCCCTTTCCTGTAGACCATTCACGGGAGATTCCACCCGGCTCTCTTGACATCACTTCCAGGACCGAGCCTATGGAAGGAGACCTTGCCGGCTCCAGCCCCTGTGATGTCATGTCTGGGCTCAAACCAATGGCTGAAGACCTTCATGAGCCCGACCCCTATGATCTCACTTCCTGCCTTCCCCTTTAAAAGCCTGCACCTTTTCCCAATTCCCTCAGTTCTGTTTTGGACTCAGTTTTGCGCACAGCAGTGCTGTATTTATTTAAACGACTTTGCAGCCAGGAAATCAATTATACGGGTGGGTGCCCCAAACATTTCCATGACTCTATGTTGAGTTTCTGACAATATATATATTGTGGGAACCAGAAGGTGCTCCAGCTCCCCAAACACACCCAACACAAACAGGCTCTTGACACAAGTTAAAAGCCAAAGAGTCTTTAATTCATGGAAAACTCCTTGAACCATGCGTTTCACACCACCACAGCCACAAGGTATATGCAACCAGCACAATAAGCACAATAAAGCAACAATAGTTTATCTTCTGTCTCTCTCTCTCTCCCTCTCTCAATGTCTCTTTCTTGGTTGCCGTCTCCTCCACACCTCCATGCAAACTCTGTCCACCTCCTCCTGACTCTGGCTTGTCTGGCTTGTCCATCTGAGACAGGCAGCTCATTTTACCTTCCACCTGGGAGAACTTCTGGTCTTCTGTACACATGGTCCAAAAATACATCTGGGTGAGTCGGAAGCCCCATGAAGTGGGGATCCCAGTCCTTGCAGCACCCCCTGGCAGCACCATGGAACCTAACAGGGCTTAGTTGAAAAACTCCATGTGCCATGCTGCTCTGTGGGAATCCAAGAAACCATGCTGCAACCCAGAGGGGGGTTCCATCTAGATCTCTGGAGGAAATAATGCCCTGTGCACACTCTCTCCCCCAGTCCTTCCATTTCCTGAGTGTCCAGGCTGGGTAAGGCTGCTGGCCATCCCTTACAATATATAGATTTATAAATATGCTACACCAGTAGCACATCCAGAGCTACAGTTAGGTCCATAAATATTTGGACGGAGACAACTTTTTTCTAATTTTGGTTCTGTACATTACCACAATGAATTTTAAACGAAACAACTCAGATGCAGTTGAAGTGCAGATTTTCAACTTTAATTCAGTGGGGTGAACAAAACGATTGCATAAAAATGTGAGGCAACTAAAGCTGATTCTTTACAGTATTTTATACTTGTGGCAGAGCAATGAAATTGGCCAGTAATACTCTGGAGCTGAAAGCACTTTGCCAGGTTTCATACAGCTATAACAAGGGATTTTTACTAAATCTTTGGGATTTGACAAGAGCACATACAGTTATTCTATACCTTGAGAAACTACTGTTTTGTTCCTACACCAAAAATGTTTTATTTGTTTGATGCATATGCAAAGTACAGTAAAAATATACAAAAATTGCAATAAATCATTTAAAATTGTTCAGTGATTTATTAAAAACAGGTAGTGAAAGAGAGACAATGAATATGTGGGCAAAAGAATGATGGGAATGGAAGTACAGGGGAAGAGAAAATGAAAGTGGAGGTGGATGGATAAAATAAAAGGAGATCTGAAGTAAAAGGGCTTGATTGGCATGGAGGTGCAGAACTGAGCTGTTCGGAGAAGATTGATCAAGCACATCGAGCCCACATAGATGTAGAAGAAGATGAAGAGGAAGAAAAAGGTAGTGAAATAGATAAGTGAAGCACCAACTGCATAACCTTTTTTTTTTTTTTTTTTTTAAAAATGGTTTTACTGTAAAGCAGACAAAATCCCTAGTTAAACTTTCAGCACCTGTCACTGTTAAGTGGCAGGTCCTCTGGCAATTTGTGCTGTTTATGCAGGAGACCAGAAGCAGTAGACCCTATGTAATTGTTATGGAGGAAAGGGAAAGGAAGCGAAAATCCTCATTCATTTACAGAGCCAATGGTATCTGTAAATGAGGGTGAAAAATCACATTTTTTCAGCTAAATTTACAGCATGGCAGTTAGAACTAGTGCAGTCACACCATTGTAGAGAGGCTGCATTGATTCACAGATTGTAATGCTCATATGGAGTGCAGTAATGAAACAGTAAAGAGAGAAACAGATGGGGTCTTTTACAGAGTTTAACACAAAACAAAAATATGAATTTGATAATTGAATTTCCAGGGGAACATAAAGAAATAATGGAAACAATGGAAAAATGACAGGTGGGCACTATTCAGTTAGCAACATCATTTTAAACATGGTATTCAGTATAATTAGCAGCTTATGAAAAGCACTTTAATAATAAAGGTGATGAGAAGATAGAGGACTGTGAATAAAATAAAAAGACCAGCTTTAGGAATGAGACATAGTTCTGTATTGAAACTGGGAACTCCAAAAAGTGAAAAAATTAGAGCAAACGTGTGTAAGTGAAATTGTTTTTGGAAAAGTTTTATCTCACATTTAGAAATGATTCTCAGAACTTAACATGATGTGTAAGCACTGCATATTTTATGTATTTAATTTTGTTTCAAGAAAGTAACATACAATCAAGACGATAGAATATGCAGAACATATACAACAAATTACTTCAAAATCAATCTTGAGAAAGAAAAATGTCCAGAATATTAAAATTAAATCTTTCATTGTTTTAAAACATTTTGGGAAAATCCTCTAAACAAAAATTTTACAATTTCAAATGACATAGAATGTTAGTTACCTACTGAGTTATAAGAGATGGGTTGGGAATCTTCCAGTTAAGCAAGATACGTCTAAGTGCTAGTAGTGCAGTATAAGCCATTACAGTAAATCTGTCCTTCTCCTCTTTAAGCCTATCTGGGAGTACAACAAATACAGTTGTTAATGGGTTAGAAGTGGTTGTGATACCAAGGCAATCTGATAATATTTAAAGTTTTTGTCCAAAATGATATTATTTTTTTTCATCCCCAAAACATATGGGCTATTGAATCTGAAGCAAAATGGCAATGTTAAGAAGTTGGATCTTGCTCTGGGTACATTTTAGACAATTTTAAATGAGATAAGTGTGATTAATAAAATATTTTAAGTTGAATTATTGAGGGCTTGGAACATGTACAGCTAGAGTGACTTATATGTATGTCTGACTTCCACTCCTTTTCTGTGATGTTAATTGAAAGGTCCTTCCCACACTGTACCATAAGATTGTTGAGGGGAAGATTCTTTGAAATATTTTTATATATTGTTGAAATGGTGTATGAGTCTTCAAGATTGATCAGTATTGCCTCTGGAATAAAAATAGGTGGAAAATTGGGTAGATTTCTTTTAATAAAAATTCTAATTTGAAAATAATTGAAAAATTATGTTCCTGGGAAGTTAAATCTGAAGTGCAATTGTTCATAAGATGCAAATGTGTTATCTATATACAGTTCTCTTAATGTCTTAATTATGAGCATTTTCCAAACATTAAATACCGAGTAGTTTTGAAGAAAATCTTAACACCATTATTCAGAAGTGAAATTGGTCTGTTTGATGCACATTGTAGTAAGTCCTTATTTTTCTTCGGCAAAATGGTAAATAATGCTTGGTAAAAGTTTGAGGTAAACTTTTGTTTACCCTCACTTCTATGAATGTTGTTAATAATAAAGGAGCAATCTCATAGCTTAGTTTAAAATTTGTTTTATAAAATTGTACTGGGTAACCATCAGGGACTGCTGCTTTCCCACTGTGGAGTGAGTTTGTAGCATCTAGCAATTGTGAGAGTGTCAGGAATTTGTCAAATTCTTTTGCACTAACAGTATCAAGCTGTGGTATTTGTATTTTATCAAAAACTCCTTAGGTCAGCTGCTTTAAATTGAGTGGAGTATAGGGACTTATAGTAATCTTTAAATGTACACTGTTATGGCCCTTGATCCTATCTCTAGTTGCATTGGTAATTTATGTTACTACACAGTGAACATCTTGCTTATGGAGTTGTTTAGCTAAAATCTTATTTGTCTTCTCTCTGTGCTCATAATAATGATGTTGTGATTTAAAGATAAGGGGGGTATTTTTCGCACGTGGATTACTCGTTTAGCTGGATGTAATTGTTGACGATTTGGCATGATCCTGGATCTGTCGGTTTTTCAAAGCTCTTGCTGGATGTGTTGTCATAGCAACACATCCTAATCCTCAAACCTGCTCGGAGCAGGTTTGTTCGATGTAAACAAGGATTAGCTCACTCACTTAATCAGTGTCCGTGCGTGGAATTCATTTAGTCATGACTTCGCCGTTCATGAATGAGCAACCAGTTGATATTGGTAAGCAAATTATAAGAAGAGAATTTCATATAGAGAGGGTTTTGCAAGATCAGCAAGATCCTTTATTGCTCCCGGAGGAAATTCCTTTCGAAAGATACCGCTTTAGCCGAGGGGGAATATTGTACCTCAAAGATTTATTAGGACCTTATATTCGAAGTCAAACTTAGCGAAGTCGGCTCTCACAACCATACAGACAGTATGCATTGCTTTGAGGTTTTTTGCAAGCGACACTTTTTTTATATACTGTAGGCGATGTGGAAAATCTATCTAAAAGTGCAGTTTGCCAGGCAATTCATAAAGTCTGTTTGGCTCTGAAATATTTCCTTCGGGTTTTCATAGTGTTTCCTGGACACCTGTGTGTGCAGACAAAAGAGGCGTTTCATGCCATTGCAGGTAGGTAATACACAGGTAAAAACACCCACAGTTCCATAGAGAATCTCACAATCAGCCAAACATTCTCATTACCCAGGGTTTCCAAATGTGATTGGGGCACATGGGACTGATCACAGTGGAGTTTGATCAAACATTATTTGGAAAATGTACCTCTCCTCCTGATGAATAATCAGACACAGTGTCTTCATCAAATATTTGACCTTTGTCAATATCTCGTTGGTCAGACACAGGTTCTAGGTATATGACATTCCCTGCAACTGACCCAACAAAAAGAGGGCTATATGGAACATACCTATGGCACACATTGAGGACAAATATATGCAATGACCATCCTTTACCTGAAGTGAAGTGACCACTGCATCCTGCCACTGGTCCTGAGGAGGAGCTTACCCCTGGAATGCCCTCAGAAACAGGGTGATGGGCATTTTGCTGGAGAGCCAACTCTTCTGCAGGGGTTAGGTCTGGACCGCGTGGACCTCCACCTGTTTTTTGCTTGTCTGCCTTCTTATTAGCTTTAAAATTAATGTTCTTTACATTATATATGATTCCTTATGACAACAATTCTTTAAATAGTTATACAGTAATCCCTCTTCCATCGCGGGGGTTGCGTTCCAGAGCCACCCGCGAAATAAGAAAATCCATGAAGTAGAAACCATATGTTTATATGGTTATTTTTATATTGTCATGCTTGGGTCACAGATTTGCGCAGAAACACAGGAGGTTGTAGAGAGACAGGAACGTTATTCGAACACTGCAAACAAACATTTGTCTCTTTTTCAAAAGTTTAAACTGTGCTCCATGACAAGACAGAGATGACAGTTCTGTCTCACAATTAAAAGAATGCAAACATATCTTCCTCTTCAAAGGAGTGTGCATCAGGAGCAGAGACTGTCATAAAGACAGAGAAAGCAAACAAATCAATAGGGCTGTTTGGCTTTTAAGTATGCGAAGCACCGCGGCACAAAGCTGTTGAAGGCGGCAGCTCACACCCCCTCCATCAGGAGCAGGGAGAGAGAGAGAGATAGAGAGAGACAGAGAAAAACAAACATGCAAAAATCAATACGTGCCCTTCGAGCTTTTAAGTATGCGAAGCACCGTGCAGCATGTCGCTTCACTAAGCAGCTGCACAGAAGGTAGCAACGTGAAGATAATCTTTCAGCATTTTTAGACGAGCGTCCATATCGTCTAGGTGCGCGAACAGCCCCCCTGCTCACACCCCCTACGTCAGGATCAGAGAAAGCGCAAGAGAGAGAAAGAGAAAAGTAAGTTGGGTAGCTTCTCAGCCATCTGCCAATAGCGTCCCTTGTATGAAATCAACTGGGCAAACCAACTGAGGAAGCATGTACCAGAAATTAAAAGACCCATTGTCCTCAGAAATCCGCGAACCAGCAAAAAATCCGCGATATATATTTAAATATGCTTACATATAAAATCCGCGATAGAGTGAAGCCGCGAAAGGCGAAGCGCGATATAGCGAGGGATCACTGTATACCAATATTTACCAGTTTGAAGTATATTCTTGTACTTCACTTTTACCTGTTCCCGTGTTCTCCTTGTGCTCACATTTGATCTGGAATTATGACATATTAAATAATAATTAATCTGACACATAGGAAATTAAACGCTGTTTTCAGTAAGTACAATGCACACACATTTAATTTGTCGGCCACTTTTTGCCAGCTGTCTTTTCTGGTTTGGGCTGCTTTTGCAGTGTTACCCCTTGTGCATATTAAATCTTGAAATTCTTCATGTCCTTCGAATAAAAGGTCTTGTTCCGCTTGTGTGAAAAAAAAATGCACCCGTTTTTTCGTCATTTTGTTACAGCCTATCAAAGACTTGCTGATCATGTTTTCTAGACTCAATATATATGGGTTTTTCGGTTCCATGACAACTCCCCACCTTAGTCAATTCCCCACATTCCCAACTCCCCACAATTACAATTCCCCACATCACAATTCCCCACATTGCAATTCCCCAAATTCACAATTCCCCACGTCCACAACTCCCCACATTGGGATAATATTTATTATAACCATAGACTAATGTACTATATAAGACAGTCCATATAATGATACAAAAGCGTGCCCTCCGTTTCCCCACATCGAGCATTATTTTATTTAAAAACGCTACTTGTTAATAAATATGTAAAAATACATTATCCAAGCATGCATTTTTATATACAATTTGCCTTTTAAAAATTTGAAACAGGTAAGTTGAATTCTATTATTTTTTGAATCTTTCTTAAAACATGCTAAAACGTAACATTTTTGATTTTTATCTTTTTTAAATTACCAAAATTAAAGTTCTCAAAAATAATAGACTCTACTTATGGTGTAAAAATAAAAACACGAAATAAATCAAATAAAATTCTTCTCGCGCCTTACAACGTATCTACGTGCTCCGCGTCGCGCGCACCAAGTTTGCACGTTTGATAGTCTGTAGCGAACTTACCCTAGTCGGGTACTGTACATTTAGTTTAATGATTTTCTTTTATTAGATAAACCTGTACAGTGGAATTATTAGCAAATGGAATAGGACCTTATCTAATTCATTATTTTGTACCAAGCATATTTTGTATTAAACTCATTTGTTCATTTGTGTATATCAGTTACTTGTATTTTGTAATCAGTAATGCATTTCAATAAATTGTCATGAAATAAAACTTTTGGAGATTAATTACTACTATTTGCATTTTAGAATTCCTTCATTATATTATTAATTCAGTGCACTCCATATTATCCCAATGTGGGGAGTTGTGGAAGTGGGGAATTGCAATGTGGGGAATTGCAATGTGGGGAATTGTGATGTGGGGAATTGTAATTGTGGGGAGTTGGGAATGTGGGGAATTGACTGATGTGGGGAATTGTCTGGCCACCGGGTTTTTCAATCAGCGCGGGCGCGCGCATTCATCTCGGATGATTAGATCCAGCTAGACTAATCTAACACACGGCTGCATTTGAAAAACCGACTTATCCCGAATGAGTTTCACTGGCATTAACTCATCCAAGATGAGGCATCTGATCTCGGATGATTTAAGTGACGTACGGAAAATACCCCCTCGTTGTTCAGTTTCTTTTGTTGTGAAGAGATTAAATTCTTATTGTAGGGCCTGTCTTTTTCCTGTAAAGTGCAACATTTGGAGACATTGTATATTGTGGTAGAAATCATCATCTTAATTAAAGAAAGAAAGTATCCTCTAACAAGACAAATCGGATAAAACCTGTCAGTAATAGGCAGGAGAACAGCTTGTCTATCTGTGTCATTTACTAAAGGACTAAAAGTTGATATAAAGCAGGTCATTGATACGGGTCTATCAGATCATTTTCTTCTACTTTTTAATATAGAAATAATGATAGAAAACACTCATGAGAAGCATATTGTTAAAAAACGCTTCTTTGACTCATCAGCAACTTTAAAACTTACAAACATTCTAACCAATCAGTCCGTTTATAGTGCCAACTATAATAGCGAGGAGAATGTAAATAGTAAGGTGGAAAGATTTAATACTAAAGTGAGGGCTGCTGTTGACATAGTTGCACCTGAAAAGACAGTTAAAAATCTTATAGCATTGTTATACCATGGAAGACCCAAAGAGTGTCTGATTTAAAGAGAACATGCCGTAGAGCTGAGCGTAAATGGAGGAAGACTAAACTAACTATTGACTATGAGATATTAAAAGTTAAAATAACAGAATACAATAACACAGTCCGTCTTGAGAGGCGCTGCTATTTCTCTAAGATTATAAATAACAATGCTAGTAATCCCAGAGTGTTATTTTCGACAATTGATCATCTGTTAAACCCAGGTAACTCAAAGGAATGCCTTCTAAGTACTTCCAGTAAAACCTGTGAGGCTATCGCTGTATTTTTCAATCAGAAAATTAATGATATTAGAAATAACATAGTATATCTCCCCAACACTAAGGATCCCCCGAAACCCCAGTACTCCATAATAAATAAATTAGAGTCTTTCACTAGGATAGATTTACCTGATTTACATAAAATAATTTCTCAAATGAAACCATCCACCTGTGCCCTTGACCCAATACCAACAAATTTTTTCAAAGAAGTATCGGGTGTGCTTATTGATAATGTTCTTGACATAGTAAATTCGTCATTAGATACGGGGGTCTTCCCAGACTGTCTTAAGACTGCGGTAGTTAAACCCCTACTTAAGAAAAATAATCTCGACCCCTCTTCTCTTGAAAATTATAGACCCATCTCTAACCTGCCTTTCTTAAGTAAAATTCTAGAGAAGGCAGTCATTATGCAGTTAAATGAGCACCTCAATAAACATGCTATTCTTGATAAATTTCAGTCAGGTTTTAGAACAAATCACAGCACAGAAACTGCACTCGTTAAAGTAGTAAATGACTTGCGGGTAAATGCAGACAGAGGCCATTTATCTGTTCTCATCCTCTTAGATTTGAGTGCCGCATTTGACACTATTGATCATAATATTCTTAAGAATCGCCTTAGTCAATGGGTGGGCCTCTCTGGCAGTGTCTTAAACTGGTTTGAATCCTACCTGGCAGGGAGAAAATTCTTTGTTAGTTGTGGTAATTATAACTCAAAGACACATGATATTCTATATGGTGTTCCACAAGGCTCTATCCTGGGTCCGCTGCTCTTCTCAATCTACATGCTTCCATTAGGTCAGATTATCTCGGGACATAACGTGAGCTACCACAGCTATGCTGATGACACACAGCTGTATTTATCAATAGCACCTGATGACCCCAAATCTCTTGATTCGCTAACACAATGTCTAACCTGTATCTCAGAATGGATGAATAGTAACTTTCTCAAATTAAATAAAGAAAAAACCGAAATCTTAGTGATTGGCAATAATGGATACAATGAGGCTATTAGAAATAAACTGGATGCATTAGGATTAAAAGTCAAATCGGAGGTAAAAAGCTTAGGGGTAACCGTTGATTGTAATCTGAATTTTAAATCGCATATTAATAAAATCACTAGGACAGCATTTTTTCACCTAAGGAACATAGCAAAAGTTAGACCTCTTATATCATCGAAAGATGCAGAGAAATTAGTTCATGCGTTTGTCTTTAGTCGGCTAGATTACTGTAATGCACTCCTCTCAGGACTACCCAAAAAAGACATCAATCGTTTGCAGTTAGTGCAGAATGCAGCTGCTAGAATCCTTACCAGGAAAAGAAAATCCGAACACATTTCTCCAGTTTTGATGTCACTACACTGGTTACCTGTGTCATTCAGAATTGACTTTAAAATTCTGCTTATGGTTTATAAAGCTTTAAATAATCTTGCCCCGTCTTATATATCGGAATGTCTGACACCTTATATTCCAAATCGCAACCTCAGATCCTCAACTGAGTGTCTCCTTAGAATTCCAAGAGCAAAACTTAAAAGAAGTGGTGAGGCGGCCTTCTGCTGTTATGCACCTAAAATCTGGAATAGCCTGCCAGTAGGAATTCGCCAGGCTAATACAGTGGAGCACTTTAAAAAACTACTGAAAACACATTACTTTAACATGGCCTTCTCATAACTTCACTGTAATTTAATCCTGACACTCTGTATATCCAATTCATTATAATAACTATTCATTCAAAATTTGTACTAACCCCTACTCTCTCTTCTGTTTTCTTTTCCGGTGTCCTATTGGTGGTGGCTTGTGCCACCACCATCTACCCAAAGCACCATGATGTTCCAACAATGATGGATGGATTAAAAGCCAGAAGTCTGTATAACCATCAGCATCAAGTGACTCCGTGAGAACCCTAACTACAAAGAGGACTATTTCATTTATGTTAGGTAGAATGCCCAAAGGGGACTGGGCGGTCTCGTGGCCTGGAACCCCTACAGATTTTATTTTTTTCTCCAGCCTTCTGGAGTTTTTTTTTGTTTTTTCTGTCCACCCTGGCCATCGGACCTTACTCCTTTCTATGTTAACTAATGTCTTATTTTAATTTCTTATTTGTCTTTTATTCTTCTTTTCTTCATTATGTAAAGCACTTTGAGCTACTTTTTGTATGAAAATGTGCTATATAAATAAATGTTGTTGTTGTTGTTGTTGTTGTTATTACTCTTCATCTAATGCTTGAATAGGGAGTATTCTTCTACAGCATGATCAGAATGGTCAGATATTAAGGGTGCAGGTCTATTTTATAGTAACAGTGTCAATCAATGCATACATTTACTCTGGTTGGTTCATTGGTTTACCCCTAAATAACTTGTATAAAATAAAGTCATATTATATTCTGATTCTTCTTATACCTTTTGGGTTGAGCCAATACCCATGAAATTTCTGTGTATATAACAACTGTCCTGTCTGGTTGCTCAAAAGATATCTGCTGACTTCTTAGTCATCAGTACATTTTGTGTATTACATCTTTGTCTCTGTCTTTGTTCACTTGACCTTTATGTGGCTTCCTGATATGCATGAACAGGTTTCTGATATTTATTAACTCTTTATGCTGTTTGTTTAAGATAAATGCTATGTTACCTTAAAATTATTCTTCCATATTATTTATGATCTACTATGATCTATTAATTAATTCTTCTTGGTGTCCAGTTTATTTTTATGAGAGAGATATAAAATAATCTGTCCTCTTAAAATGCCTTCAGTTTTTCCCAAAGCATACGGAAACCTCTGATGATACGTTATTCTCTAAAAAATTATTTATTTAGAGTTGAACTTTGTAACTTTCACATCTGCTAATGATAGGGGGTTAAGATGCAAGTCATGTGATTAATATGTACGACACAGCAATTTGAGCTCCAAGATAAGAGAAGTATGGTCAGAGATAACAATAGTGTTGTACTTACAAGATTTGATAGTAGGAAATAAATTATTATCAATGAAGAAGTAATCAGTTCTTCAGTAGCTGGTCAGGAGATCCTCGCTGATCCATTCCTTAGTCTGTCTCCTCAAGCTCAGCCTGTGGTAGAGCATATTGTGAACTTAAACTTGAACCTCAGACTGAGACTTCATTCTGTTTAAGGTCTTTCTTTTCTTTTCTTTCTTTTCCCATCTGTCCCTACTCACGTTCTAATATAATTTACAGCAATTACTCTGGGGTTTAATGATGTAGAGGATATAGATACAAAAATGAAAATAAACACTGCTGAATACAGAGCACCATCTTAGACATTCATCTCCCACAGTGGATGAGACCAGTGCACATTCTGAGTGAGGAGAAGAACCAACAATTTTTGAGACTATTGAAAAAAGGTAGCTATCTGCTGTCCACTAGACATTGTCATGTGAACAGACAGACAGGTCCTACCCCAGTAATTTTATGTACTAATGTACCTGACTGCAATATTAAGTGAGACCAAAAGCAGTGAATGCTCATCAGATGCTGTGCACATGGAAATTATATTAATGGGAAAAAACATGAGAATGCAATTACTTCCTGATCTATAAAGGTTTACCCTTTATTGTGGCAATTCTGAATACTAAAACTTGTTCAACCCAGTGCAGTTACTGATTTTCTTCCTTTAGTAAATATTAAATTGAAAGATAAAATCAATAAGATGAAATATCGATAAAAATATTAAGGTACAGGTAATTTAAAAGAGATTTCAAAAGCTTAAACTGCCAGTTCAGTTACTGCAGGTCCACTGTACATTCTATATGATTTACAATTCACTCCTTTAGTCATCATAAATCATCTAGCAGATATTTTAGAAACTTTTAAAATTTTTGTGAATATTTATAGAAACATCTTATCAAAACTCATATTACATATAGTTATTTTAATTAGCAGGATTTTGATCACATTATAATAAAATCACTCTAAAGTTTGCTTTGGCATGAAATGAAGTTTCCTTGTGCATCGTTCAGAGCTAGTTCCTGTCTTATGTCTAAACCTGGTGTTAAGTTTGTTAGAACAATTTAACTAATAGCAACTTTATATTGAATTTTTGCACAAAACAGTCTCAATTCAAATGCAGTGGTCTCAAAGTATTCAATATGCACTTCAAGTGCTGGCAGAAGTGTTGAAAGCGCCAGACAAGTTTTTGACAAAGTTGATTACAGTATGTCCTCTAGTGGTGGAAAATTACTAATAGCTTTGGATTTCAACAATAAATAGCTATTTCCATCTCATGCCACAGGCGCAGGAGTGGATGAAGACAAGGCAAGTACCATGGTCCTGAAACAGTTTCCTACCCTATAGATCATTATCCTGTGAAAAAGCTCATGACAGAATGGCTTCTTGGATTCACTGTTTTTCCACCATATCTCATTCTTACATCAATGCCAATAACCAGAAACCAGGATTTATCATACCATGGAATACTTTTGTTATTCTTTAATATCCAGCATTTATATATCTTGCCATTGTAACCATAAATATTTTTTGCTGACAGACATGGACCTACCTTAGTTAGGTTGTCCTCTACTTTAACATATGTATGACAAGATACAGTACTTCAAATTTGTACATTATGATAATTCTGTCATGGTAACAATGCAGTACCCAACTGTTAGTTCACTTACTGTGGCCTCTTCACAGGTTATGCTAGTCTCAGTCTCTCCAATCTGTTTTTGATCACACGTTTACAACTGGCTGTGAGTTATTCTTTTATGGCTTTTCATTGCTGTTTAAATTTTCAGAAGGGAAAACAAAGTATAGTGGGTAAGCATAACATTAAATGTTGACATATATATTGTTTAAGCAATCGATTTGACTTGCAGTATAATAGGAGTAAAAAACTGAAAACCTTTGAAGAGAAATTTCAGAAACAATATTATTTGTTTATGTTACCTTGAGGACCATCGTATTTCTTATAAATGTCTTTGCCCTTGGTTTAGTTATAAGGGAGAAGTTCCTTTGTATCCTTTGGATGAATGGTAGAAGAACGAATAATTTTATACAACATCTATTGTTTGGTAATCTAACAGTCCCTTTCGTAGCAAAAAAATTGTATTATATACAATATAAAATCAAAGCTAGTAAGTCATTCAGATTAACTTGCAAAACTATATGCATCTGAAATGTTACAAATTTACAGTTTAGTGCTTACATATTGTCAGTTTTGGGCTTTTTAATTTGTTTTTAAATTTTTAATTACATAAAGAACCCACAATTGTGAAATATTAGGCAGTGTACAAGTTGGACTAGTCTGCATTTTAGCCTTATGTTTACAGATTACGGTTTCTTTTTGTACTTCACAAAAGACTTTCAGCTTGTTGAAAACTAGCAAATATAACAGTTTTAAGTGACTCCAGACAACTAGAAAAAAAGGCGAAATATTTTAATTAAAGTACCCAGCAAATATTTTAAGTGCTTTCTATTTATCTATGCTGAGTATATTCCGTTTATATAAGGTTCCACACTTAAAATATTTGAAAAAAAAATACGTATAATATTATCCTAACAAGGGCTTAGTAGTTTTACTAATATTTGGTTAATCAAAATAATTTGATTATATCTACTGTATATACAGTATATCTATTGCGTGTGTGTTTGTGAGTGTGTATATATATATATATATATATATATATATATATATATATATATATATACAGTATATATATTGCCACACACATGCGAGTAGGAGGCAGCTAAAGGGTTTGAGTAATGGTAATAAAACATCCGACCAGGGGGTGGCGGAGTGCACCTTTCCCGGGAAATCCTGCAAGGTTCCGGTGCCTCAGAGGACATCACTTCCGGAGCCAGCCCCTTTGCTGACGTAACTTCTGAAGCCGGCCCCTTTGCTGACATCACTTTTGAAGCCGGCCCCTTTCCTGAAGTCACTTCTGGTTCCGGCCCTTTTGATGACATCAGTTCCTATACGGGGCTTTAAAGACTCCATTCATCTTTGTCTACTGTAGTCAGTTCTGTTGTGGACTCTGTTCTATGCACATCGTGCTCAAAAACTTACTGCCGGTTCGTACCTAGGTTTTCAGAGAGAGCTACATCCTTGACTGATCTAACAAAGAAGAGGGCTCTTAATCATGTGGTATTGACTGACAAGGCGGACACTGCATTCTGTGACTTAAAACAGGCTCTTACTTCAGCACCAATATTAAAAGCTTCTAATTTTTCTCTCCCTTTTATTCTCCAGACGGATGCTTCAGACACAGGCTTGGGGGCCGTGCTGAGCCAAAGCGTCAATGTTGTTGAACACCCTGTCATGTACCTGAGCCGGAAACTGTTGGATCGGGAGACCAGATACGCAGTGGTGGAACGGGAAGCCCTTGTGATTAAATGGGCGATTACACAGTTGAGGTACTACCTCTTGGGCCGGGAGTTCACTCTGGTGACGGACCATGCTCCCTTACAGTGAATGGCCCTTCACAAAGAGTTGAATCCACGGGTCACTAGGTGGTTTCTTGACCTTCAACCTTACAAGTTTTCGCTAGTTTATCGTAAGGGCTCTCTCCATGCCAACGCTGCTGCTCTCTCTTGTGCCCACGACCTCTCAGTACAGGATGCCCGACCCGATGGGTCTGGGCTGAGGGGGGGGGGCCTTGTCACACACATGCGAGTAGGAGGCAGCTAAAGGGTCTGAGTAATAAAACATCCGACCAGGGGGCAGTGGAGTGTGCTGACTGTCTTTCTCAGTTCCCTACAGACCTTTCCCGGGAAATCCTGCAAGGTTCCGGCGCCTCAGAAGACATCACTTCCAGAGCTGGCCCCTTTGCTGACGTCACTTCCGAAGCCGGCCCCTTTGCTGAAGTCACTTCTGGTTCCGGCCCTTTTGATGACATCAGTTCCTCTACTGGCCTTTAAAGCCTCCATCTTTGCCTACTGTATTCAGTTCTGTTGTGGACTCTGTTCTATGCACATCGTGCTCAAAAACTTAAACTTTTGCAGCTGGGAAAACAATATACGGGTGGCTGCCCCAAATCTTTATGATGTCTATGTTGTATTATTGTCACAATATATACACTAGCTGTGTAAGCCCATGCTGTAAAAAGCCCTGGATCCTAGAAATTGGATTTCCTATTGAAATTATCAGAAAAAAATTGAAATGTAGAGATGTCAGGTAATTGAAAGGAACTACTTTGGGCATTTTGCCTCACTTGTGTATTAGCGACAGGAGGAAAAGTAAAAGGGATACTGTTTTGCTGATGTTAGCGGCTAAGCGACTTTGTCTTTCTTCTGAAGTTTCATTTTGCTGCCTTGCTGGCCTCGCTTGTGTTATTAGTGACTAAGCAAGTTTTCTGTTTCCTTGGAGGCGAGCCCTTACCCCGACTCCATCTCTCACTTCCGGGCCGGACAGACACACACACACACTATATATACATTTAAATCAAGATTCAAGAACATGTAAATTAACCTATTATTGTTATATTGACCGATAAGGCCATTTATATTGCTTTTTAATAACTATATCATTTGTTTTTAATTAGTTCTACTGTGTCACAAAACACTATAGTTACCCCTCTAAAACAAAGAGATGAACAAATGGAAGAAAGCTGTTTAAAGAAGACAGAATAACAGAAACAAAGCAATTATTGCTAAAAAACACTAACTGATGAAATGTTGAAAGCACACAGAACAAGTCCAAAAAAACGCTTCTGAAAAAAAAATATAGAAAAATAGAAATGCAATAAGCATAGAAGAGACTTGGAGTGTTGAAAAGAATTGGCTTTGTAGGCCAATTTGTAAGTTCTTCTATTCTAACTAATATTATAGCTAAGCAGAGAAAATCCATACATACTATAGACTTTCACAGAGTAATCTGTTTACTAGTTAGTCTAAATTTCCTTTCATTGTACAGCTTTATAAACATGCATTTACATTTATGTATATATACATTTGTTTGATGTACTTTATTTTTGTTCTTTATTAGCTTGCATTTCAGCAATTAACAATACCTTTTGAGTTATTCATTTTTTTATTTATCTTATCTTTAAATTTACTACTTCAAAATTTTCCAGTTATCATTCCATCTCAGGAAGTAATAATTTATATGCACTTATAATCTTCACATTGAAGTGGAACACATGGGCTAACCAGTCTGCTCTATAAAGCAGTGGTACTGAGACTCAGACTTTGAGATCCTATAGCGCTGTTCCAACCACTTTCACAGTCAATGTGTCATTTTACCTCTAATTTATCAGATTTGATCAGCTGGTGTTTTTCTTCTCTCTTGGTCTGCATTCAGAAAAGCACAGCAGTGTGATTTATTTACATTTAAAAGACATTTAAAAGTATCTGGACTTTTGCTATAATGTTACATTTTTAGCTTTCTATTGATGTTTATTAATTTGCATTGTGTTCTGAGTATTTTGCTCTCTTAATTGAATTCTTATAATGACAATTAAAAATGTGTAGATCAGACACCTGGACAAGTGACACTGACTATTGAAAGCCTGCATCTTCTTCAGCACTGGACTCACAAACAGGCTTATTAGTAAATAATGGATTAAATACCCAATAACAACTGGACAAGCAGAATGAAAAGTCATAATTAAATCATAATTAAGTTAAGTTAAAAAAAACACTAAACTATCCCCATGTAACATATAGTAAAAAATGGTTGGTGAAGTCTAATAAATATTTACCAAACTTAGTTTTCTAATTTCTACATTGACACCAAACTGGCAACTGGGCGATAATAGTTTGCTTAATTAGGGTAGGAGTTCAAGTAAAAAGAGATGTTGGTTGAAATAAAAACCTGCAGCCACATGGAGTCCCCTGGATTCAGATTGAGAACCACTCCCATAAAGGAATATCAGAAACTGATATAAATTTTCTGCATTAAATTAGCCTCTGGTGTACATTTAAGTAAGATTTTAGGTCAGTAGAAACTGAAATAAAGATGACCCATGAGCTATTTATATATCGTTATGTTATGTACAGGTACTAGATAACTGTCAAGACTATTGTTTTGCATAAACTGGGCAGATTGACAGTGACTGCTGTGGGTGGCGATCTAAATAAGACCCTTAAACAAGCAATCATAAAACAGGGAACATTGAAAAATGCAGGGACCTCTTCATAGGGAATGTACAGAGGTGACTGCTTCAGTGATTCAGGCGATTAATTATTGCTATCAGTTTTCTTGCACTAATGAATACTGGTAGTCTCCTATGTGGCTGATCATTAAGCGAAGAAGACTCCTTAATTAGCCATTAAACCCTTTTATGACCTGCAATTTATTCCTGGCTGTGTTTTCTTGTTTCCTTGTGAATCCAAAAATATGCAGCCTTCGAATGTATACACCTCATTATATATTGAATGTTTTGTGAGTCAGGAGCTGTCCTGACTGTTACTGCAAACTACAAGATGAAGTCTGTCACACATTTTTCTGAAATTAGAATTGTGCTTGAGTGGTAATAAGAATATTAAGCAATGGTCCTAAATGAAAATCCGAAGTATTTAAAAAATGAGAACGTTTACTTATATCTGTCATTAATTAATATAGACATGCATTAGTTTAAGTTATGAGGGAAATATGCAATTTAATTTAAATATTATACTTTAGTTTTTTCATTTTTAGACCTTTTTAAGTAATGTATAAACGTCTGGCAATTGGACCTCATCAACATTTTCATGAAGGATATGAATTAGATGAAAATTGCTTGTGTTAATTTTAATAGTACTGTTTGTGACAAATAATTTAAATTGATATGTTTAATAATTGATTATTTTAGTGTGAATTTCAAGCTGTGATATGAGACAGCTTTTGTGCTGCAGTCTGAGAACAATAGGAAGACCACCGTGCTATCTATACCCATCCTAAGGCTCTTTACAAGTATAGCTACCGCAATTAGTTACTTTGATTACATTGATTTATAAAGGGAGGTTAAGTGACTTGCTAAGAAGCACTCAATGATTCAAAGAAGGAAATCAAGCAAGCGCACTTGTCTGTTTTTTCTGCTAATAGTGTAAACCTCCTGCAAAATAAATATAATTAACAGGATTCTGTGTTCACAGAAACATATTTCTTTAAAATTCTTCATTATGAAAGTGGAAGGTTGGGGTTGGGTTTGATTCAAAAAGTTGTAATCACAGACAAATAGAACTTTACTTTTCCCTAAGGATAAGTTTGGCTTTTTACAGAAGCTCTTTAGATAGATAGATAGATAGATAGATAGATAGATAGATAGATAGATAGATAGATAGATAGATAGATAGATAGATAGATAGATAGATAGATAGACAGACAGACCCATACACACCAAAATGAAATTCCCACTCCCAGTGAGGCATTATGCAGGTGTATTGCTATTGATATAAAGGAGCCCCAGTAGTGTTTCTTGAAACACTTCTGCTGAATGATTTGTTGGCTGAAAATCCTCAGTGCTAGTGTGTCAGAGAGAGGATGTGCAGCATTGATCATAATGTCACTCAGTTGTGTTTAAATTCTGTCCTTTACTAAGAACTCCAGAGGGTTGAAAGTGCATCCTATAACTGAGTGTGTCCTTTTAACTATCTTGTTAATTCAGTGGGCCTCTCTTGAAGTGATGTTACCAGCCCAGCACATCACAGCATTGAAAATCACACTGGCCATCACAGAGTTATAGAAGATGTGAAAGGTGTCAATTCCAATATTATAGTCTCCTAAGAAAAAAGAGCATTCTCTGCCCTTCCTTATATAGTTCGTCTGTGTTACAAGATCAGCCTAACTTGTCATTGATATTGACCCCCAAGTACTTGTCTGAGTGCACCATCTCTACATAGAGGCTATTTGGTTTTGGTGATGTTAGGTTGCAGGCAGTTCTCTTTGCATCAAGAAACACATGATTTCTATACTCTGTCTCATTCTCCTTATCAATACACCCCATAAATGTGGAGTCATCAGAAACTTTTTTCAAGTGATATGACATGTTATTATATTTGTGTATATATATATATATATATATATATATATATATATATATATATATATATATATATATATATATATATATATATATATTACTTTAGTTTGACTTATTTCTACAAATGAGTCTTAGGTAGATATTAATAACTCATGTTAACATAAACAGTTTGGCCACAAGTTAGACTAATATGCAAGCTTCTAGGTGCATATGCTTTTCAAAAACACTTACTATTCATGGCATAAAATAAAAAAAAAACAAAAAAACTGCCTAATCCTGTTCAGGATTATGGGGAAACATAGTTTATCCTAACTACATTGTCACAAAGTCAGGAAGCTTATCCTGGGCAAAGCATTATTTCAACATAAACAATCAATCAATCCATCTTTCTTTTTGTCTGTGAAAGTGTCACAGATAAATCTTTTGTGAAGTAGGATTAGAAATGCTTTGCTCATCTCAGATCCACTTTACTTTGCTGAGAAAGGGAGAAACCTACCTTCACCATGTTGGATCTGGGAGCTAACCTTTGCACAGAAATTAGAATTTAGGGGAAAGTGCATTTAGGATTGAATCCAAGAAATGCTTCTTTACACAAAGAGTAATCTGGAACAAACTATCAAGTCACATAGGGAAGCAGAAACTAAATTGTCTCTTTTCTTTTCTTATGTTGTAAGACAGGTGACAAACATCTGTATCCTAACAGAGGCTTCGTCCTTACAGAGTCCTCCACTAAAAGCTTTGACATGTGAATACAATGCTGAGGCATTTCTCAATTTGTTCATTTTTTTAATCATAGGCAACTGGTTTACCTTTCTGCTTTAGATGACAATAATAGCAATGATGGCAAGAACCACTTTGGACAGAGACAGTCTTGAATCCATTATAGTATTGCAGATGGATTCCACAAGATACTTCATTTTCTGCAAGCCTGTTCTAGACAGAGATTTAGTTGATCAGTGATCTTACACAGGGTACACATCCAACCAGATGGTTGCACTGCTTTAACGTCACATGTTGTTGGCATTTCTATTATGACCATAATCTTCTCTAGATCTGGTTTAAGGCCACTGGCTGAGAGGACATGGCCATGAAAGTATATTTCGGAGAACTTGAATTAAAACTTTGTAAGGCAGTCTCAGATTCACGTCATATTAGACAGAACAAGTTAGCATTATAATCACAGCTTGCATCTTTATCTGAATTCCATCATCCTTCAATGAAAATATCCCTTACTCTTGCCCTTACACTGGTGATGCCTGCCATTAGCATTACATTGTAGGACTTAATTTTTTATTTTTGCCAAAGTAAACAGTTTGGCCTTAGGGATCTTGTACAACACATATTCAAAGGTAGGTATAATGCTTGAGACCTTTCAGAAGTCTAGTTGAAATGTTTGGGAACAACACAAATTCACATCTTTTCAGATGGCTTGGCAATAAGAAAATTGCATAGGCCTACCCATTCTGAATTCTCAGCCAGAGGTTCTATATGATCATCTACTTCCTACTTATCAGACCACCATTTCAACTCAGTTTTGAAGACCTTTAGGACATTTTTAGTTGGACACTGAACGACATATTCAGGGGTCAAAGTGAACAATCACCGGGACTGACTCCACTGGCCTAGTAATCACAGCATCATATTTTCTGATGAGTTAATCTCTGCTTAATGGCACTGGTACCTCAATGAGATTCTCCACATAATCCAGTTCAGTTGAGATAGTAAAAAGAATAAGCCAGTGTGCTCCCATGTGGTTCTGGATAAAAAAGATTTCTGGTCAGCTTCCAAAGTTTCAGATTCTAAATTGTGCTTGAGGTAAAGTGGGGTCCACTGCTGAGAAAGGTGGCTGTTTTAATAAATAAATAACTCTAATTGCCACACTCGCGTCTTTGGGTGGGGGCATAGTTGTGTGGCGAGAGCGGTTCCTGGTTGCGATGCAGGAGCGGACGGCCCTGCACTTAGTGCACAGGTGCAGGATTGCCTGTGACCCTAATTGGCGTTGGAAGCTGCTGATTGCCGCAGCTGTGCCATGCTTCCCATTTTAAAAGGAAAGCACAAGTGTTCAGAGGAACAAAAAGGATGAACGAGAAGAACAGGGACTGGCCAGTGACTGAGGGAGGTAGACTCGAGACACGAATGAGATTAAAAGGAAAAGGAAGAAAGAGAGGCAGAGGTAGAGATGGAAAGTGAGAGCATCCGAAATGAAAGGAGTGAGGCAGGTGGTTGGGAGTGAGCCTCAGGGCCATGGGAGCCAGAGGCTGTGATGGGGTGCTCCTACTGAGCGCTTTCTTGGGAGTAGAAGCGGCCTGATTGATGGCATCTCCCCGCAAGGGCCAAAGATGAGCAACAGGAGAGGCATGTGGGGCTCGACAGGTTGCCCTGCATATGCTGAAGGAAGGATGGCAGGGAACAGAGCCCCGATATGAAGGTTGACTGCACCTATCGGTGGGCGTCTTCTCCTTCTGCAAGGTCCTGACAGGTTAACAGGAGGAGAAACCAGGCTTAAAGGGAAGCATTGGGGCTCACTGTTTTTTATGGACTGTCTCTGGTTTTAACCTCCTTGTTTTTAATGAATTATTTATCGAACTGTTTTTAAACCTCTACCAGCACCTTTTATTTTTGGATTATTTATTATTGAACATTTTTGAACAACTGCAGTTTGGGACACTGTTCATTTGATTGCTTTTAATAAAAGCACAAATTATTTTGCATCTATCCCTTATGATGCATTGTGTGTTTTGCCCTCATCTGCCAAGCTCATCCCAGTCATGACTACCAATGGTGTCAGGTTCAAGCGGCTCCCAAAGGCAACAAGGAGCATGGAGACGACCCACACCATCACATTTGGTGGCAGCGGTGGGATGAGCTGCCACACATCTAGTTTTAAAAAAGTAGCAATTAGCTACATTAGCTGCCCTCAATACAGTTTCAGTTTAGTGCTGATTGGGAGTAATTTGTCTGAGGTCACAAGCCTCCTTTTATCTTTAACTTTAATGTTACATGTGGTATCAGTGTCTAATTGGCCATGCTGCGTCTTAATGTTCAAAAGTAAGTAAACAAACCAAACTGAGACAATTAATTCATTAAACATCTTAAACTGTTATGATATTTACCCATGTTGGGAGCTGCCATATCAGTGCTGTGAAGCTTTCTTTCATGCTGGTTTCTTTTGTTTTTCAGATAAACATAAGCAATGTGACTGTTAGTAGATTCACATTGTTTCCCAGCTGTCCAATTCTCACTTCACTTTGTGCGGCTGGAGCCACAGCACCAGCATGCTGCAACAATATTGTCTATAGGTTGCACAGTACAAGCTGGCATTTTATATCGTTATAGAGTCATAAAATACAGTACTTCTGAGTTTAAAATGCCTCATTTCATACATTTCAAGGTAAGATAAGTGTACACACTAATCTGGAGAGTGGCAACGTGCTGTGTGATTATTAAAACAGGCAAGTAGGAATTTCCTTGCACTCTGTACATGTGAGAATAATGACACTGTACACCTATAATGACATTATTAAAACTATTTACCTGTGTGCCCTTTAGAATCCTACGTGTCTCATTTAGAACCACACTTTAGCTGCCTCCCACAAATAAAAGTTAATTTAAGAACTGAGTCTTGACCTAGCCACATGTTCATTATTAAGGATGAGTAAAAGTCACAGCATATCAGAACAGGCATTTGTGAATTTGTACTTAATTTAAAATAATAGAACAAAATTTCTGAGCAGTAATAGAGGCTGTTAAGTTTTTAAACATTCCACATTGGCTTAATAATAATAAGAAGAAAGATGAAACGTGCTGTATTCTCCTCTCGGCTGCTCACAAATTCCTACAGATCCGCTATAGGAAGCATTCTCTGTCACAGTATGACAGTGTAGTACGGCAGCTGCACAGGACAGGAAGGACTTGAGAACAACACAGGGGATCGTGGGAAGTCCTCTCCTAGACCTGGACTCTGTATATGCTGGAAGGGAGCAGAAGAGGGCCAAATGTATATCTGCGGATCTCACCCATCCAGGAAATGGACTGTTTGTACCACTTCCTTCGGGAAAGCGATACAGAAACATAAAAACATGTACCAGCAGACTGAAAGACAGCTTTTTCCCCAGAGCTGTGAAGTCAATCTGCCCCTGCTGATACACACACATACATCTACATCTATCCCTAACCTGCCCCCCTGTAGACATGCACACGCACTTTCCCTTGTAATCAAACACACACACTTGTATTCCTCTCCTGCAGACCCACGCATACAGATCACTGGTCTCTGCTTGTTTATTTTATTATTTATAGTGTATTGTGTATTTAAGTATTCTGCCTTGAAGCCGAGTCCTACCAACAAAAAAATTCATTATGTGTATGCATAATGACAATAAAGAATTCTATCTATCTATCTAGAATTCTATCTAATAATAATATAATAATGTTATGGGCAATTTAGCATTACATAACATTAATTAATAGCATAACATTAAGATAAACCCTACTCTTTACAAAGAATGCCCAAGAATCTTTTATGACCACAGAAAGTCAGGACCTCAATTTTATGGCTCATATGAAGGACAGCACCATTTTTTTACAGCTCGGAATCCTTTGTCACTGTACTAGGACACTGGGATCCACAATCAGACCACATGGTAAGTGCCCCATGCTGGCCTTGCCAACACCTCTTCCAGTAATATCCCAAGCTTTTTACTGGTTGATCTCCCATCCAAGTACTGGCTGGGCCAGAACATGCTTAGTTTCATATGGATTACCTATTCTGAAGTGCTTGTGGTATAGCATGAACTTAATTAAGGCCATTTATATATGTAAAATAAATTGCTTCATTTTATTACGCTGTACAGCAATTTGGTTTAACTCTGGTTATTTAAAGGTGCCAAAAAAATAAATTGTCATTGATATGTGACATTGCATGACTTTTACAGCAATTTTCAAACTCAAAGCAAATCAGAGGCAGCCAGTAGTGTGCTCCCATGAACTGTTGCCTAATGTGACATACCCAATGGCTCACTCCAACTAGTCTGCAACTCACTCTGATCTTTACTTGTAGGGCTGAGCTTTGTGTGCATGAGAGCTGACAACTAATGAATGCTCATATGGAAGTATAGAGCATTTAATGTAGCGATGAAGAATAAGGAGCACAGGAATTTGGGACCTCACAAACAGATGAGAAGCTTGTCTGCCTGATGTCTCGTGTTTTACATACCATAACAGAATGGAAAAAAAGGGCATTTTTATACAAGGACATCCTGGGATGTGAACTCAAAATCTCATTACTGTAAGATAGCTGGACTACATTCGTGCTATCTGTATGGCTTGTCAACTGCTAACACACAACTCAATATCTAATGTTCTAAGTGGAGCAGATGTATATAATGTATTTTTTTTACGTATTCATGTCAGCTTGGTTGTATTGACATGAGAGTATCATTTATGTATTCTCCTAATGAAAACAAAAAACAACTATAGATGTGTACTATATGATGTATGTTTTTGAAGAAAAATGAGTGTTGCGTGAAGGCGTTCCACAATTTAGCTAATCTTTTTATATATAGGGAGGAGTATATTATTAAGAATCCAAATTAGCAGTCAGTTTCCAAAGTTGCTTTTGAACTTAAAACATTTATGATATAAATAATTCTTTCTGTGCTTACATTTTCTGAATCCATTCTTTTCCTTTACTTGTTTGCAAGAGATAGCAGCATCTGGCACAGGACACAAACCAGCATTCACACTCATGTATGCTGGACCAGTTCAGAACCACTGGTTACTTTAACATGCACGTCTTTCAGGAAAAATATTTTCATGCATGCAAATCTGAAAATATCCTTCAATTTGCTCCTCATTTTGCCAGGCATAAACACTAGCTCCAGTTCTGAATGATATATTATGGGAATCCTTTTTTGCAATGACTATTCAATACTTTTCAGTTGATGAGTCATGCTTTTAAAGTATTCAGAATCATGAATTAGTTAATATCCAAATAAAGTAGGCAAAAAATGAGCAGAAATGTCAGGTACCACAGGTTTATTTTGAAAACAAATGTGTTTCTTAATGAATAGTGATGATTTAACAGGTGTAAGATCAATGAATGGATGAGAGTTAATTCTACCAATAAAAGGGAATAAAGCACTGGCAATCTAATGTTACTGGCATTGCCAATATGAGAAGTTTGTCTGGACATTGAACGTTTTTTTGTTGCATCTTTGTACAAATGCTTATTATGTTTTAATCGGAGGACACTCCCTTTATATACCTCCACAACTAAAATAATGCCAGGTCAAGGAGTTTCTTCAAAATTTTAGTGTATGCAAATTAAAACATTACCACTTGTTCCTTTGGACTTTTCTGTACAGGTTCAGTCCCTACCAAGATGGCTTTGTCAATTGCCCACCTTTCATGTTCCACCAAAATACACTTCTCATCTATCTCTCTCATGACCCTGCCTTACTTGGCATTAGTCAGTTTGCTTTTCCCCCAATGGTTCTCCAAATTCCTCTAGATTTGCTGATCAACTGGTTAACCACACCTTACAAAACTCATCTTGTAGTTCACTTGCCTTAAGTGGGTGTTAAAACCACAAATTCAAGGATTATGCATTGCCCACTAGTGGCAAGGTAGCTTTAGGTTACCCCTGGCTGGTGATATACTTATCATGCTAATTATTCTCTATTAAGAAAGCTAAATAGTATTAAGAAATGTCTCCTACTAATCTTAAAGAATAACCAGAGATATTAAACGCCAGTCAAGATCTCGGAATCCACAAAACCTGCAAAAAATGTAGATATGAACAGATATTAAACCTTGGTGCATCAGTTTAACAGCAACAAGAATAGCATAAACTAGTGAGGACACTATGGACAGCTGCTAGGATGTTCTTTATTGAATTCTGAGATTACATAGAGATGATCACACTTTTTGCATCACCCTATTTTAATTTCATTATCCCCATATCCAACAGTGTTTTTTCTCAATGTGAAATATTAAAAGTGTAGCCATTAACTTTTTGTAACTTAAGTTATCCTCTACTGAAACAAAAAACAGGAATGTCCTTTGGTACATATGTTTATAGTAGGCCTTTCATTTAATTAATTTCACTTTACTGCTCTGGACTGTTTAAATGCTAACCTTTCATTAAAAAAAACACTGAAAAATGTACAAGTAATATGACCAAAGTATGCATGTCAACAGAAGAAGTCACCAGCCCCCACCACTGTGTAGCTTTTCTGTGTTTTCTTTCCCTGAACATTCATTTGCTTAGAGTATTCCTGTCATAGTGATGTATTGACTTTCCCTTTGTAGACTGTGCTTTGTTTTTACACTGTGATTAGCTTTTAATTACCAAAAAAACTGTGCTGATTTCTGAACAGCTATAGTTGCATCTTGGTGTTGGGAGATATATAGAAATATATGGATGACTTTGTACATTGGAAAATAAGCTTTTCCGTGCTTCAGTAGCTATCAGGGGTTTTAATAAAATAACACAGGATAAAAGATGAATGGAGGTCATTATGGTCTCTGATAGGTGGAGGCTGTTAATAGATAGAACTCACCAACAAAACAAATGTACAGATATCAAGCATTAGCTGACCAGAACAATCACAATTTGTTGCTACCTCAGAGGTAAAATTAAACAGCCACCTGAAAGCAGCTAGCCCAATTGTACAATTGTTGGATCTTCTACTATTAACAAACTACAAGAGGTAGAGATAAAAACTCAGCACATATAACATTCATCCTCAAAGAAAAACTTCACCAGTTCAATTGGGCATGAAAATTACTATTACAAGAGAGAGACTTAAAAGAAGAACAAGTTAGAGTGGGTGACACCTTTGTCAAGTCATGTTTAACAAAAGGTTCAACAAAAACAGAACAGAAAGATTCTTCTGCACTACTTCCGCGTCTGTGGAGGGCTGCTTGTCTGTCGCCCAGGCAACCACAGGTTCTCAGTGCTGCAGCATAGTGCCGCAGAAACAACTTCAAGCCGACTGAAGTTGTGCTATAAGCGACCGTCACCGATGGTTGAAGCGAAAAACATTATAAATGCAGGGAACAGTATGACTTGGCCACTGACCTGGCCCCGACCCTGCTCCTTTGGGCCAGGAGGAACAGGATGAGCACTGCCAGAGCCTTACAAAATGACCTCTAGCAGACCACTGGTGTGAATGTCTCTGACCAAATAATCAGAAACAGACTTCATGAGGGTGGCCTGAGGGTCTGACGTCCTCTAGTGGGCCCTGTGCTCACTGCCCGGCACCATGGAGCTTGATTGGTATTTGCCATAGAAAACCAGAATTGGCAGGTCTACCACTGGCACCCTGTGCTTTTCACAGATAATAATAATATTTTGCATTTAGATGAGAGCTGGTTCACACTGAGCACATGTGACAGACGTGAAAGGGTCTGGAGGAGCTGTGGAGAACATTATGCTGCCTGTAACATCATTCAGCATGACCGGTTTGGTGGTGGGTCAGTGATGGTCTGGGTAGGCATATCCATGGAGGGATGCACAAACCTCTACAGTCTAGACCAGTGCTCCGCAACCTTTTCCCACCTACGACACACCAAAGTTCTTCCTAGAATTCCGCGGCACGTCAAAAGCTAAAATATATAGCAGTGGCGTAGCGTGGGGGGGGGGGGGGGGGGGTCCGCTCCGAGCGCCAGCTATTTAGGGGCGTCCAAACCACGGTACTTTTCTTTTTTTTTTTTTGTTCCTTGAGGAGGTGCAAAAAAAAAAATTTATTTCAGCTTTGGGGCGTCAAATTTTTCACCGCCCCGGGCAACATGATCTCCAGCTACGCCACTGATATATAGATATTAATTTAATACACAAATTTTACAATAAAATTTCATTTTTTATTATAAGTATACATACATACAGTGGTGTGAAAAACTATTTGCCCCCTTCCTGATTTCTTATTCTTTTGCATGTTTGTCACACAAAATGTTTCTGATCATCAAACACATTTAACCATTAGTCAAATATAACACAAGTAAACACAAAATGCAGTTTTTAAATGATGGTGTTTATTATTTAGGGAGAAAAAAAATCCAAACCTACATGGCCCTGTGTGAAAAAGTAATTGCCCCCTTGTTAAAAAATAACCTAACTGTGGTGTATCACACCTGAGTTCAATTTCCGTAGCCACCCCCAGGCCTGATTACTGCCACACCTGTTTCAATCAAGAAATCACTTAAATAGGAGCTGCCTGACACAGAGAAGTAGACCAAAAGCACCTCAAAAGCTAGACATCATGCCAAGATCCAAAGAAATTCAGGAACAAATGAGAACAGAAGTAATTGAGATCTATCAGTCTGGTAAAGGTTATAAAGCCATTTCTAAAGCTTTGGGACTCCAGCGAACCACAGTGAGAGCCATTATCCACAAATGGCAAAAACATGGAACAGTGGTGAACCTTCCCAGGAGTGGCCGGCCGACCAAAATTACCCCAAGAGCGCAGAGACGACTCATCCGAGAGGTCACAAAAGACCCCAGGACAACGTCTAAAGAACTGCAGGCCTCACTTGCCTCAATTAAGGTCAGTGTTCACGACTCCACCATAAGAAAGAGACTGGGCAAAAACGGCCTGCATGGCAGATTTCCAAGACGCAAACCACTGTTAAGCAAAAAGAACATTAGGGCTCGTCTCAATTTTGCTAAGAAACATCTCAATGATTGCCAAGACTTTTGGGAAAATACCTTGTGGACTGATGAGTCAAAAGTTGAACTTTTTGGAAGGCAAATGTCCCGTTACATCTGGCGTAAAAGGAACACAGCATTTCAGAAAAAGAACATCATACCAACAGTAAAATATGGTGGTGGTAGTGTGATGGTCTGGGGTTGTTTTGCTGCTTCAGGACCTGGAAGGCTTGCTGTGATAGATGGAACCATGAATTCTACTGTCTACCAAAAAATCCTGAAGGAGAATGTCCGGCCATCTGTTCGTCAACTCAAGCTGAAGCGATCTTGGGAGCTGCAACAGGACAATGACCCAAAACACACCAGCAAATCCACCTCTGAATGGCTGAAGAAAAACAAAATGAAGACTTTGGAGTGGCCTAGTCAAAGTCCTGACCTGAATCCAATTGAGATGCTATGGCATGACCTTAAAAAGGCGGTTCATGCTAGAAAACCCTCAAATAAAGCTGAATTACAACAATTTTGCAAAGATGAGTGGGCCAAAATTCCTCCAGAGCGCTGTAAAAGACTCATTACAAGTTATCGCAAACGCTTGATTTCAGTTATTGCTGCTAAGGGTGGCCCAACCAGTTATTAGGTTCAGGGGGGCAATTACTTTTTCACACAGGGCCATGTAGGTTTGGATTTTTTTTTCTCCCTAAATAATAAAAACCACCATTTACAAACTGCATTTTGTGTTTACTTGTGTTATATTAGACTAATGGTTAAATGTGTTTGATGATCAGAAACATTTTGTGTGACAAACATGCAAAAGAATAAGAAATCAGGAAGAGGGCAAATAGTTTTTCACACCACTGTAAAAACTATACTATATTTACTTTTATGCAATCTTAATAATTATTATAACATAATGACTGATTAATGTGATACCTGCGCTTGTTTCAATGAACACAAAAGTTTTATATTCGGCTCAATATTTGACAACGCAACCCGAAGTTCTTGGTCAAGATCTTTTAAGCATGACCGCTTATCATTTTTAATTAACACAAGAGTTGTTTGTCTTTTTTGGTGTAACTGGGATGGTTTGAATTTAGATGGCGATTTAGTTTACTGGGTACCATTGCCTCGTTTGATAGCTGATCGCCGCAAATGATGCATTGTGGCTTTGGAGCCGTTTCGTCACCACACCACGAGAATCCATATCGAATGTAGTCTTCGTTGTACTTCCTTTTCACAATCTTCTTTGTTTTTTTTGCAACACTTGTGCTGGGTTCTTCATCATCTGTACGTGAAGACGAATCTTTTCCACGTAAAAATTTATCCATATTTAAAAGGGTATAAAACTAAATATGAATCACACGAAGAACGTTAACCATACACAATTCAGCAACACAACTAATAGTAATGAATGATAACTACTGTCGCAAGACGAGTGAATGCGACGTAGCACGACTAATACGTCGGCTTGAATTGAACCTGCCTATCAAAGCATACTACGGAGTTGTCTGGCGACTACGTAGGGCCTACGTCGTAGGCGACAGGCGATGAGATTTATTATTTCAGAGAAATGACACATAAAATTATGAAACCTTTAAAAGGCTATTTACGCGAATATTTCATTGCACGTATTCTCGTCATTGTGTTTCTAAGGAGGACCGTTGAAATATTATTTAGTTAGAAAACTGTCTTATTTGACCGTGTCACACCTGTATCGGCTCAAGGCACACCAGTGTGCCTTGGCACACCGGTTGCGGAGCACTGGTCTAGACAACGGCACCTTGACTGCCATTAGGTATCGGGATGAAATCCTTGGACCCATTGTCAATCCCTATGCTGGTGCAGTGGGTCCTAGGTTCCTCCTGGTGCACAACAATGCCCGGCCTCATGTGGGGAGAGAATGCAGGCAGTTCCTGAAGGATGAAGGAATTGATACCATTGATTGGCCCCCATGCTCGCCTGACCTAAATCCAAGAGAACACCTCTGGGACATTATGTGTCAGTCCATCTGACACCACCAAGTTGCACCTCAGACTGTCCAAGAGCTCAATAATGCCCTGGTCCAGATCTGGGAAGAGACATCCCAGGACACCATCCGTCGTTTCATTAGGAGCATGCCCTGATGTTGTGAGGCATGCATACAAGCACATGGGGGCCATACAAACTACCAAGTATGATTTTGAATTGCTGCAATGAAATTTCAGCAAAATGGACTAGCCTGCCTCAACATTTTTTCACTTTCATTTTCGGGGTGTCTTTGAATTCATCCCTCTGTAGGTTTATAATTTTCATTTCCATCAAATGATGAGGTATCCTTTTGTTTCTAACACATTACCCAGTTAATCTCAGTATAGATATCCAGCAGGATTTTTTTTTCCCATTGAGATCTGTTGTGTTTTCAAAGTGTTCCTTTAATTTTCTGAGCAGTTTATATATATATATATATATATATATATATATATATATATATATATATATATATATATATATATATATATATATATGAGGGGAGGGCAAAAGTAGGTTTACAGTTTATTCTTGTATAGTTATTTAACGATTAATTATTGTTTAAATTTATTTGTATTATTTGTCTTCTTCTTATTATTATTAAAGTGTGCTTCAGTGTAGCTAACATAACCTGCATGTCTTTTTCCATACAAACAACTGTAAACCTACTTTTGCCCACCTCTGTGTATATGACAGGAAAATGTTCCAGAATGCGGCCCATAATACACTTCTCCAGTCATCTTCTGTCTAATGTCTGTGTTCTTTTTCCCATTTTAATCCTTTCTTTTTATTTACCAGTTTCTGGCTTTGTCCCAAAGTTGTCTTTTCACTGTTGCAGATGACACTGGTATTTGATGTGTATTTAAGAAAGAAGCCAACTGAACATCAGTGGAGTGTTTGTCTCTTAAACTACAGACTCTAAATTACATACTCTTATATGTAGTTCTACATCTTCTTTTTTTCTATCCTGGTTACATCTGGTTTTCCTTCTTCTTTTGACAGAAATAGATACCTTTGTATGAAATCTTCAGTTTCTTGGCAATGTCTCAAACACACAAAAAAAAAGACTGACAAGTTTCTTGAGAAAGTTCTGTCATTTTGGACATTTTTGAACCCAGAATTAAACTTGAGAAATGCCAGTACCTTGCATCCCGAGTGAACAAAAAACATTTTGTCTTAGTGAAGTCTCCATATCAGGACAGTTACAGGAAACAATTCAAGTTGTTTTTCATAATGTGTATTTGAACTTTTCAAAATGTTTTTCTGCATAAAAAGTAGGAATGACAAAAGAGTAAATAGACAACACCTTTAGAGTTACAATATGATCTATGTTTAAGGGTAATGATTGCAGTCCGAAGGGTCATGATGTTGCCTTTATGGACAAAGCTGCATTGACTAAATTATAAACCTGGAACGTAGAGTTCTTTAAGATATAGGACTGTATGTGGTTCTTTTAGTGAGGTTTGTAAAATATTAATGGCTGTAAGTTTACATTTAACTTGGGTACAAACTTTCAAACTCAAAATTCCTCAGCTTCACACTAATCACCTTACAAAATGTGTTAAGTCAATTAGTTTCTAAATATCTAAACATATATTGTAAAAGGCACTATATAGCGCCCGACCCGGCACAGACTGACGAAGAGGCACATGCTAAAATCAAAGAGGTTTTTATTTCTCTTCATCCATGGAGCACACCTTCCCCGTGTCCCACAGGCTCAACACAGTCCCACAAGCACTTTAAATGGCACAAACAAACAACAAATCCTTCCTTTGGCACCACCACTCCTCCCAGGCAACCTCCTCCTCTTCTTCCCGATTCTGGCTCCTGAGTGGTGGATGCTGGCCCTTTTTATAGCCCACCCGGAAGTGCTCCCGGTGCTTGATCACCTGTGGCTAATTGCACTTCCGGGTGGGGCTGCAGAGATGTCCAGATGGGTTCCTGGCTCCATGCAGCACCCCCTGGCGGCCACCCCAGATCCCCACAGGGTTGTGGAGAACTCCATCTCCAATGAAACCCTGCGGGAAACTGAGGCACCACCGTCAGCCAGGGAGGCTGCCACCAAGCGTCCTGGGGGAGGTAATGAGATGCCCATGGCTGCTCCCCTGGAACATATGTAGAAGGGGCGTCCCGGCCGAGCATGGGACCCAGCCGCCCGCTACAATATATTTTAGACTTTTTTCTCTAAATTATTACTTAAAAGACAGATTTATTTCAGTGTTTAATCACTTTTCAGTACATCAAAAGTTTACTTTGTGATGGATACCTCCATGCTGGAAGGACCGGGGGAGCCAACCTATCCAGAATGTTACCTTTCCCAGATGGTTGCCCCCCTGTGTTGCAGCAGTGCTTTGGACTCCCGCAGGGCTTCATGGGAGTTGGAGTTGGTTACAGCCCCATTGGGATCCGGGGGTGCCACCAGGGGGTGCTACAACAGCTGCTGAGCCCTCTTGGGTGATTTTTCCGCCACACCCGGAAGTACTGCCGAGAGTAGGTCAATGACCACATGGAGCACTTCTGGGGGGTTATAAAAGGAGCCAGCAGTCTACTCCGGGACCCAGAGTTGGGAGGAGGACGATGCTTGCCAGAGGGAGAGTGGAGGAGAAAGAAAGAGAAAGAGAAGGAAAGGGAAAAGGAAAAAGGATTTGTGTAAGGTGTCTTTGTTCTTATGACTGTGTTGTGCTTGTGGGAACGAGGAAGGTGTTGCCCACAAGTGAAGAAAATGAAAATAAAATGCTTGTGTGCTGTGAACCCTTGTCCTACGCCTGTTTTTGTCAGGGCTGGCCTTTATAACATAAACCAAAAGTTAGTATTTGTTGCCTTTAAATTCCATAACCTAAAGGAAGATTTTACGATAGACTTCAACAATTTTGCCAGAATTTCATTCCATTCCTTCTGATAGGACTGATGTAATTGAATGATATTTCTTCAGTTCAGTCCATTGGTTTTCTATGGGATTCAGGTCAGCGCTCTGTGATGGCCACTCCAGTACTGTCACATTGTTGTCTGCAAGCTGTTTTACTACAACTTTGGAAGTATGCTTGGGATCATTGTCCTGTTGGAAAATACATTTGTGACCAAGCTTTAGCCATCTGGTTTATGAAGTGCAACTGTCCCTTTCCCAGGAAAACACCCCACAACATGACGTTGCTTCCCCAGTGTTTCACAGTTGGGATGGTGTTTTTTGGATTAAGTGTCTCACTCTTTATCCTCCATACATGTCACTGATCATTAATCCAAACAGTTTAAACTTTGTTTGTTCTGACCAGATTACATTCCTCCAAAAGGCTACATCTTTGTCTTGGTGAATACCTGTATTCTTCCTTTTTATGTCAGTTTTGGAGTAAAGACTTCTTCCTTTTGTGACACATTTTCAGGCCATGTGGGATGATGACACTTTTTATCCTGATGCCTCCAACTCCATCACCAGTTCCTTACTTGTTATCTTGAGGTTCTCTTGAACCTTTTGAAACAAACTTTGTTCAACCCTTGGAGTCAACAACAACAACAACAACATTTATTTATATAGCACATTTTCATACAAAAAGTAGCTCAAAGTGCTTTACATAATGAAGAAAAGAAGAATAAAAGACAAAGTAAGAAATTAAAATAAGACAACATTAGTTAACATAGAAAGGAGTAAGGTCCGATGGCCAGGGTGGACAGAAAAAACAAAAAAAAACTCCAGAAGGCTGGAGAAAAAAATAAAATCTGTAGGGGTTCCAGGCCACGAGACCGCCCAGTCCCCTTTGGGCATTCTACCTAACATAATTCATTTTCAATTTGTGGCTCCTTTCTGAATGACATAAAGTCTGTATGCTCTCAAGGTTTTTACATTTTCATGAAATTAATTGTACAGTTGCCTGTGGTACCTTGAAGTGCACTTGTTAAGATCCACAGTTTTCCTCCTGAGGCCTTGGCTGAGTTCATTTGATTTCTCCATTGTTTAAACCACAAAAAGGCACTGACTGTACAGATAGGTCCTTATATACAGCCAAAGGTATCCCAATTAATTGCTAAGTATGACAATTAACAACTCAGAAACAGCTTAAAGTATTGGCATAAATTCCTGGAGTCATTTATGCTGCTTAAAGTGATAGTCAACTTGGTGTAAGTGAACTTTTGAGGCACTGAAAATATAACAGTGGTTAAAAGTTGAAATACAGTAATCCCTCCTCCATTGCAGGGGTTGCGTTCCAGAGCCACCCGCGAAATAAGAAAATCCGCGAAGTAGAAACCATATGTTTATATGGTTATTTTTATATTGTAATGCTTGGGTCACAGATTTGCGCAGAAACACAGGAGGTTGTAGAGAGACAGGAACGTTATTCAAACACTGCAAACAAACATTTGTCTCTTTTTCAAAAGTTTAAACTGTGCTCCATGACAAGACAGAGATGACAGTTCTGTCTCACAATTAAAAGAATGCAAACATATCTTCCTCTTCAAAGGAGTGCGCCTCAGGAGCAGATGTCAGAGAGATAGAGAAAAGCAAACAAATCAATAGGGCTGTTTGGCTTTTAAGTATACGAAGCACCGTGGCACAAAGCTGTTGAAGGCGGCAGCTCACACCCCCTCCGTCAGGAGCAGAGAGAGAGAGAGAGAGAGAGACAGAGAAAAACAAAGAAGCACAAATCAATACGTGCCCTTCGAGCTTTTAAGTATGCGAAGCACCGTGCAGCATGTCGCTTCAGGAAGCAGCTGCACAGAAGGTAGCAATGTGAAGATAATCTTTCAGCATTTTTAGACGAGCGTCCGTATCGTCTAGGTTTGCGAACAGCCCCCCTGCTCAATCACCCTAAGTCAGGATCAGAGAAAGTCAGCGCAAGAGAGAGAGGGAGAAAAGTAAGTTGGGTAGCTTCTCAGCCATCTGCCAATAGCGTCCCTTGTATGAAATCAACTGGGCAAACCAACTGAGGAAGCATGTACCAGAAATTAAAAGACCCATTGTCCGCAGAAATCTACGAACCAGCAAAAAATCCACGATATATATTTAAATATGCTTACATATAAAATCCGCGATGGAGTGAAGCCGCGAAAGGCGAAGCGCGATATAGCGAGGGATTACTGTAAATCTACCTCGTTATCATTATTGTTGAGAAAATACTTATAAAAATAAGCAGATAATCTAAATGACTTAACACTCTATTTTTTTGTTTGCAAACTTATGGCCTCAACTGTGTATCCCAAATATTCCAATTGTCAGAAACCTGTCACAAACTCGAGACAGAGTCATATAAAGGTTTGGGGCAGCCACCCGTATAATTTGGTTTCCTGGCTGCAAAGTTGCTTTCTTCAAAATATACAGCACTGATGTGCATACAACTGAGTCCAAAACAAGACTGAGGGAAAAGGGAAAAGGTGCAGGCTTTTAAAGGGGAAGACAGGAAGTGAGATCATAAGGATCGGGCTCATGTTCTTCAACCATTGGTTCGAGCCCGGATGTGACATCACAGGGGCCGGAGCCGGCAAGGCCCCCTTCCATTGGCTTGGTCCCGAAAGTGACGTCAAGAGAGCCAGGTGGAATCTCCCGTGAATGGTCTACAGGGAAGGGAGAAAAAGAGTCAGTGCACTCTGCCACATCCTGGCATGCCTCGGGACTGCCTTCACTCAAGCCCTTTAGCTGCCTCCCATGTGCACGTGTGTGACAAACCAAAAAGTGAGGGATTACTGTACAACAGTTTGAGCATTTAATTTTGACAGTTTTTAAGTACAGATTTTTTAACTGTATTTGCATGCAAACTAATATGCCTGCATCATTATGTGGATTAGACAACATAATCAACCTAGTCAGGTGTAACAAAAATATAAAAATATGCAGGTTACATTTGTTGGCCTTTCTTTAGAATAACCTGGTTTGAGTGACCATAGCAGTGAATGTAAATGTGCCATGCAATAGACTGGTACCTCGTCCAGGGTGTGATTGTGTCTCTTCCTGGGATACGCTCATATTGGAATAACCATTTTAGGAAACCAAATCATATAAAAATAATATATAATATATAAAATAATAACTACTATATTTAATACACTAAACAAACAAATAAAGCTTGAAGAAAGAAACTTTAAAAAATGTATTTTAAGTTAGTAAAGCTAAAAGGCAGAATTACCAACATATCAAAGAGAACTGAATTTTTTTTATATTAGGCTAGAAGCCATCAGTTCTCAGGGCAGGACTTTCCAATTTGGATTGAAGCTTTAATAACATACTAGAAGACTGCAGAAGTAAGCAAGTCCTTTTATGCTATGTAAGCACCTCATCCGCCTTATGTAGCACCAATTTCACCCTCTGGATCAATCATTTCTCATATCGTTCAGCCTGGTGTAAGTCACAAGTTACTTTTACAATTATTGATAAAAAGTAAATGCTACACCTGACTGACAAAAATGTATCACTATTTAAACATAAACACATATAAATAAGGATCATGTAGAGTATTTAAAATGTCTCATTTCTTAATAAGGCCTGTCATATACTTGAAACCTACAAACAAAACTACTGCTAAGCTTTGGCACATAGAAATTTTATTTATCTGTTCGTTCCAAAGGCAAAATATTTCCTGCTTGAAGGAACAGGGCTATGATGAGAGTAAGCATAAGAAAAACGGGGTCCTCAAAGTGAGATGAAAATTTCATGATTAACTAAACCTAAAGCACTAGCCAGAAAGTAATAACTCCACACAGACAGATGAAGATTTTCAGACCTACTGTAGTGACCCCTAGTGTAGTATGTGACCCCTTATACAATATACATTTTTGGCAACTATGTTTATTGCGCATTTAGTGTCAAAAATAGACCTGAGAATGGTGAGATGTCTTTGGGAATACACTTGGATATATTTTATTCTTCTCCTAAAGCCTTTCTTACTTTTATGTCATGTCATCTGTTGTGCAGTTCCTCTCATGATATCCCTTTCTCACTTAGGTCTCCCTTTACATACTCCATCTATTTTCTCTTTGGCTGTTCTCTTCTCCATCGTGCCACCTTCAGATCTATGATTCTTCTCCACACATTGTTGATCTCTTCTCATTGCATGCCTGTACATCTTTAACCTTTTTTCCTGTATTTTCTCAGAGATTTTCCCAACTTTACCTGTACCTCTGAGTCTCTCATTCCTGATCTGACTAAACTTTGTTATTCTATGCATTCTCAACGTTGTAACTTCTCTAGCACTTAGTTTCCTTTCATGCATCTTTTTTAACTGCCCAGGTTTCTGATCCATATAACAGTGCTGGTCTGACCATTGTTTTATAAACTCTACTCTTCACTTTTGTACTAAATTTTCACATAACACACTCCTGATACCTTTTTCCAGTTGTTCTAACCTGATTGCATTATTTGGTTTATTTATGAATCTCTCCATCCTCTGTTATTGTTGATTCTAGGTATTTAATAGATAGATATTTTATTTAACCCTTTCTCACCTGATGTTAATATCTCCATCTTGTTCTTGTTCCTGAAGCCTTGGTTTTTCTGTCTTTTTCCTACTAATCTTAAGGCATCAATTCTCCACAGCTCTTCTCCACTTCTTCTGTTTCCTTTTCATAGTATTCTTAGAAGTACCATATTGTATGATGTTTCTTGCACCATGGGGCCTGATCCTTGATGAAACCCAACCTTAGCTGCAAATCTCTCTGTTATTCCAAAACTACTTCTCACTTGTGTGTAGACATCATCATACATACCATAAACTCTCCTTACATACTTCTCTTGTACTGCTATACTCCTCTCTTTCTCATACTGTACATCTCCATGTTCCTTGCCAGGGACTCTGTCATATGCGTTCCCTAAATCTATAAATACAATGTGAAAGTAAATTTGAAGTAAATCACAAAAAGTAATTGCAGTATATTATTTTGTTGAATCAGAAAAAAGGGGTGTAATTTTTTAAAATATCATAATACATTTTTTCCCCATTACCCAGTACACTCTTCTTTTTCTTTAAAAATAAAAATAATAATAATAATAGCATCCATAAGCTTTGTCTAGGGCAAATATTTTACATCCAAGGACTCATGCTCTCTTAACAGAAAAAAAAATATTTGCCGTCTGCTTTGTGATGGTTTTCAATGTAATTTCTATCCATTTGTTTCCTAATCCATGTATTTAGTTCAAGGGTGCAGGGAGCTGGTCCACATCCCGGTAGCCCTGGGCACAAAGTAATAGCCAACCCCACCAGGGGAACCATCTCAGGGCATACACATGCCCACATGTACCTTCACTCACATCACACCAATTCAGTTTTGCCAATTAACCTAACACAACTTTTTACAATTGTACTGGGAGAAGATGTATTAATTATTTGATGGGAATGCCTGGGAGCATAGCAATTAGCAACAAAGGAGACAGATTGCTTGGAAAGGGCACCAGTTTCAGAGTGTTCTTAAAAAAGCTATACACAAAATATTTGGAGGCACTGATTAAGGTATTGACTGTGAACTCAGGTTGCACATGCAAACCTTACATCAAAGGCAACTTATGTGTGTGTAGTAAACTGAGTCCAGCATGCTATGAGGAAGGATACATTACTTAGTGTGCTATTATACAGGCCACCATGATAACTTATACTTGATTTTTATTTTACACAATGTGATGCAACAGGTTTCTAAGCTCAGTCCTGGAAAACCACAGTGGCTCCAAGTTTTGTTTAAGCCCATTTGATTAATTAGAAGTCAATCCCTCTCAATAACAGAATTTGTTATCTAATTTTATGGCTTGTTAACATCTATCTTCTTTCTTGGTATATCATCCCAAGGATTTAGATTGTGGAAATATTAGTAATTTTCATACCCTTACTTTTTTCATTTCCATTTCTTTCCGAACATTTTATTGAAATTGGCAAACACACACATGTGGAAGTGTCCAACAAAGAGAGAAGAGGTAAATCTAAAGGAAGTTGTTAAAAACAGAACAAATATGTTTATTATAAGAGTATTCTAGTTAAAAAAAATTGGACTAGAACCTTTAGATGCTATGGCTCTACACGATTAGACTTGGGAGCCACTGATGTATTTTATCTACTTCTTCTTCATGTATCTTTCTGCTGAGAAAATGATATGTTATCTTATGATCTTCATTAAATTTTGTAAAGTTTGTTGAATAAAAACAATGTTTTTATCTTTACCTGAACTATACCCGATTTCAATATGGATGTTACGTGAAGATTAGTGTTGACAAAAAATATGACAAAAATTTGACAAAAAATGTGTAATTTACATTGTCACAAGAACGAGTCAAAGACATCATGAAAGTTTGGGGCAGCCACCTGTATCATGTTCCAAGGCTGCAAAATAGGTTTAAATTTGAACAGAGATGTTCACAGATCCGAGTCCAAAACAGAACTGAAGGTATGGTATTAAAGATGGGGTCTTTATTAGCCAGTACAGGAAATGGCATCATCGGCTCCGGAACCAGAAGTGACATCATCAGAGGCGCCAGACTGGAAGTGACCTCATCGTCGGCACCAGAAAAAAAACGGAAGTGATGTCATCAGAGGTTCTGAAAGAGGAAGTGACATCATCAGAGGCACCGGAAACGGGCTGGATTTTCCGAGAATAGTCTACAAGGAACTGAGAGAGACAGTTAGTGCACACCATCGCCCCCCTGATCTGGCATGGAATTATTATTACTCAGGCCCTTTAGCTGCCTCCTACTTGCATGTGTGTGACAACATGTAAGATTTAGAATTTAATGGAGCCTTTATTCAAAATCTTTTTGAAAAGAAAAGTTTTTAGTATGGTTATTTCATACATACTACATTGGAATTCTAAGGTATTGCATTGTAGTTCTATATGTTGGAAGAATAATTTATACAGAATAATTTTGAGGAATATAAATATGTACTTATAAATGTAGCTCTGAAAAGAAGGAACTCTGTCAATGAGATATAAACACTATGACTCACACTTTAACTCATCTGTCAGTTTTCTCAATATTATTTGTCTGCTACAGCATCAATGTATTTTGAAGCCTATTCAAGCAGAATAAGCTGTATAGCTGACAGGATGACAGCTGATAACAGAGTATTCTAAAGCACATTCCCACATTCTTTATAGCCTAACTAACTACCTAACATGCACATCTTTGGCAGGACATCAGAGTACACAGAGAAATCCAATACAGACATGAGTAGAACCTAAAAACTCTACTTAGAAAGTCAACAGAGTTGAGAATTAAATCCAGATAATTTAAGCTGTGAATGAATGTAGAAAGTGGTCCACTCCTGCAAATACTTGGGGGTCCAATTTTTTTTTAAACATTCTCTTGGTCACTTTGGATATAACATAATTATGTTATCAGTATAATTAAGGTAAATATAACACCAAATCACAAAATGTTGAGAGGTATGGGAAATGCAAATAAAATAAAAATTATTAAATTTACTTTGACTTTTATTTCATTTCTGACAGTCTGAACCCAAGATATTTCATGTTTTGTCTGGTCAACATCATTTCATTTGCTAATATACATCCATTTCTGCATTTCAGGCCTGCCACACTTTCTAAAAAAAAGTTAGAATGGAGGCAAATTAGGGCCAGTAATAAGATAAAAAATTAAATAATGATGTGATTTCAAACATGTGATGTCAACAGGTGATTGTAATCATGATTTAGTACAAAAGCAGGTTGAGTCTTCGAGGAGCGGATATGGGCAGAGGATCTCCAGTTTGTCAGCAGATGCGTGAGAAAATTAGTGAAATGTTTAAAAACAATGTTTCTCAAAGTAAGATTGGAAGGGATTTGCATATTTCTCCCTCTACAGTGTATAATACCATTAAATGAGTCAAGTAATCTGGAAGAATTTCAGGGCATAAAGTGCAAGGGCACAAGTCTAAGCTGAACACCCATGACCTCCAGTCCTTCAGACAGCACTGTATCAAGAACCGCAACTCATCAATAGCTGATATAACCAAATGGGCAAAGGATTACTTTGGCAAAACTTTGTTAAGCACTACAATGCGGAGTTACATTCACAAATGCCACATAAATATTATGTTCACGAGAAGCATATTGTTAAAAAACTCTTCTTTGTTTCATCAGCAGCTTCAAAATTTACAAACATTCTAAGCAACCAGTCTGTTTGTAGTGCTAACTACAAAAGCGAGGATAATGTAAATAGTAAGGTGGAAAATTTTAATACTAAGGTAAGAGCTGCTGCTGACATAGTCGCACCTGAAAAGATAGTTAAAAAGTCTTCTAGCATTGTTATACCATGGAAGACCCAAAGAGTGTCTGATTTAAAGAGAACATGCCAGAGAGCTGAGCGTAAATGGAGAAAACCTAAACTAACTATCCACTACGAGATATTGAAGGTTAAAATAACAGAATACAACAACATAGTCCGTCTTGAGAGGCGCTGCTATTTCTCTAGAATTATAAATAACCATACTAGTAATCCCAGAGTCTTATTCTCTATGATTGATCGTCTGCTAAACCCAGGTCACTCAATGGAATGCCTCCAAAATACTTCCAGTGAAACTTGTGAGGCTATTGCTGTATTTTTTAATCAAAAAATTAATGATATTAGATTAATATAGTACATCTCCCCAACACTGATCCTCTTCAGCCCCAGTACTCCATTATAAACAAATTAAATTCTTTCACCAGGATAGATTTACCTAATTTATATAAAATAATTTCTCAACTGAGACCCTCCGCCTGCGTCCTTGACCCAATACCAACAAGTTTTTTCAAAGAAGTATCTGGCATGCTAATTGACAGTATTCTTGACATAGTAAACTTGTCATTAGATACGGGGGTCTTCCCAGACTGTCTTAAGACTGCTGTAGTTAAACCCCTACTCAAGAAAAATCATCTTGACTCCTCTGCTTTTGAAAATTTTTGACCTATGTGACAGGTGTCTGGTCACACTTACAGGAAATCTAACTTACACCATTAAAATACCCGACTACTCCACCCTGTTTTATTAAGAGACTGGGAACTCTTGAGATTTACAGAAAATAGCACACAGGGTTCTTTAAATTGGACAGTGAGTAAACACACAATGAAAGACACAACAGTAATTTCAGGAAAAGCAACAGTTACTTCTATTACACAAGACAATAGTAAATTAAAAAGATAAACAAACATAACAAAAAAATCTAACAATATCAGGTACGAAATTCCTTTTTTTAAAAAAGGAAAGCACACAATCCACACTCTAAAAGTCCGTTAAAAACAAGATTTGAAGGATACAACCTTTAGTGGTGCAGAGTCCAGTTTGCGCACTGTGTTACCCCAACACTTAATCGTTCAACTGCCCATGGATGCACTCTGTTCACTGGACACTTGTTTCCCAACAGAAGTTTTGTCAAATCATTGAATGCCTGTCAGCGTCTCTTCGTTGTTCTTTTTTTTCTACTCTGGGCTCCTTGTGTTGCTGTTACCTAGGCATGCCTCATTTCTCGTCTGCCAGCTTTGCTTATTCCTTTCATGTGGCTTTCCTCTCTTGCTGGACTCACAACCGGCGTCTCTTCCTCCCTGGAAGTAAGTGTTGCTGTCCTTGTGCCTCACGACGTGCCAGCCAGGTACCCTCGTCTGCCTACAAGTCCCTGTGCTCTGTCCAAGTGTCTTGGCAGCGTTCTCAGTGGACCGTCCCTCTTCTGCCTTCTCCTGCCCAGGAGTTTAAATCTCCTTCAGTCCCTGCCGTTGTCAGTCCTGGACAATCGGTTTAAACAATGGCACATCTAAATTTCCTGGGTTTAACAATTAATGAAAACACAAGTTAACAAAATGTATTGTTACCAACCATTAATGAGTACAGATCTGCTGATTAGAAACCAATATTGTCAAACATGTTATTTTCCAAGTCAGGTAAATACAAACATCCTCCAAGGAAGGAGCAGTTCTGTTTTCATAACTTTGTACTGTTTGTATACTCAACCAGCCAAAAACTTCAAAGCGGTGACTCCTTTGCAAGACAGCAAATACCTGCATCCTGCAGACAAGCCATGACAGCAATCAGTAATGGGATTATCCAGGAAATTTGCCTTTTAACTTCTCACCCCCAGTCCCAACAATAGGTGCCTATTGGAACCACCCAGTGTACAAAAAATGTCCCCCTCTGACACTTATCTCTAACTTGCCTTTCTTAAGTAAAATTCTAGAGAAGGCAGTCATTATGCAGCTAAATGACCACCTCAATAAAAATGCTATTCTTGATAAGTTTCAGTCGGGTTTCAGAACAAATCAAAGTACAGAAACTGCACTCGTTAAAGTAGTAAATGACTTGTAGGTAAATGCAGACAGAGGCCGTTTATCTGTTCTCATCCTCTTAGATCTGAGTGCCGCATTTGATACCATTGATTACAATATTCTTAGAAATCGCCTTAGTCAGTGGGTGGGCCTCTCTGGCAGTGTCTTAAATTGGTTTGAATCCTACCTGGCAGGTAGAAAAGTCTTTGTTAGTTGTGGTAATTATACTTCAAAGACCCATGATATTCTATATGGTGTTCCACAAGACTCTATCCTGGGTCCGCTGTTCTTTTCGATTTATATGCTTCCATTAGGTCAGATTATCTCGGGGCATAACGTGAGCTACACAGCTATGCTGATGACACGCAACTGTACTTATCAATAGCACCTGATGATCCCAACTCTGTTGATTCACTGATACAATGTTTTTCTTGGGTTTCTGAATGGATGAGTAGTAATTTTCTCAAACTAAATAAAGAGAAAACAGAAATTTTAGTGATTGGCAATAATGGATTTAATTAGGTTATTAGAAAGAAACGACGCATTAGGATTAAAATCATGATGGAGGTAAAGAATTTAGGGGAAACTATTGACTCTGACCTGAGTTTTAAATCACATATTAATCAGATTACTAGGACAGCACTTTTCCACTTAAGGAATATACCAAAAGTTGGACCCCTTATAACATTGCAAAATGCTGAGAAATTAATCCATGCTTTTGTTTTCAGTCGACTAGATTACTGTAACGCTCTCCTTTCAGGACTACCCGAAAAAGACATCAATCGATTGCAACTAGTGCAGAATGCAGCTGCTAGAATCTTAACTAGGAAAAGAAAATCCGAGCACATCTCTCCAGTTTTGATGTCACTTGACTTTAAAATCCTTCTTATAGTTTACAAAGCCTTAAATAATCTCACTCCATCTTATATTATGGAATGTCTTACACTTTACACTCCAAATCGTAACCTTAGATCTTCAAATGAATGTCTGCTTAGAATTCCAAGAGCTAAACTTAAAAGAAGTGGTGAGGTGGCCTTCTGCTGTTATGCACCTAAAATCTGGAATAGCTTGCCAATAGGAATTCGCCAGGCTAATACAGTGGAGCACTTTAAAAAAACTGCTGAAAACACATTACTTTAACATGGCTTTCTCATTGCTTCATCTTAGTTTAATCCTGATACTCTGTATATTCAATTAATTATCATTATTATTCATGGTATTCATATTCAAAATCCATACTAATCCCTACTTTCTCTTCTGTTCTTTTTCCAGTTTTCTGGAATGGCGACCTGTGCCACCACCATCTGATCAAAGCACCGTGATGTCCCTACATTGATGGATTAAAGATCAGAAGTCCATGTGACCGTCATCATCAAGTCCTTCCATGAAAACCCTGAATAAAATGAGGACTGATCATTTATGTTAGGTAGAATGCCTAGAGGGGGCTGGGCAGTCTCGTGGCCTGGAACTCCTGCAGATTTTATTTTTTTCTCCAGCCGTCTGGAGTTTTATTGTTTTTTCTGTCCTCCCTGGCCATCGGACCTTACTTTTATTCTGTTAAATAATGTTCTCTTATTTTAATTTTTATTTTGTTTTTTTTTTTCTCTTTCTTCATCATGTAAAGCATCTTTGAAATACATTATTTGTATGAAAATGTGCTATATAAATAAATGTTGTTGTTGTTGTTAAAACTTTACTATGCAAAATAGAAGCCTTATGTTAATCATGTCCAGAAGTGGCTTCAGCTTCTCTGGGATGGACAATCACACAGTGGAAACATGTATTGTGGTCAGATGAATCAGTATTCCAGATCTTTTTTGGAAGAAATGGACACTGTGTGCTCTGGACCAAAGACAAAAAAGAACCCTCCAGACTATTATCAGCAACAAGTTCAAAAGCCAGGGTCTGTCATGGTATGGGTAATTTATATTCCTATGAAGGCAGCATTAATGCAGAAAAGTGCATTAAGAATTTAGAGCAACATATGCTGCCTTCATCTTTTCCAAGGATGTACATGCATTTTTCAACAAAACCACCCCCTGAACAGATTACAAAGGCATTGCTGTGAAAGAAGAAGGTATGGGTGCTGAACTGGCCTTCCTACTGTCCCGACCTGTTCCCAATAGAGAATATGTGGAGAATTTTGAAACGAAAAATGTGACAATGACGACCCTATACTGTTGCACACCTTAAGATGTGTTTTCAGGAAGAATGAGACAAAATAACACCTAAAATGCTTCATTGCTTGGTATCCATAGTTCCAAATTGTCTTTTAAGTGTCATTACAGAGTGGTAAACGCTTTATCGTCCCAGCATTTTTTGGAACATGTTGCGGCCTGAAATGCAGGAATAGATGTATATTAACAAATATAATGAAGATGACAAGATAAAACATAACATATTATGGGTTCATACTACTGTATATTCAATGAAATTGAATTTAAAGTAAATTTAAGAATCACGCATTCCTATGTTGTTTTAAATGTGCTATATAAATAAATTGACATTGACTGCATTTTTTTTTAATTTGCATTTTCCATACCATTTCAACTTTTTCTGATTTGGTGTTGGGTATATGTTAAATATGTTTCATTCCTATATTTAATTGGTGAATGCTGCTTTTGGTGGTGATTCTAAAGTGCAACCTATTACAAAAATATGATAAACCACAATGTTACAAAGTGAATTTGATCAAAAAAGTGAAAATATTAAATTTAATTTAGTTTATTTTTGTGTTGTGTCTTTCACCCCGGCCATCCGTCACACTTGGCTGTTAGTACATTTACTTATTTGGCTGATACCTTTATCCAAGGCAACTTGCAACATTTATGATACAATTGGTTTTATTTCTTTTAGTTTTCCATTTGGAGTGCAGGCAGGTCAGATGACTTGCTAATGGTCATAAAGTGGCAGTAACAGGATTTGAACCTACAAGCTCAGGATTTGAAGTCCAAAGTCTTAACCACCACACAACACTGTTAGCTATAGGTTATTGTAGGACAATAAAACAATAGAACAGTTTATATTTTAAAACCCTCTCTTCTACATCAAATTGTTGATTGTGTACAAAATAAGTGAGATGCTGAGGGTGAAGGGTTAAAAGATGGATTAGGGTACAAGAAATGTCATATGGGGGAGGAAGATATTGCACTGGAGGAAAATAGTGGTAGAAATATGAAAAAGAAATAAAGAAAGAGATAAGAAGGTAACATACTGAGTAAGGGCGAATGAGCAAGCAGAGAACACTGAGTGGATCTAATAAAACTGGGAATAGGACACCAGTATATCTACAGAGACCTGTGAAAAAATTGTTTTAATTAATAAGGATTTACATTGTTAGTCTTTCTGGGAAAAATGATCTTACGTTTACCGTATATATTCGCGTATAAGTCAGGTCTTGAAACCCATAAAATCGATCATAAAATCAGACCCCGACTTGTATGCCCATTCAAAAATACGACACTTACATTTTTTTTTTACATCTTCTTTCTTCCTCCAATCTCGCACCAGTTTCTCAAACACATCAAATTTTGTTGCAGCAGCACAGTTACCAATTTCTTTTGCCACTTCAACGACTTTTAATTTAAAACCAGCTTCATATTTTCTTCTGATCGAACACTCCATCGTAGATAAGGGATACTCTTACGATAAAGGTGTATGAGGGTATGAGATACAAAAAACACAAAACAGTGCAAACGTCGCTTCAGAATAGTTCTGGTATTACCGTGTGGTCACGTAGGCATAATACACAGAAAAAAAAGGCAGTGTGCTCCATGGTTATTCTCTCAGGTGGGCGTTAGCATATCATAATCCCTTGTACCAATAGCGTGAGTTTTCCGCATTCGACTTATACGACCGACATTACATGATACTGGAAATTATACGGTAAAATCAAGCCCCGACTTATCTGTGGGAGAACTTAAACGCAAGTATATACGGTAATTAAAAATGATCATTTTTACACATGATGAAGGAAAGGTAAATGACCATAATATCCATAAAACTTGTAATAATGATTCAAGGAGAGGCACACTTCTTCTGTATGAATTTAAATAGGAATGATTTATTGTATACACTATGACTTCAAAAAGAGAAAATGTGAATGTTGCAAATTGATTAAACATTTTTTGCAAAATATTGTAAAATTTGGAAGCACAGTGCACTACACTGTATAAATGGTTACTTAAGGAAAGTATTCTGAATTAGGCTTTGTGTTAAAGATAGGCAAAATAAAGATTCATTAATATGTGGGCACACTGGCTATCACTGCTATGAAACTTCAAGAGATTATAATCCTGCATTGGTCACGTTCAGATTTATTGTTTGCATGTTTTTTCTCTTACCACTCTGGTTTCCTTCCACATCCCAAAGACATGTGTTATGTTAATGGCTGAGTCTAAATGACCCTGATATGAGTGATTAATGGTTTGTACATACATATGCACTACAATGAATTGTCAACTGCTCCAGGGCCGGTTATTGTCTTTTGCATAATGTTGCCCATGCTACTGTGGTTCCACAGTAATCCTAAAATAAAAGAGTGGATTCAGAAAATGTGTGAACAGATTGAGAAATGTCAAATTATAAAATAATAACGGACATATAAAATCTGCTAAGAATAATATATATCACAATTCTTATATTTATTACTTGTTGATGCAGTAATAATATAACCAAATTGTAAATTTAGATAAATTTGAGAGTAAAGTACCCCATGTTATGTTTTGTTCTGGTCCTCCCTCAACTTTGGCTTGCCTGTGTTTCAATTGAAAGATACATACAGTATATAAATAACTGCATTGTAGCTCTACTAATAAAACACTTTAGGATAGTGTTCCCTTTACAGATTCTTTCAAATGCGGAGTGGTGGCTCCGAGGCTAGGGATCTGCACTGGCAAGGAAGGTTTAAGGTTTAAGGTTTCTTTATTTAGTCATGTTTACACAAGAAAACATGAAACGTTGCCTTCTCAGTTGCATCTAATAACAGACAGAATGAAATAAAACAGACAAATAGAAACAAGAAAGGTTAAGGTAAGGCAGTTAGATAATACATATTTACACCAAAAAAAAAAAAAAAAGTTACAGGATATATATCAAAACCTTAATCATTATCTCCGATATTTCTTATTGAAAAGTTGTATGGCACTATGAAGAAAGGGGTTTCTGGAGCGATTTGTGTGGGTTTTCAAAGCGACTATCGTTCCTGATTTACTGAACTTTAGTTCTACATGTAATGGATGACTGTCATCAGTTGAGATGATTTCCAGTTTCTTTAACATTGCCCTCTGACACACACTAGTCAAATCATCTACATCAGCCCCAATAACTTTAGCTGCATACTTTGTAATCTGCTGGAGCTTTTTTGAGTTTTGGTTTGTCAGACTATTAAACTAGGCAATGAAACTGAAAGTGATCACAGACTGGATCATACTGCGATAGAAGGACAACATGAGGTCCTTGTCTACTTTAAATAGTTTGAGTTTATGGAGGAGAAATAAGCACTGGTTGCATTTAGAAAATATTTTTTTTTGTATTTGTATTCCAGTTAAGATTGTTATCTAGGTAAGTTCCTAAGTATTTATTTTCAGTCACTATTTCTACCTCCTCTCCCAGAACTACAATAGGTGAACATACAGATTTCTGTCTCTTAAAATCAAATATAATTTCTTTGTTTTTTTTACATTCAGAGTGAGAGTTTTTATTGCACCAGTTTACCATACAGTCCACTTGATTTAGATAGTGGCTTTCATCCTCCCCAGATATGCGTCCTATGATCATGGTGTCATCCGCACACTTGATAATGGAGCAGTGGCCATTATTCTGTCTCAGGTTACTTGTGTACAGAGTAAACAGCAATGGTGATAAGACACACCCCTGCGGACTTCCTGTGTTTGAATGAATGACTATTGAAACTGTCTGTGAACGGTTTAAAAGAAAGTTCTGAATCCATAGTGTAATAAATGGATTTACATTCATACTGTTCAATTTCTCAATCAGTATATGAGGTTGTATGGTATTGAATGCTGAAGAAAAATCCAAAAATAGTGCTCTGTTGCCGGTTCGAATCCCGTAAAATGCCAAAAAGGGAGCAAGGCCCTTAACCTGCAATTGCTAAGCGCTTTGTATATTGAGAAAAGCACTATATAAATGCAAAAAATTATTATTATTAAATAAATAAATATTGCTTGTTTGTAATTTTTTTTAGATGTTGTTTTTAAATAAAAAATAAATATTGCCTCAGTGCTTCCTAAAACTTAAGAAAACTAATGCAGTGAATACATAAAATCAATGTTTTATGAATATTTATAGTGTTTTTCAGACAGAAAAGTACAAATGATAATTTAAAGCATTTCCTAGTGAAACCAGTACAAGCCACTGCTGCTACAGGGGATAGCCACAGTGATATGATGCCAAAAGCATAAAAGTGTAGGCAGCAGTTAGCAGTCTCTGACCATACTTTATTTTTTTATTCTGATTTACCCAGAGGTATGTAACTGCTTCAGTCTCTGCAAAAGATCAACATGATAATCAGTAAAACAATGATAAATACCAATTTCCTTTGCTGGACAACATTTTGCTTGATTAAACAAAAGCATTGTTGTTAGCTGTCAAGAAGTACATGTACCACTGTAGGCTGATTAGAAACTAATGTCCCCAGAACCTGTTACTTTTCAAAGGAAGCAGGCAGTCCTGTATCACCATATTGTATATTGATGAGATACCAATCAAAGCAGTCTGATCTTCAAATCAGGTGACTCTTTTGCATGACAGGCAAATAATTTTGTCCTGTATATAGCCATCAGCAACAATTAGTCTTATCATCCCAGTCTCAAACAAAGGGTGCATATTGCCCTTTCATCTCCTTACTTTTACTGTGCATTTATTATTTACATGTGTTTTTTCCTAAAAGCAACACACAGAAATGTCCTTTTCTTGAAAACACCAATTTGTAGCCCATTACACTAGGTGAGCAGCAATATATACTCCTACATCAGATTAAGAGCGTTCATTAAACAGGAACAAAGTATAAAAAAGGCCCTAGCTATAACTAAAGTATTGACATTTCTAAATTTAGAGTTAATAAGAATAGTAACCACTTTAATTAGTGATCTGTCAAACAATATACACAAAACTGTGCATGTTTCATTAAACTAATAATAGAAAATTAAAAACCTTATGTTATATATCTATTTTCTTCTTAGAAAATTGAGATCATTTCCATCTAATCTCATAGGCAAAGAAAATACAACAGAATACATATTCCTTTAAAATGGCTTGTTCTGATTAATAAAATATAATTTGTACTCTCTCAAATAATGGGAAAATACGTTTTTTATTGACATGTGATCAGCAATGTTGTTTGTTCAGGCTGATGGACATTGAAAATCGCTCAATCAATGAAAAGTTAAAGGTCAGTATGAACAGGTTACAGAAGTGACACTGAAGCAGATTGATTTTGGTGTTTGTTATCAACAATATATTAGGGTTATCCAGGTTTTCAGAATGTTGACTTTCAATTCTGGTACATATTAAAAGGTGTTTTATGTACATTTGCCGTAACCAGCTAATAAATATGTTCTCAGCATATATCCTGAGGAAGAGTATCATAAACATCTGCAATATTACTACATAAAAAACTTGCATTTGCCAAAGTATTGTGTCTTCTTTTAAAATAGAATAAAAGGAATTTCACAGCCCTGGCAGTCTATGAAGCCATAAAATATTCTTTTGATGAAATTCAGATAATCCTACTATATATTTAAACTAGTATACATTATACAATCAAGTAATGATAATATATATAAAGTAAATCAATCATATGAGTACAATTATATTTATTTCAATTACATTTTCATTAGCTCCTCTGTATTGTTTTTTTCTGAAAAACATTTTAATATGCACAATTTAAAATCTGCTACTGTATATTCATCATTATTTAAAAGGTCAGTAATTTTTCTCTGTTAAAAGATTGTGCTTATTCAAAACCGGATTGCCCAATCTGATATAACCATATCCATACAGTTTTTCTAAACCTCCTTAAAAAAAAAGATGAGAAAAAAACTCCTAAAAAGCCAAAGATGCACAGAGTTTACTCTGGTAAGAACAGGATATTATGCCGGTCTATAACAAGTGTATATTTTAAGTGCCTGAAATAGCATGTGTTACCTTCACTTAACCAAAAAGACATAGACTAAAGTAGAATAATTACCAGCAACCTCAAACCAAACAAGCAGTCTAAATCTTTAAGAAAAGCATTTTATGTTCACATAGTTGTGCCCATACAAATTTCATATAGCACCATGGTCATATAGCATGTGGTATGTTTATCCAGCATTGGCTTGTTAAAGGGCTGTGACTGAACTCTCCCTATGTCCTTTGCACAGGCTCCAGCTCTGCCAAACAACATTATTGACTGTTAAACAAAGTGGCAAGGTTGTGATACTTTGGGAGTGTGAAATTGTGCTGGAAAATGATCATGGAGTTGGGTATTTGTCATGCTCAGTGATTTCTAGTCATGTAAGTTGGAATGTTCAGGCTACGAGATCAAGAGTCAAAAAGAAAAAGAGTCTCGGAGTTTCAGTGCAGGGCCAGCTGGATCAGTACTTAGTGGAAGTCCAGCACTTCTCTGGCACCATGACTGCATTTCAGTATAGGAACGTGCGGTCTGGGGAGGCAGGTGATCATGAAAAGTAAAAAAACTAATAATGATAACATAAAATAAATGTGTCCACTGGTCTGTGCTATAAATTTGTTTTCTGTATAATTCCAATAATTTTGATCATTTTTATAGTCAAAATCACTGAATTTCCACATTTCCTGTTCGAATACAGGGGAGAAACGCGAGGTGTGGCAGCGATGAGCCTCACCTCTCCTCAGACTGTGCTCTCCCTCACACACTGGGTTGATGCATGCAATTGGCGCTTGCCTGTTGCTGTCTCTCTGTATGTCGCCAATATAATGTTTGCACACACGTTTATTATATACCCTGACTTTCCACAGTCTGGCTAATATCTTTAATGAATACATGTGACATATTTAGTCTTGCTGATCGGACATAAAACCGCAGTGAAAAGGCACAAGGTGAGGCAGACAGTACTGTGCCGCTCTGAAGGGGGCAGATGTGAGCCCAACAGGTGCTTGTTGCCATTGTTATTTTAGGCAGAGGTTTTAGGCACCAAGTCAAGTGCACTGCAGTGGTCCGTTTATTTTTATTTTTTTGTTCCAAAGACTTTTAAAACTAAAGGAAAATAAGGATGACTTTTGCAAGAAAGTGACGGAGATTTTCTTGGAGAAGGATAGGCGCATGGAGTTCATTTACAAATAAAGGTAAGACTATAAACGGTTTTCAATTTTATAAAAAATGGGATCAGTCTAAGAAAAAAAATCCAATATTTAAAAACTAAAGTTTGACCTTAAATAAAATATTCTTTTGTTTTTCTTGTTATCCTTTAGTTGAACAGTCTATTAAAATTGATTAAAGCATCAGAATTAAAAGCTTTTAAAAACAACTCTATACTTTCATTTGTATTGAATGAGTATGAATTGTGAAATTGCAATGGCAAATTTAGAACACATGAAGGGTGCAGAGCAAATGTGCTCTCTTGCTATACATGTAACATTTTGTCTTAGCCAAATATGTACCTTACCTATGTGTACGTAAAGAATGCTGATGAGATATGAATCATAACCAGTAGTCATTGTGCATGCTGCCAACTGAATAGTGAATAAGCTACTCTTTTGGGTTCATATGTTTGTAAATCTGACTCTGAAGAAGTCAGTGCCTCACCAGTCATGAACCTCACCGCACATCACTGCTTCAGTACTGGCAGCAGAAATCGTCAACATGCAGTCTGCTGGCGCCAGTGGCCGAGGACTTTGTCTGTGCACCTGCATTGCAGGCGTTCGTCAAGTGTATATTATCACTGTGTGGCTATCTGTGCAATGGATGTTGTTGCAGCATGAACAAATCTGTCGAAATGCATGCTTGTTTAAACCTTAACAGCAACGTGCTTGCACAGACTGGTTTCTTGGGTTAAAACATTTGATCTTGCTGACTATACTCATTAGGCTACTTGATCTGTTTGATCATTGATAGTCAATCTGTATTTAACAGCATTATGAACTGTGAGTGTATTTTGTTGACCGAAACATTGAAATATGTGTAGGCCAGCATCTGTGGTCTTGCAACAGAATAAAAAAAAACTAAAATTGTACTAATATTATGTAAAAAGGCCAGAACTAAATAAAATAAAAAACAAAATTTTAAACACGGAACTAAATAAAAATGAAAATTGTTGACTCCACTGAAAACAAGAATGGAATTTAAATAAAAATTAATTTCATAAAATAAAATAAAAACTAAAACTACAATTAATATCAGAACTGAAGTATCACTGATCATTCAACTAGGAGTTGTGTACAGTGACATTAGCTTTATCTGTTTCTGTTGCTGAGCAGAGTTAATAATACTGCACTTATGTGATCAAGAGGGCAAGGCTACTGAAGGATTCAAGCTGACTTAAATGCTTCACTCCAGCAGTGTGTGTCTTGCCCTTGTTGAAATTTTAGAGTTTAATAGTTTTAACTTGGTGCCTGCTTTTGGATTTTGATATTTTTCCTCTGCAACCTGTGTTTTCATGCTTTTGATCTTTGTTTGGTTTACTTAGCCTGTTTTGATTTTTATTTAGATTTTAATAAATGTGGTCATTTTTATTTCATGTCACTACATTTTTTTATCAGTTTTTTGCTTGTTCATTTAGTCACTCAAACCTTAATTCAAGGGTATTTTCTTTTGCTTTTTTATTTTCTTTATTATTTCCAATCCTTAGGTTAACATCATCTATGATTATTTTAAAATAATGTTTTTTTCTCATTGTGGGCCTTGATTAAATGCTAAAATGTTACTTGATATGTTGATCACAAGTGTAGGATTGGCACAGTGCTTCTGTAATTCAACGATACAGTTATTTGAACTATTCTTTCTAAAGAAAGTCAAACAATATTATTGACATCAGTTACCTTGTGCAATCACTTTTCTTATTCCTTTTATCTGATGAACAGTACAGGACCATTTGCACTTGCATCTGGTCATTTTCTTCATCGAGAACAAGGTCTCATTTGTAAAACACACTGATCCCTTTTTGCTTAATTGGACTAATTTAAAGTGTTTACACTCAGTTGGCTGCAAAATGCCAGAAAGGACCTGAACAGCACATTTCTGCCATTTTAAATATCTATACAGTATTTGTTTTAAAATTACAATTTTGTATCTGATGTTCTTATGCCAAAGCTACTGTTCTTTTATCATCTCTGATGTCCATCATGTGAGGAGGTAGAGTCCTTTCAGAATTGTGCCGATGAGGAAAAAATCTACAAATATGGTGAGTTTATTAAATACACAGAAGGCAAAGAAAATTCTGTGACCTCTATAGGCCTGCCTCAATGGTAGCACAATGAAACACTTCCTTTCTCACCCCATCTCCTCTTCTCTCTCTTTACCATAATTCTCTTTTAATTCAGGCCTCCTGTGTGTTACATAGCCACATTTGTTTTCCTGTTTCTTCCTGTTTTTTGGATTCTGCTTTTAATAGTTTGCATAATGTTGCTTTATTCCTTTATCTATTTTGTGTTTAATCCCTGTCTATAATATCATTTCTGCCTTTGGATTATAGATTTATTTAAACAAATCTTCATAATTTACAGTAGTTTCCAGTAACATGTGTGTTACGTACATTGTTTGCTGATTCCAGCCTGCAGTACCATACAGTCATCCCTCACCTATCACGGGGGTTACGTTCCAGAGCCCCCCACGATAGGTGAAAATCCGTGAAGTAGCAACCTTATATTTATTTTATTATTTATATATATTTTAAGCCTTTATAAGCCCTTCCCACACTCTTATAAACCTTACCGCCTTATTGCGTCCACTTACAACTCATTTTGCGCCCTGGTTAAAGGACACTGAGGCCATAGATCTTATATTCTTTTCCTCCTTTTTAAGTAAAAAAAAATCGTGGACTCATTGATGCCGTAATGGCGTCCTACAGCGGTATAGCTGTTCCCTTCCTTCAACATATCCAAACCTTTTACCTTTTCAGCAATCATAAGCATCTTCCGTTGGTGCTTGGGCACGGCCCCTGAAGCAGCAGCAGGAGCAGATTGTTTTGGAGCCATAACGAAGGGCTTGACTATGCACAAAGATAAACACAAAAGAGCACAAAACTTAACTCTTTACACAGTGAATGAGCGAGACGAGACTTCCTGGTTAACGCAGCAGAATCTAATTTGGCGCACCATTGCTGAGCCAATCAGCACACAGGAATTTAACTGCGTGCTCTGATTGGGTAGCTTCTCAGCCATCCACCAATAGCGTACCTTGTATGAAATCAACTGGGCAAACCAACTGAAGAAGCATGTACCAGAAGGAAAAAGACCCATTGTCTGCAGAAACCCTCAAAGCAGTGAAAAATCTGCGTTATATATTTAGATATGCATACATATAAAATCCGTGATAGAGTGAAGCCGCGAAAGTCGAAGTGTGATATAGTGAAGGATTACTGTACTCTTAATTCACTGTCAGGGTTTACTGCTGTTGTAGTTCAGCAATTACCCCTTTTACATCTGTAACCCCAGGCAATTAGACAGGGCATCAGAATAGGCAGGAGAAAAGTTACACATTTATCCCTGTATTACAGATAGTTTGTTTTAATTTTTAAACATCATAACTAGTGCCATAAACCAAAAGCAAATAAAATGTGGGTTTACAGACCATACATACTTCCTGATAGTGCTAGATGTTTACTTTCAGGCTTTGCAAAAACCTGTAGTTATACACTGTTCTCTCTGATAAGGTCAACATCTCTGGTCTGCTGTCTTCATAAGGACCAAGCAGAATGGCATGTTTGAATATGGCTGCAAAGAGAGGTGGTCTTCTCAGGATGGAAAATGGCAGAGAGAGACAGAGTTTATTTGTTATCTCTGTCTTTATCTTCCTTGATGTACATCCCAGACCAATAGAAAAAGCCGATTCCCTACTTCTTATCAATTAATTTCAGTCACAATTCAGTCCTCCAATGGCAGCTCCCATTCTTTCCTCCTGGAGGGGGAAAGGGCATCATACGTTTTACCTATACCCTCCATTCCAGTCTATAGTAGTGTGTTAATGGCCTTTAATCTCTATCTCCAAGCTAGAATTGCATTACAAGTTTTAAGCTGTAGTATGTTCTGCAGTTATTATGCTGTCCTTGAGACATACCTGAGGACCGCACTGCATTTGCTCCTTCTGCTTTTGGACATGTGGGCCGGCGCAGACCTGACAATTAAAAAATCAGACAGCATAGGATATAAAGTCAGGCCTTCCCTAAGCCCATAAACATGCTTAGACAAACTCATACATTTTTGTATTCCCTAAAATGATTTGTTAGACTCACTAAGCCAGGCTTGCCAAGTCTGCATTTAAATGATGGTCCTTGATACATGGCACCACGCTGAGTGTGGCGTAGAAGAACATGTGCCACAAATATAACACATTTCTTTGTGCTGTCCACACTGATTACACACAACCCATTTGGTAGTGGGTGATTATATGCACACAGTGGGCAGCAAAATGTCCTTGTAGTGCTGCCCTGACAGTCATGACAATGTGAATGCCTTGTGATAAAGAAATGCCTTTGGGTCAACAATCCGCATCAACACCAGAGTGTACAGGTTCCCCATCATTCAACTGATTGTGAATATCTCGACCAGTGTCATTGTCATCAACAAATCTAGTTGTCTCAGAACATCAGCAGCTTTATACTTTTTCACGATGACATAACTATGGACTATTTGTAACACTATTTTTCCCAAGCTGTTGCCAATGAAAAAAAAATAATTCTATGGCTAACCACTATTAGGAAGCACTTTAGTACGTAACTGAGACATGGAAACAGCATGCTGGTTGTGTCTATAGTGGCTGTTTTCTAAGGTATGAGTTATGTCTTATGTCATGCCTTGACACACCCAGTGAGATACAAGTTAAGTCTCTTTCTTTCTCTATGATGTATCCCTCTCACCCTCGGGTAGTCTGTTCTATATGCCAAAAAGGCACATATGGAGTTCTGTACCTCTTGACATTGTAGCAACACTACCTAAAACAGACCTAAAATTCCCAGCAGCTCCTGGAACATTGCGAAATTGGGCAGCTTCAGCTTATGCCTTTGTGGCAGCTAGGAGAAAGAAAATGTGGGGCTGAATTTAAGAAGTCAGGGTCAGGGTCTTATGTTCCACATCATTTCAATACTGTAGCAATACATTTTGGATTATAGCTATCCATCCCTCAAGGATTACAGTCTTTACTGGATTTGTATTCTTGTTCTACACCTGCCTGTTTGTGTGGTTTTATCCAAATTAGATTCATCTTCATTTTTGAAGCATGCTCCAATTTGCTGTAAATCATATTTGTACATTCAGATGCATGGTAGAATAATCTTTACACATTTCTCAGAAAGCTGTTCACCGGAAACATTTCACCCATCCTTGCATCAGTGTATCTGGACTGTTTTTTTGAATGTGTTTTGAGTGTTTACCATTTATCATTTTGTGCATAGTGACTTGTCGGGTTTCTTTTATAACTGTATTTATCCATCCATCCATTATCCAACCCGCTATATCCTAACTACAGGGTCACGGGGGTCTGCTGGAGCCAATCCCAGCCAACAAAGGGCGCAAGGCAGGAAATAAACCCCGGGCAGGGTGCCAGCTCACCGCAGGGCACACACACACACACACCCACACTCAAACACCAAGCAGACACACTAGAGACAATTTAGGATCACCAATGCACCTGACCTTCATGTCTTTGGACTGTGGGAGGAAACCGGAGCACCCGGAGGAAACCCACACATACACATGCAAACTCCATGCAGGGAGGACCCGGGAATCGAACCCGGGTCTCCTAACTGCGAGGCAGCAGTGCCACCACTGCTCCACTGTGCCGCCTGACTGTATTTAGTTAATTAATTATTGCACATTATTTACTTGTTTTTTCCATTCATTATGTACTGAATACATTCTTTCTCTGTCTATCTATCTATCTATCTATCTATCTATCTATCTATCTATCTATCTATCTATCTATCTATCTATCTAGTTGTTCTTTATCTTGTCAAGGGTTTTTTTTATCTATACAGTCTCTAGTTTCCTTAGTAAAGATACTCCCATCTAACATTTGAGTTATAGGCTGCCTTGTCATTCTTGTCTAAGATTACAAATTATACAGAAACTAATATTTAGATGGGATTAGTATTACACCGTGGGCGGCACGGTGGCGCAGTGGGTAGCGCTGCTGCCTCGCAGTTGGGAGATCTGGGGACCCGGGTTCACTTCCCGGGTCCTCCCTGCGTGGAGTTTGCATGTTCTCCCCGTGTCTGCGTGGGTTTCCTCCGGGCGCTCCGGTTTCCTCCCACAGTCCAAAGACGTGCAGGTTAGGTGGATTGGCGATTCTACATTGGCCCTAGTGTGTGCTTGGTGTGTGGGTGTGTTTGTGTGTGTCCTGCGGTGGGTTGGCACCCTGCCCGGGATTGGTTCCCTGCCTTGTGCCCTGTGTTGGCTGGGATTGGCTCCAGCAGACCCCCGTGACCCTGTGTTCGGATTCAGCGGGTTGGAAAATGGATGGATGGCTGGATAGTATTACACCAGGAGGATGGGTAAAATAATAGTTACTGGAGGTCCTATTTAACAACAATAACAACAACAACATTTATTTATATAGCACATTTTCATACAAAAAGTAGCTCAAAGTGCTTTACATAATGAAGAGAAGAAAAATAAAAGACAAAATAAGAAATTAAAATAAGACAACATTAGTTAACATAGAAAGGAGTAAGGTCCGATGGCCAGGGTGGACAGAAAAAACAAAAAAAAACTCCAGAAGGCTGGAGAAAAAAATAAAATCTGTAGGGGTTCCAGGCCACGAGACCGCCCAGTCCCCTCTGGGCATTCTACCTAACATAAATGAAATAGTCCTCTTTGTAGTTCGGGTTTTTCACAGAGTCACTTAATGCTGATGGTTGTACAGACTTCTGGCTTTTAATCCATCCATCATTGTTGGAACATCATGGTGCTTTGGGTAGATGGTGGTGGTGCAAGCCACCACCAACAGGACACCGGAAAAGGAAACAGAAGAGAGAGTAGGGGTTAGTACAGATTTTGAATGAATAGTTATTATAATGAATTGGATATACAGAGTATCAGGATTAAATTACAGTGAAGTTATGAGAAGGCCATGTTAAAGTAATGTGTTTTCAGCAGTTTTTTAAAGTGCTCCACTGTATTAGCCTGGCGAATTCCTACTGGCAGGCTATTCCAGATTTTAGGTGCATAACAGCAGAAGGCCACCTCACCACTTCTTTTAAGTTTTGCTCTTGGAATTCTAAGGAGACACTCAGTTGAGGATCTGAGGTTACGATTTGGAATATAAGGTGTCAGACATTCCGATATATAAGCCGGGGCGAGATTATTTAAAGCTTTATAAACCATAAGCAGAATTTTAAAGTCAATTCTGAATGACACAGGTAACCAGTGTAGTGACATCAAAACTGGAGAAATGTGTTCGGATTTTCTTTTCCTGGTAAGGATTCTAGCAGCTGCATTCTGCACTAATTGCAAACGATTGATGTCTTTTTTGGGTAGTCCTGAGAGGAGTGCGTTACAGTAATCTAGCCGACTGAAAACAAACACATGAACTAATTTCTCTGCATCTTTCGATGATATAAGACGTCTAACTTTTGCTATGTTTCTTAGGTGAAAAAATGCTGTCCTAGTGATCCGATTAATATGTGATTTAAAATTCAGATTACAATCAATGGCTACCCCTAAGCTTTTTACCTCCGATTTGACTTTTAATCCTAATGCATCCAGTTTATTTCTAATAGCCTCATTGTATCCATTATTGCCAATCACTAAGATTTCGTTTTTTTCTTTATTTAATTTGAGAAAGTTACTATTCATCCATTCTGAGATACAGGTTAGACACTGTGTTAGCGAATCAAGAGATTCGGGGTCATCAGGTGCTATTGATAAATACAGATGTGTGTCATCAGCATAGCTGTGGTAGCTCACGTTGTGCCCTGAGATAATCTGACCTAATGGAAGCATGTAGATTGAGAAGAGCAGCGGACCCAGGATAAAGCCTTGTGGAACACCATATAGAATATCATGTGTCTTTGAGTTATAATTACCACAACTAACAAAGAATTTTCTCCCTGCCAGGTAGGATTCAAACCAATTTAAGACACTGCCAGAGAGGCCCACCCCTTGACTAAGGCGATTCTTAAGAATATTTAACTTTTAAGTTTATTTAGATGGGATTAGATTTTACACCAGGAGGTAAAGTCAGTGATTCACCAGCAGTGATTTACTCTGACAGATCATTTTCTCTTTCCCGTTGGTTAATGTATGAGTACTGTAATTTTGGACCATATTAGCAACCCACAACATTTCACTCCAAAGGGGACAGTCCTCCACCCACTCGGTTTTCTACAAAAATTGTGTATATCGGCATTTCAACAGAGCTCTTAGGAGATATTGCACCCCCAGTTACTCAACATGCACAACAAGAAGTCCACTAGCAGTTCTTTTTTCCCACTTCAGGTACTGAGTAAAGTGATTACAATTGGAGGACTTCAGTAACTCTAGTCCCATTGGAATTGTTCAAATGACTTAATCTTACTGACATGTTGATTCGCACAAGACTGGTTTAACCTGGGGGTATTTTTTACTGACTTTTTACACAAGGCAAAAGTCTCCATAATTTTTACTGAGATGTGAACACTCTCCATGAAAAGTTATTGACATGAACAAATCAGATGGAACTAAAATTACCTCAGGGTGCTGCTCTGTGTAGAACAGCTCTGAGTGACGTTCCATAGAGAGTTCATTTATAGGTCATCGCAGTCTGTCTGAGAAAGAAACTTGTAATCGAGGCAGACTGCAGCTTACCTTTAATATGTTGCCTGCTGTCCCAAAATGATGATTGTCCACTCCATAACAATCTGGTTTGATTGCTTCCTTAATGCTCTGCCAAAGCTGAGAGGGACTACAGCAGGATTGATCTGAGGACCTCAATACACCAGGGACTTCTTTAACAAAGGCTTATTGTGAGATCTTGCATTTAAATGTTTGGGATAGTTAGTAGCCTGCTGTGTCAGGGCAGAGAGAGAGAAAGAGAGAGACTGAAGGAAAAATAAATTTCAATATCCATAAATTTTACCTAGTATATGCATTTTTTTTTACCCTAGTCTGCATTTCTAATATTACTAATATTGTAACATGTGAGTTACTGCCCTGTACCCGAGTGAAAACGTGGAGTCCAAAGGCTTCAAGAAAATCAACTTTAGTCCCATCTAAACAAGAACAGGTCAGTGGCCGGGTTATACTGTTCCTTGAACCACCCATTGGGCAGCAGACATGTTACGTGGGGATGCTGTGAACTTGTAGTTGCCTCGGTGGCTCTGTGAATCTGCAGTTGCCACTGCAACTGACAAGCAACGCTTGACAGACGCATCAATCACCCTTCAGCATGAAGCACCATTGGGGAGGGTCTCAAAAAAGCTCACAATATAGTTTAAGTCATCGATCCATTTTCAAACTTGCAATCTCTAGACAAGCATTCATAAGAAGGAGATACCCAGACTGCATTGGGCAGCAGCATAAAAAACCCTTTAACAATATTGTGGAGTATGTAGTATGAATCATGCATTAAACAGTCCAATTTTCTGAAGCTTCAACAGGTTGTTGAGTTATATATCGATCAATATAGAAATTTTGGTATAAAGTTATTTGTTAATGCATAAAGGCACTGTGGTGGCCAAAGGGGAGAAACTATGCAGATTTTTAAACATAAGTGCAGTTATCTGCAAATATTCTCCCGTGACTACATCTCTAGATAATTGCCAAGGTATTTATATCTCATATCACATTTCTTTTGTTATAGAAGATCCAATGTTTATTTTTGTTTAGGGTCACTAATTCATCCTTTAAGAACACGCTTTGAGACCAAGCACCTGGCACATTTTGCTGGGTTTTGCTGGAGCCTCTCCAAAGCTCATAGGACCACAGTAACTTGCAGTCCTAAACCACTGACTTTGAGTGGTACTATAGCATTGGTGTGTACTACCCGGATGGAAATTGCAGGCCAAAATGAAAAACGGTTCAGGAAATGAAGTCAGAAAATTGTTGAGGTCCAAAGCCAGGAAATCTAACATGGGTAAAAATAACAAAACCCAGTATGTGAGCCAACAATCAAAGTGAAGAAACAGTGAAAAGTCCTAATACTCTATGTTGATTTTAGAATAGCTAAACACGCGACCCGACCTCGGATAAGCGGAAGAGAATGGATGGATGGATGGATAAACTCACCATAAAGGTCTGGTAGTAACACTTCAGTTTATTTTTATTTTTTTTATATTTAATTTTATTGATCTTATTATAATCACACAACATTCCATACAAATAGATCAATTTTTACAAAAATAGGATTAAAAACAAATCATCCCCCACCCCTGAGAAAAAGAGCACGGCCAGCAGAGTAAAACTTAAAGCTAGTAAAAATAAGTAAATAGATGAATTAATAAGTAAAAAAAAGATAAATGGAGAAGAAAAAGAAATGGGGAGATAATCTGCTTCCTCAGTGCTTTAAATGCTTATTCTAAAATGTTATTGATTAGATCTTCAGTTTAGATTGGAGTGGATTTCATCAGACACGTTGGCGAAGGGAACAGAAGGGATGAGGAGGTGATGGGTAGGTATGGTATCAAGGAGAGGAATGAAGAAGGTCAGATGATAGTGGATTTTGTGAAAAGGATGGACATAGCTGTGATGAATACATATTGTAAGAAGAAGGAGAAACACAGGGTGTCGTACAAGAGTGGAGGAAGATGCGCACAGGTAGATTATATCATATGCAGGAAGGTCAATCTGAAGGAGATTGGAGACTCCAAAGTGGTGGAAGAGGAAAGCATAGTTAGGCAGCATAGCATGGTGGTCTGTAGGATGACATTGGATATCAAGAAGAAGAGAAGAGTGAGGGCAGAGCCAAGGATTAAATGGTGGAAGATGAACAAGGAAGACTGTATGGTTAAGTTCAGGGAGGATGTAAGACAGGCACTAGGTGGCATTGAAGAATTACCAGATAGCTGGGCAACTACAGCAAAAGTGGTAAGAGAGACAGCTAGAAGGGTGCATTGTTTGACATCTAGACAGAGGAGGGAGGACAAGGAAACCTGGTAGTGAAATGGAGAAGTACAGCAGAGTATACAGAGGAAGAGTCTAGCTAAGAAGAAGTGGGATAGTCAGAGAGATGCAGAAAGTAGACAAGTGTACAAGGTGAAGAGAGAGGTGGTAAAGGCTAAAGAAAAGGCATATGATGAGTTGTATAAGAGACTGGACACTAAGGAGGGAGAGAAGGACCTATACAGATTGGCTAGACAGAAGGTCCGAGCTGGGAAATATGTGCAGCAGGTTAGGATGATAAAGAATAAAGATGGAAACATACACACAACCGAGGACAGTGCGTTGAGCAGATAGAAAGAGTACTTTGAGGTACTGATGAATGAAGGTAATGAAAGTGAGAGTAGGTTGGATGATGTGGAGATGAATCAGGAAGTGCAATGGATTAGCAAGGAGGAAGTAAGGGCAGCTACGTATAAAGAGCATGAAGAATGGAAAGGCTGTTGGTCCAGATGACATACCTGTAGATGCATGGAAGTGTTTAGGAGAGATGGCAGTGGAGTTTTTAACTTGACTATTTAATGCAATCTTGGAAATTGAGTGAATGCCTAAGGAGTGGAGAATAAGTGTACCGATTTTTAAGCATAAGGGGGATATGCGGAACTGGAGTAACTACAGAAGGATAAAATTGATGAGCCACAGCATGAAGTTATGGGAAAGAGAAGTGGAAACTAAGTTAAGAAGGAAGGTGATCATTAGTGAGCAGCAGTATGATTTCATGCCGGGAAATAGCACTACAGACCTGAGAAGGACAGAAGGAGTTGCATTGTGTCTTTGTGAACTTAGAGAAAGCATATGACAGAATACCACTTTGTGATCTGTAGCGAGAGTAGCGAGCAGGTCGAGGAGACCTTGGAGAGGTGGAGATATGTTCTAGAGAGGAGAGGAATGAATGTCAGTAGGAATAAGACAGAATACATGTGTGTGAATGAGGGGGGGGGGGAGTCAGAGCAACGGTGTGGATGTAGGGAGTAGAGTTGGTGAAGGTGGATGTGTTTAAATACCTGGAATCAACAGTACAGAGTAACGGGAAAAGAGGTGAAGAAAAGAGTGCAGGCAGAGTGGAGTGGGTGGAGAACAGTGTCAGGAGTACTTTGTGACAGATGGGTACTAGCAAGAGTGAAAAGGAAGGTCTATAAGATTGTAGTGAAACCAGCTATGTTATATGGATTTTAGACAGTAGCACTGACAAGGCTTTTAATCCCAAGAACAACGTATCAACTGTAAAGCATGGTGATGGTAGTATCATTCTCTGGGGCTGTTTTGCTGCCAGTGGAATAATGAAGAAGGAGGACTACCTCACCTCAAATCAACAGCTAGATGGTTACAACTTGAATGTAATTGGATGTTCCAATAGGACAATGATCCCAAACACATATCAAAACTGGTTGTGGAATGGATAAAGCGGGCTAACATTAAGCTTTTGGAATGGTCTTCACAAAGTCCAGACCTCAACCCTATTGAAAATTTGTGGACCATGCTTAAAAGCCAGGTTCGTGCCAGGAAACCAACAAATTTAAATGACCTGTACCAATCTGCCAAGATGAGTGGCCAAATATCCAGCCAGAATTATGCCAGAAGGTTGTTGGTGACTACCAAAAGCGTCTGGTTTAGGGACAACTTTCTAAGGGACATTCAACCTAATATTAGTTGGGGTGTATGTATATATTTATGCCCGTATGTGTAATTTTGTCCTTGTGTGGATTTTAGACAATTCAAAATCCAGGTGACCCAGGTGATTCACCTCATCCTTCCTATACCATCATTAAAAACTTTCTGTATTATTACATTTATTTCTATCATATTGCTTTCATTTCTTTTATATTCAGCCTTGTATATAGTGCAGAGTGCGAGCAGAGCTCCAGTGGCCTCTCATAGCCAAGTGGTGTTAAAATCAGTGTCAGAGTAGAAATTTCAGATGAACGTGATAAAGTGATGCCCTTTTGTGTGTGATGGCAAGCACATGGACTGTCATTTTTGTCCCCTTTCAGGATTGGGCTAAAAGCTCAGCTACTACCTGTTGCAAAGTATCCCCACCAGCGACCCAATACAGCTGAAGTTCCCAGCATACATCTGTAGCCTCCTTTTCTTTATTCATGTGTAACGGGCTGTATCGCATCATTGGGAGTATCACATCGCTGGGCTTTGATTCAGCTTCAGTAGTTTTTTAGAACCTTTTCTTTTTATTCTTTTTGTTTATTGGACATGGTGCACTCTGTGCTACAAAAAGCCTCATTGGGATTAATTGACTGCAAGATAACTGAAATAACTGGAAAAGAATAAAAAGTTATACAACTGCTGGCAAGTGTGTTGACTCAAGTGCCCATATCTGAAAATGGAAGAGACCCACAAGTCATTCTTTAATCGATATTTACCTCGACTTCCTTCACCACTAGAGGTAATCTGGGAGGTTGGATGATATGAATGTGCCAGGGTAAAATTACCTTAGTTGTGGAGAATGATTGTGTTGCTGTGGGCTGCATGTACCTCTTACATTATATGAGTTACACTGCCTTGGTGTGATGTATTTTTATAAAACATATTGCGGCATCCTGCTGTGCATGGTTTATTTTTGTTCAAAGCCCAAACTGAACCTTATATACAAAATTGACTTTAATAATGTTGCATGTGATTATCATTGTTTTTTATTTCTTTTCAGCTTGCTTTGCATACTGCCTTTTCATATTTTTTTAGTTATGTCATGAATTTTGCACTTGTAACATTATGTTTTTGGTAAAATTTGGGTTAGTATTATTGCTTTGTAATTTTTTTGTGATTTTTTTGGTGCTGCAAAAACATTGTTTTTGTTGTTGACATATGGTTGCTTCATTGGTGCATTTGCGATGTCACCATTGTGTGAGTTCAATAAACAGCAGCATGGGTATTTGGGTATTCTGGATTAAAGACAGGTTTGAAAGACTTCTTCAAATATGGTTTCATTTTCTTGAGAAACTTTTATTTAATTATTGTATCAACATTTATTTCTGAATAACACAACTTTTGAACTCTACTTTTGTTTTGACATTTTTCTGAATCACAGTTTTGAACCAAGTCTGTCCTGTGAACACACTTTCACCTTTTCCTGCTCTTTAAACATTAATTTCTTGATCTATGTGCATCCTTTAACAGTACCAGACTCCTGTGTTTCACTATGGTTGTTTCATTATCTGTGACACTTTATAGTAGAAATAACTAAAGCATCACTCTGTCTGTGAGCAAATCTACATGTGTCTGTGAGTGGCACTATGGGTGTCATTTTATTTAGATTAAACCTGTGTGCAGAAACAGCAATATTTGCTAGTTCTTTGTTTGGAGATCAGAGAAGAGCAAGAAGAGGAGAGTACCATTTTCTTACTTGACATATTCATGCACACATCCAGACTCACACACACAGACAAAGTCTGTTTACAGTTGTTAGTTAACCTGAGCACCATAAGAAAAAACCCATACATACATGAGAACAATATGCAAACTCTTCACAAATTGTTACTTAAAATTAAACCATGTCACTTTATCAACTATATACTTAAATACTTAATCTTTTCATGTATTAATTACCTTTTGTCTTTATTTCAATTATTCATATTCAAAAATTATGTCATTGTTTTCATAATCCATAGCAAAAAAGCTGATTTGTATAATTTTGTAGTAAACATACATTACATGTTTAAATATCAGATGCAGTTTAGAAGATACAGTATAAATATACATCCCATCCATCCATCCGTTATCCAACCTGGTATATCCTGGGTCTGCTGGAGCCAATCCCAGCCAACACAGGGCGCAAGGCAGGAAACAAACCCCAGGCAGTGCGCCAGCCCACCGCAGGGCACGCACACACACCCACACACCAAGCACACACTAGGAACAATTTAGAATCGCCAGTGCCCCTAACCTGCATATCTTTGGACTGTGGGAGGAAACCAGAGTACCCGGAGGAAACCCACGCAGACCCGGGGAGAACATGCAAACTCCACGCAGGGAGGACCCGGGAAGCGAACCCAGGTATAAATATACATACTCATTTAAATAAAGATTTATTAAGTAATTAAGCATTTTTTTCAGATATGGTTGTTGAAAATGTCAAAGCACATTCTAGGAAGCAGGCACAACTACAACAAATGGGGTCAGTCGCAGCTACACCTAGTCATAAGTCTAAATTATTATGCAACATTATTCCCCTTCTCTGACTACAAAAAGCACACTGCAACTGCACTTAGCCTTAGTCATGGTCTGCTGTTGATCCACAGCTCTGGGCACACTGCAACGGCACTAAACCAGAACGTTAGTCTTATTACCATAAATAAGTACCAAGACCAGTTCAGCACAGGATCATCTCATGTAGATAGTAGGCTGTAACTGTCCCCTCATTGCTGAAATCAGAAGCTGTCTGAACATCACATCATCGTCTCAAATGGGGCTATTTTGAACATTTCAGGCAAATATTTTTGCAGAAACTACTTCAGCTGTCAATTATAATTGTATAACGAGATTCAACATTTGATCAGAAAGACGTAGGGAAAGTTATGTTAAACATCAATAATTATAAAAATTACTAAAGGCAGAGAATAGCATCTCTTATGAAGTTTTACATCTGTTTGAATATCGTTGCACTGGTTTGTGTAAATTGGTTTTGCAACTTTGGTGTTGGATTCAGTTTACTGTATTTTCAGGCTTGTGATCTTACATGGTTTCTGTTATGCTTTTACTAGGACTCTGATATCTACTTCCATTTTTAGAATGTTTTATTTAATAGTCTTGTTTACTTTTTCAAGTCTTTGATATTTTGCTTTTCAGTAAGTGTTTCTTGGTTTTCCATATACTTTGTGCTTGTAAAGCATATTAAATTAGTTTGTTGTTTGTCTATGGTAGTTATTGTCCTTGTGTTTTATTTATTTAGCTAACGGAGTGGTGATGCTTGCTGCTGCAACTTTAGCTTCAGGCTACATATACAAGACCTGGGATGTTTGAATCCTGGTGCTGAGACATTACCTCATGTTTGTTCTGCTCCCATTTCTTAGACTCTGCTTTCCTTTGCATATTGTATCTTCTAGTTTTTTGATTCTCTGGTTTCTGGACATTCTGGTTGTTAAATGTATTGGCTTGGATACTGTTTGCTTTTGCGTTACCCTTTTTAGGTAACATTTTGTCCTTGTTTAATATTGTTCAGAATAATAATAATTATTATTATAAGGACTGTTTTGTTATTTAAGTCAAGAGTTTTCACAGTTACCCTCTCCCTTTCTGAGTTTTATACGCTTGGCTTTTCTTGAGTGCATCGGCTGCAAATCTGCTTTTTGAATATTGAGACCAACCTTACACTTTTCATGCATGTTTTTGAGCTTTATGAACCCAGAGCATTTTAACTGTTTAATGTATCCAAGATGAATGAATAGTCTTGTGGCCTAGGCAGCCAGTTTGCACTATCAAACCGTCAATCGTGTTAAGATTGCTGTGATCGCCTGATCTGTGCTGTAGAAGTCAGATTCACTCTTTTGACATTATTTTCTTGTATTTATTGAAAGCAATTTTGCCTCTGAGCCTATGCTTTTGCTCTTTATGATTCTTTTACTTTTTTGAGTACTTCAGATTTTTTGGCACATTTGCTTTTTGAGGCAACTTGTCTTTTCCCCTTTTTAGCATTGTAGTGTATGTATTTTTGGGTGCTCATTAGTATCTGGTTACGTTTATGCAGGCATCAATGATTGTTTGTGTAGAAACAAGTGGACAAAGCAAATGCTTGCAGATCTGACCAAAATACCTCTATAATTTAGCTGCTTTTTAATGATAGTGTTAGGGCCAGTTGAGATTATTTATGTTGCTATGATTTGGTTTCATTTCTATTTTTTTTTGTTTCTTCTGGTACTTGGGTGGATTTATTTTGAAATTTCTTTTGATTTAGGTTTTGGAACATGTAAAATTCAATTCTGATAATGGCATCCCTAATTCATGACTTATTTAATATGGCTGAGTTATTTTTGTATCTTTTAAAACGATATTTTCTGGAGTGGTCATTACTGCGTTACTAGACTAGAGACTCAGAAATCATAGATTTAGACACCACAAGGTGGAGGGGTATAAAGGTCACATCAAACACATTCTATTCATCCAAGTTTATGAAGTGAAAACAAACAGATTGGCGTGTTGAACTATTGATTGTGTTCTTGGCAAACAAATCCTTGTAAACAAAATATTGACTACAATTTAGAATTCTGATTTTTTGTTTGGTGACCGTGTGTTTAACTTCCTGGTTAAAAATATTTGCCTGTTTTCTTTTCCACAACTTACCTTCTGGTTCCATTCTAAAATATTTTTTGTCTCATTCTTTCTGAGAAAACACATGTACTGCATCTTGGTACTCTCTGTCTGCTAATGTTATTGTAATATGTGGTAAGGCAGACAGCCAAGAAGTTGTAAAAAAGACCATGGCCCTCATGTATAAATGGTGTGTATGCACAAAAATGTTGCGTACACCCGTTTCCACACTCACATCATGATGTATAAAAACTTAACTTGTCATAACGCCACGCACATTCTCACGCCAGCTTGATCCATTGCGTAGGCAAGTTTTCTGCTCAGTTTTGCAAACTGTCGGCACCCAGTGTCAAAGCAGTATTACTGTTCCTATGTGGTTTCCCTTTATTTTTTAAATTCACATCCTTGACACGGTTTTATCAAATACACTGAAATTAATTATATTTAGTTTATTACTTTAAGGCATCTGATTGTAATCAACCTGTAACAATATAATGGTCCACAGAATGGCCAAACTATTCCAAATACTTCATTGCTACCACAGCGCCACTGTGCCCCCCATGTTTAACACATGCTTTAATTCCTATCATCATGAAAATGATATCAAGTATACATCTTAATATTTAAATTGTTCAGAGAGCTGTAATATCATGAATGTAATGTATTCTGTGTCCTGTTGGCGTAAGAGAAGCATGTAGTGATTCCCACACATAGAGTACATAGAAGAACACATAGAATATGATGTATTTAACATGTTACTTTAGTTACGATGGAATTTGAGAAAATAGTAAATTAAACGATTTTAAAATGAAGTTTGACAAAATAAACAACATGATTAAAGTGGAAATTTCAAGATTAAAGTTGACATTTCAACCTTTTTATTCCACTGTGTCCCTATTTTTTTTTCTTTTCTTTGTACTTTAATACTATTCTACATGACACTCAGGCGGTGTGCAACGACTCACCTTTTCACAGCGACTTTGATATCTGACCACTTCTTTTGTATTTCGAGCACTGTGCAACTTTCTGAACTTGAACTTTTGAGTTTCTCCACCACTCTGTGTCACTCAATTAACTTCCTTTTGTTGTATATACCACTGCTTAAACCAACAAATTGTACATTTTTCCTTCCCTCCACTTGGTATTCGCTGAAATTATTCTATCTTCCCTGTGCTTTTGCCATTGTCTTTTCACAGAACATTGAACTTAAGGGGGTATTTGTATTGATTTGCATATTCAAAAAGGTGTAATTCTTTGAGGAAATGGGGTGGGGCGTCAGGCGTGTGCACGTACGTTACATTTCAAGCTGACTGGGATTTATGTAGCGGAAGAACAAGGAAGTTGGTCTACACACAGATTTATGCATTTGGATATTTTTGTGCGTACACACATTTCTGTTTTTGTCTGTATGCCATGTTTTAGTGTGAATTCTACACATGACATTATACATGAAGCCCCAGGAGCTGGAAAAATGCTGAAACAAAATTTAGAGAGAAGCTAGAGTTTAATGGGATGTCAAAATGATTAAACGTAAACTAATTTGTAATCCAAAATCAAAGTGAAAAAAGCACTATAATTTGTTGCAATATAATCAAAGAAAACTCTCAAAACCCACTTGTAAAACGTGGACAATGGAAGATGATAGAAACCAATCTTGGGTTCTGACCTCCCATTGTTATGTGTTAGCAATGAGCAAATCAACTACAAACAAAACAGCTCAAAATATCCTTGCCCATAATAAAAAAAAAATGGTGAGGCCAAATGTCTGACTTTTGTCACATGAGGAAGGAATAACATCAAAGTTTATGGTCTCCATCTTTTCGCTGTTTTCACTAGTAATGATGTTTATTCAATTCACTAGTGATTTTACTGTTTATTTTTTTAATGCCATATAACATAAAAACTGTCATTTACTGTACAAAGTAAGCCCTGTTATATGCTAATAATATATTATCTACTCCCACTCCATCCCACATCCATCAGCGAGCACCTTGTTTTATGGTAACATCTGGATATCTTACACCATCCTGCATCCTGCAACGAGGATCTTCTCACTTTCTCTGTATTTTACTTTTATACAGCGCCATCATTAAAAAAGACGATCTTTCTTTAAAACCTGATAGTGAAATTGACAAAAGAGTCCAACAGTGACACTTTACTGAAACTGTTCAGTTTTATCTTCATCCAGTTTATGTTGTTATTAATTAACTAAATTATTACATGAAATCATATCAACACAGAAAAAACAGAAGTAATTGTAATCATACTAATACATTTCTGGACACTCTTGAAACTGGTCAAAAACAAAAACAAAAAAATGTAAAATATGTATTGAACAGCTTATACTGTAGACAGTTATCTATACCACTTTCTTCTTTTTTCTGCCCACTTCATTTTATATCAAAACGAAACTCCTTTCCCTGGGGTTGGAGCTTTTAAACTGTTCACTGATGCTGGTGTAATAGTCTGCTGTGTTTGTTATTGCCTGTGGAGCAGTCTTGTGTGGGGGTGAGGATACATTGTCAGTAGTAGGTGTGTTTTTTTAATTGTGTTATTTTTTTAATATGAGTCAGTTGCTGCCTTGTCATTATGTGTGGATTGTAAACTTGCAGGTATATTACATTATATTTTTTTTTTTGTCTTTCTTTAAAATCTAAATTTTCTGTAAGACCCTTTCTACTGTATATATGAATTTCACTTGAGAAATTACAACATTAATCATTAATAATATCAATTAATAATATCATTAATAATATCAAAATTACACTTGAAAAAACTTTCAATTCATGTGGAATACTGAATGTACTGTTTTGTACTGTGTCATAAATGTATAGCATCATAGGCACCTTATAAAGCTGAATGTTTCATTGTCTACCACATCTAATCTAATCTAATCTAGTCTTAGATATGGCACGAACATTAAAGGATATTTCCAAAATAATCATAAGTAGTAATAAGTGAACAAGTTGAGGCATACCATATTATGTAACTGAGAATCTATGAATTGCCATGTTTATAATGTTTTATGTCACAAAGCTGTCTTGTATGGTTTTGTCCTTCACAGCCACTGTAGTCTGGCATTTTTCAATCTTTTTATAAGGGCAATGGGAGGTAAATCTGGTTTGCAGCTTCAATGCCCCTTCCACCAAAGGATGAAAAATATTTCATTTCTTTTCATCCCTATAAAGTTACAGGGACAGTTTTTTAAAAAATGGTTTAAACTTATTCACCAAAGCAGATTGCCATATATTGGTTATGCACGAGTGGTGTCTGAGATGAACCAGACACCATCCAGATTCAACATCTGCTTTGTGCCTAGTGTAGCCAGAATAAGATCAGCCATCCCCTCTAACTCAAACTCCTGATTGGATTGATTGCTTAGGGACTGTTTAATTCTGAAAGGGTGTGCATGTGCATGTATGCATGTGTTTGTGCATTAAGGTGCTCAAGAAAAGGAGAGACAGAATGTCTACAGTACTATCATAGACTGTAAGGGAGAGGTGAGTTAAAGGTTGCTTTTATTTATTTCAGAGTGTTTTCTTTATCTTATAACACTTCACAGATATTGAGTGGCATAGTACAATTAATTATTTAAAGAGACCTTTCAAAAAGGAAGACATATGGAGCAACAACTAACCCATTTTTACTAATTCACATTAACTTAAACTTAACCTAACTTTCACACAAAGACACTTGAAATTTTCCATTGCATTTCCAGTCATGTCATGCTCTGTAGTCTTTATTTGTGCCTAGATCATGGATGTTTAAAGAGTCATTATTGTTTTTACCTTGTTTCAAGTGTTGCTCCTTTTTACTTTTGGTGTACTAAATTGCTTTGTTAGTAACCTTTGTTAGTAACAATTTTCAGTAGTTTCAATAGTGCTCTACACATGTGTAAACTGATATTAGTCACTGATATTTAAAATGTTATGCAATAAGATACATTCCTTTGTAAAAAAAATGTATATGTAAATATCTAAAAGTCTCATTTTAAATATTTTCAAAGTAAACAATAAACTTATAGTTAAAGAAATGCCACATTCAAGCAGAACATCAAATGCAAGCTTTTTAACTGAGATTTATAAATTCATGTAAGTAAAAAGTAAAGCCTAAAAGGCCTTGTGGTGGTTAAATAGCTTTAATAGAAATCCTATTTAAATTATGAAAAAATGACACCAATTGATATCCAATTGGCAGTTGATGAATGTGTAGGGTTTGTGACTAGTTTTAGTTCAGGTTTATTAAATATCATTAAAAGAAGTACCCAAAGAAGATGTTAAATATCTCTTGAAATTTCAAGGTAATATTGTTGGCTCTTTCAGACCACAATGCAGTGCAGTTCTGAAGCTTTAACAATACATTACAATATCAAAGAAATACTGAATCATTGTAATGTTTGGATAGTGTGGCCATGAGATTTCTTTTAGTCTAACAAAAATACTAAGTAGATATTTGTTCATTCTATGTTTACAGAGTGATACTTACATCATTTCTTTCCTCTTATTTTTTTTCTTTTATGGGTTAACTTACCTTAAGCAGCAGGAGAAGTACAAGCGGCTTGTGGTGTGCCTCTGGTGGCACTTGACTAACTTGTATTGGGGATACATTTTTGTCATCAAAAACCATTATCCAAATTAAATAGGAAAATATAAAAAATATATCATTTGGATGGGCCTCTCTCAAGTTAAATTTTAAACAGTAAAGTAATCCATAATGAAAGTTAAACAGATTGTTTTCCTGTGTTAAGCGAGACAAGTCTGCAAATTTGCCAATGCTTTTCAATGTCAGGTTTTGAAATTTTTAAACTTTGTAAACTGTAACACACAGGGTGTTACAGAACACTGTATTGGAGATATTACAATGAAAATTGAAATTTATTTGGAGAATAAGTTCAACATAACCAGTCCACTGGGAGCAGAAATGCCACAGACAGATGAACAGACAGACATGGTGATCGCAGGTAGGTGTTATTCACATCATCTCCTAACGCAATTAAAACGGGCACAAAATACTAATGCTTTACTCTGTTTGAAGTAATAAAAAACCTTTTGTCTGTGAAAGTGGTTAAAGTCATAACTGGTTTAAAGCTGAGCCACATTGATAAAAAGTCTTAACTTAACAACAAGCAATGTGAGCATTTATTGTGTTTATCGTATGTCATTTCTTACTTTCCTAGTTCTGTACCCATTTGTATTTGAGCTCTGTTTGTTTCTAATTATCTCCTAACATGTGAGGAAGTTATATTAGCACAAGCACTCACATGGCCCTGATTCACTCCTCCAGGGTACTAATCTGCTCAGATTTATTTTTCTATCATTTATTTTCAAGTTGTTTTGTAGGCTGGCAATCTCTATTAGGGATCCATGATGACTGTGGCTTTATGATATCATGGGGGTGGTACAGTTGTTGTGACCATTTTACTTACAGTGTGATGTCATGGCAGCCATTTTCCTCAATATAAAAGCAATTCTGCAAGCATGTTTTCAATGTCACCTTTCATAAACATTGTTGTAAAAACTAGACTTTTAACATTCTGTTTTCTGGAGCTTTTGCTATTTTTGCCTGTGTTTCTGCATGCTTATTTCTTTTAAACTGAGTACCGTTCAGTGGTCCTGACTGTTTTTTATTCATATAAGTTTTTCTCTTTGTTTGACTTTAGCACCACATCTTGTTTTTATGCTGTGCTCCCTGTTGCTACGTAAATTCACCAACTGACTCAGTGGCATGTTTATGTGCCACTATAAAATTCACAAGGCAACAAAACATTCTTTGGTGATCATCAGAGACCACTACACACTTTTCTACATCAGTTTTTCAAGCTGATTTCAGATCTGGTTTCAGTCTTTTCCAGTCATGTCAACTTTTTGAGTTATGAGTAATGTTAGTTTACAGTGTACTTGCATGCAGTTTTTACTAAAACATAAACACCAATGAAGTAAATGTTTCAATATATTCAAGTTAAATAGGCACACATTGTGGCATAGATATACTGAACAATGTCACTCAGCTTACCACCGTTTCTTCAGAAACACTTAGAGTAGGATTTGCTAGTGTACCCTGTGTTTTTGATTGTTGCAATGCAACATCCAGCAGTAGTTGGACATCATACTCTTATTCCATGAACTTTGGTAGCAACACTCATTTAACTGAATGTCCTGGCGAAAACGTTCTCCTTGCTCGTCACTCACCATACCAAAAACTCTAGATGTAAGTGCAAGAAGTGTATTTTTCAATGACATGTGACAGCCTTGTTTCTGGTATGAAACAAGCAGATTCTGAACTCCTTCCTTGTAAGAAGACTTACAGATACCCAGAAAGTTTTCACAGAGCCACTTGAATGCCTCCCAAGCTACTAACACAGCAGCTGAGAGAGACTGTTTAAAACCAACATCTTGCAAAATTGACTTGATCTGTGGACCTATAAATATCCCTTCCTTCATTTTTGCATTGCTTATATTTGGAAACTTCTCAACAAGGTACTGAAAATCCAATGAGTTTGCTTTACCCATGGTCTTTACAAGTTTCTTCATCGGGCCTAGTTTGATATGGAAAGGCCTGATTGCAGAATCCAGGCTGGGATATACAATTTTGTGCTTAATTTTAGCTTAGAATCCACATGTGTAGCAATTGTTGAGATGGTCTCGCGGTTCCCTCTACACTATTAGGATTGCAGATGGCATTGCTGCCTTTTGCCGATTTAGCCAGTCACACAGTCCATTGGAACAACTAGTACAGATGTTATTTAGAGCCCAAGATTATTCAAGTGGATAGCCAAAGTACAATTTGTATATCTTGAGATCTGCAGCAATTGGATGACGTTTTGCTTTGTCATGAATGAACCACACACATAAAGGAAACTGTCTGGATGATTAAAACAATTTTTAGGCATGATAAGAACGGAAATCAATAGCAGTTAATACTGTCTGTAATATAAAAATACAGACAACTGTCATTAAATTTTGTAATATGCTTAGGCTGATTATAACAAATATCATACAATATATAATTAGCTGCATTACAAAAACTAGACATGTTAGAGAAAAAGTAAACACAGACTTAAAATCAGCAGGAAAAAAACACTAAAAAATAATATTATCTCTGATAAAAACAATCTATTGATCGGTGTTATATTTTGGTAACACTTTGGTTTAGGTACTGCAAAAATGCATCAATTATTCATTTACTTTTATATAACAAGACCTTACTATACACTTCTTTGGGGCTTCATTACACTTACAAATCATCAGTAAAGTGGTTATTCATCTCCTCAATGTGACCAACTAGCAAAACTTCACTTTGGAGTTGTCTGAGGTGGCTTAACTGAGACACATTTCGCTTGATATTACATATTTAATATAAGGCCTGTGAATACTTCATATTAACAAGTGATTTTACTATTATGTCATTGCACAGAGATGAATAACCTATCTACTGATGTTTTATAAGTGTTATGAAGAACAAAAGAAATCTTTGTTAATGTCTTGTTACATAAGAGTAAAGGAGCAATAGATGTGTTTTTGCAGTACCTAAACTAAAGTGTTACATTTTTTTTAATTGCACGTGCCTTCTAGTTCTGACACTGCTCCAGACAGCTTTCAATATGAGAAAACAAATGGATGGACATCTTGAAAAATACAAAAAAAATAACAAAATATTTATTTTGGTCATTAGCCTTTATTTGATTTTTAATAACCAAAACAATGTTTTTTTCTGTTCTTAATGCAACCTTTTGTGAAGTATGTTTGTCAAAATGAAAAAATTTGCTGTTAACATTATTGAATTTGTGATTATTCTGGAAGCCTGTTTATAAAAGAAGAAATAAAAGAAAAAAAAAAAAAGAACAAAGCCTTCCGTAACTTTGACTCTGACATCATTTGATGTGTATATTATTTCATTTTTGAAATGTATTTTGGTTTTCATGAGGCACTGAAATATATATTGGCATCTCTATCAGATTTTAACAACTACAATTTAACCTCATATATACTATACAACCTTAAGAGTACATGAGACAGCATGAACAAAATATCCATCAAATTACTTTTCTAAGAAGAACGTCTGAAGAGACCTTAAAAAGATCACAGATCCAGTCAGTAAAAATTAAATGCTTCTCTAGGCTGGAGATAAAGCTACACCAAATTATAGCTTTAAAATGCACCTTTGTCCCCTGAGGAAAAATTCAGAACATATTGTTACCTTTTTCTTTTTTATTTTAGGATATTATGTATAGGATATACCTTAAGGACGGCACGGTGGCGCAGTGGTAGCGCTGCTGCCTCACAGTTAGGAGACCCGGGTTTGCTCCCAGGTCCTCCCTGCGTGGAGTTTGCATGTTCTCCCCCTGTCTGCGTGGGTTTCCTTCGGGCGCTCCGGTTTCCTCTCACAGTCCAGACATGCAGGTTAGGTGGATTGGCGATTCTAAATTGGCCCTAGTGTGTGCTTGGTGTGTGTGTCCTGCGGTGGGTTGGCACCCTGCCCGGGATTTGTTCCTGCCTTGTGCCCTGTGTTAGCTGGGATTGGCTCCAGCAGACCCCCATGACCCTGTGTTCGGATTCAGCAAGTTGGAAAATGGATGGATATACCTTAAACACAGAACCCTTACATCTGCAATTTGTAAGCATGGGTGAGTTTGCTGATTTGTGTGAATATGTTTCCCTAAATAAATGTTTAATACATGACTACAAATAACTGGAAAATTAATTTAGCCAAAAATGTTTAAATAACATCCATTATTTGAAAAGGTCCTTTTGCCTTTGTATGTCTTCTTAATTCTTATCAGACTGGTCAATCATTTTGCAGCAGCAATTAAATTTTATACATGATGAAGTGGTCAGTTGCAGTTGTCTAAAACTATACATCCTACATAATCCTTAGGCCATGGATCAATCTTGTATTTCCATTTCAGAAGAGTGCTACAACTTCATCACTGACTCTGAGTAATAATATGTTCTTCAGGTCATATCTTCAGTGATGTTCTTGATTTTCTCAAGTCTTTCTTGGTCTTTTAGCATCGTATACTCTCCTCCAAGTGACACAACTTACATGAATCCGGCCTCAGATTGTGACCAGATAGCAAACAGGCTACTTTAGCCACTTGGTTCTCCAGACTTAAACCAAAGCAATATAGAGGCTTTCTTAGCTGCTTCAGTGTTATTGTTAATGCCTCCTCTCCTCTCCTCTGTCTAGAGATCCAAGGGCTCTGGCTAATGACTGACCTGCAAAGTCCCAATGTCCTACCTCTACTGATAGGCACCTTTTTCTCCAAATGACTTATTTGCATGTGCTGATCAGCACCTCATATTTGGTGAACTTTGTCTCGAAAGCCTCATCCATACAGTAAAATCTTCCCCAGGACCATCAGCTCTAGAAGAGATGGTTGCTACTGAGGTGAGAACAATATCTGGCATTAAGGAAGTAACTGCTACATGCTGGGAGAACCTCAGCCACCTCCTCCAGGCCCACCATCTGCTGACTTCCCTTGCAAATTCCTGTAAATCTCTTGTTTGGGGATTTTGTCTGCTTACCAACTCTAATGAAAGCAACATCCTGTTTGGAAGGACAGACCTTTTTTTGCTCCACTTAATCTCTTTAATGACAGGCTTCTGTAACAACCCTGAAAACTCGATTGTGACGTCACCAGTATCTTCCCTCTCCTAGTGCCTTGGAGCAACTACTCAAAATGTTCCATGTTCTATGTTTTGAGCATATTGACAAAGCTGGTGTCTCTACTTTGCTCCAGATATGGAGGTTAAATGGCCTGAGCAGCACATTGTACAATGCCTGTATGAGGAATTGAAGCCATCAAGGCTCATCCCACCAACTCTCTACTCAGGTAAACTTCCTCTCCAGATCACTGTCCCATCTTTTCAATGCATGTTTGAGTGTCTTTGCCATTGTTATGCTGGAACTGTTTTCTTCCATGGCTGCTCTAACGCCTTCTTGAACTAGACTTCCCTTATCAGCTGTCAATGTGGGAGGTTGGGAAACATCTCAGGCCAGCGCTATCTCTGGACAACACACACACCAGCCTGCTGTGACACAATTTTGCTTCATCCTGCTGGACTGCTTCTTCTGCCCGCCACGTTTTCCCAGTCCTTACCTTGACTCTGGCTTTGGCTACCTTTGAATCATACAATTCCCAATACTGTAACACTTCCCTGGTTTTTGACATCTTAAATTCTTCTTCTAATGATTAAGTGTATGCTGCAGCTTAATGCTGCATCCAGAAAGTTTGATGGCATTCAGACTTCTTGACAGATCCAGTCATCTTCATTCCTCTTCAAAGTCTAAACTGTTGTGCACTTTGAGCAATCAGGAGTGGCCACAAGATTCTGGGCAAGATTCCATTTTGGAACAGCCACACTTTAAACATACCTGGTAGTCCTGACTGGACCACTGCTTTAAGCCAGCATCTAGTGCATTACAAGTTGTCTTTAATAAATTCAGTTATCATTTAAATTTTCTTTGAACTTTAAACAAACCAAAACCAAATTGATCCAAACTTACCTCCATATATTCTTTTTTTGTGAAAGCAGAAGTCTCCTTATTTATAAAATGCAATTACTTTTCATGATGTTGTAAATTTATTTATCTATGCTGGCACTTCCTGATGTGGGAGAAATAAGACTCCATTCTGTTTAGTACTCTGAATGATAAGGTTTATTAACCTTGTGAGAAAAGACAGTTACCTCAACAGATCAGAGGTGGTTCTGAATAGTAGAACTGCTTTCTCTCATACCTTGCATTAGAAGCATGTACTCAAGGATGTCTTGTTATAAAACATAAAACTTCAATCGTCATTATTTTTCTAGTTAGCAAAACTCTAATTATTATGAAATGTGCAGTTTGAGATATACAGTTGTGACACACGTGCGCATGGGAGGCAGCTAAAGGGCTTGAGGGACGGCAGTTCTGATACATGCCGGGAGGTGGCAGAGTGCACTGACTCTTTTTCTCTCTTGCCTGCAGACCGTTCTCGGGGGATTCCACCTGGCTCTCGTGACATCATTTCCGGGACCGAGCCAATGGAAGGAGACCTGACTGGCTCCGGCCCCTCTGACGTCATGTCCGGGCTCGGTCCAATGGAGAACGGACACATCCCTGATCCTTATGACCTCACTTCCTGTCTTCCCCTTTAAAACCCTGCCCTCTTTCCTAATTCCTCAGTCTTATCCTGGACTCAATTGTATGCACATCAGTGCTATTCATTGGCTTTCAACGACTTTGCAGCCGAGGATTTTGAGATTATATGGGTGGCTGCCCCAAACCTTTTTCTGTCTCAGACTCGTTTTGTGACACAGTATATGCAGTTTTTGCAGAAGAGGATTTCCAGCTAGTCTCAGGCAGGTAGTTTTAGTGTATTAACCATAAAAATTCAGGAGAAAGATGAAAACTTTATTGAATCTTTATTTTTTCCCACACTACATACAAACTGCCCAAAATTAGGTAAAGTATTCATGCTTTTATATGTTAAAAATAGGATCACATAACTATTGTACAATTCAATTTAATTTGTCTTTGTGTACTTCTCTTCAGTAAGTATAAGATTCGGAGTGCTTGTACGAGTGCCCAGCTTTAATGGCAAATGTATAACATAATCAGTGTACTTTTCACTCCCACATTGCAGTTCAAATGCATTCAATTAATCTGTTCTCCCAAACTTAACTGCTGAGTCATTTTATTCATACATGATTGAAACCTTTATTGCAGCGCTGTGGCACTGAATATCGATACATTTTAAAAAGCGTCTCTTTGGTTATTAAAGTTAGAAAGTCCAATTTTATTTTATTCTGCCACACATTTGTATATCTCACAGGTAACCATAATCATTCATTAATTCTATTCTACCTTTTTTGCTTTTCATTTGTTTTCTTCAATGTTGTAACAATAGAGACAAAATAAGTCTGTGGGTGCACTGTTCTTCTTCATATATTATTTTTGCAATTCAAAACATAGTTGATCGGATATAACAGATTTTCTCTTCAGTTGAAATTAAGCTAGATATACCTCTGCAGGATGTGTATTTTTTCCCTACATGTCAAAAAATGTATTGTTTTTCTACTAAAATTAGAAATAGAGCATTACCTAATTCTTGTGTTGTGTGCTTTACAGACCAATTAGTGAAAATCCTGAATAATTTGTGTGAGGTTATAAGAGTCCAGAAATTGGGAATTTGGGGCAAATATCAGTTTGAATTACATGTCGGTCAAAATCAGGAAGTCAGGATGCTGAAGCATTTTAGCTCAAGGGACATAATGAGATTTGAGGGTAAAACAAGGTTGAAACTGAAAACAACACTAACACTGACTAAGAAAAAGTTTTCCTTAATGAGTTTTCGATCTAACAGAGGGACGATTGTGAGTGACAGACACGACCATTTGATACCAGGTAATGAGATGACGCCAAGCCTTTTTTGAAACTGCTAACATAGTGGGCTACTGGAAAGTATGCCTTGACCATCACTTATAGAAATGGGGGTGTCTAATGGCAGTGAGAAGAACATAGACTGATAATCATTAAGCAAATGAAAACAAAAGAAAGGGAAAACTTTAGACTACATGTTTCAAAGCCTTACAAAAAATACTAAATCTCCAATAAAAAATTTGTACATAAAAGAAAAGCACAGAATGATAACAGTGTGACAATTTAAACACTGTTTTTTGGGGTATTAAGCACTATGTGAGGAAGGCAAGTGGCTACCAGTTACAAATGTAGGGTAAACCTTACTGCAAGCCATCAGACACAAGAAGGTGGCACATCCTGCATGTGAGCTGTTTATACAAGAAGTTGCATTGGGCATATGGGATGACACTAGAAGGCAAAACACTAAGCCAGTGTCAGGGATATCCATTTCCTCTGGATGAGGGCATCCAATGTGCCTTCCAGCAAACTCTATGTGTGTTTATTAACAATGGCTTTATCTTTGCTGCTCTCTCATAAAGCTCTGACTGATGAATCATCCCAGCAAAAGTTATTGAATGACCAGTCTCTAGTCTCATTGTAGGTTGTAACTCCTTCTGAGTTGTCATTTGTCTCTTGGTGGCCTCCTTCGCTAGTTTGCTTCTTACACAATCACTCACTTTTTGTGGTGGATAGCCCACTCTAGACAGATTTACAGCTCTGTCATTCTCTTTCCATTTCTACTGTAAATAAGGAGAGCGGAAAACTCAAAAAGTTTTGGGGATGGCCACCCCAAATACTGAAAAATGTAGCAAAAAAAACATATGGTTACAACTCAGCTCAAAACAGAACCAAATACAGAAGGGAAGAACAAAGGCATTTATATGACGGAGACAGGAAAGGGATGGTCCAGGATGGCTGGAAGAGAAAGTGATGCCTTTGGTAGATGGGTACTGACAGGGAAGATGTCATCAGGAAAGGCTGGAAGTTATGTCATCAGAGGGAAGGTTGATGATGATGTCACTGTTTGGTTGGTCTGCAGAGGGACAAAAGGAATGATGGTCAGATGACAGCACCAACCCTTGGTCCACCTGAAAGACAACATTATTTGAGCCTAACAACCTGGGCACATGTATGACACTACATAATCGATGTAACTGGACTCAGTGACTTTGAATATTTTATTGCATCTTGTACAGTTGCTTGGAGTGTTATTGTTGTCTTCATTGTGTAGGTTAGGCCACCATACAGACTTCTCCCAGATGAGGTGCATTTATACTACAGTCAATCGAATCCCCTTGACTACAGACAGGTAATCTCCAATGAACTAATTACGTGACTTCTAAAACCAACTGGCTGCACCAGTGATGATTTAAATGTGTCAAATTAATGGGAACAAATAATTATGCAAACAATATTTGTGTATTTTACTGTATATTAGTAACTAATTTAGATCACTTTGTAGCGCTCTGTTTTCAGTTTGACCTTAAAAGGTCATTTTTTGTTGATCAGTGTCAAAAAAGTCTAATTAAATCCACTATGATTCAAATGTTGTATAACAATAAATGTGAAAACCTCCAAGGTGGTGAATAATTTTTATAGGCAGTGTATTATGTGAAAATAGAAAAGTAATTTAGACCAGAACAAAGATATAAATTTGTACTAAATATGAAAATGTAAACACAAGCTAAAATCTTGAAAGTTAACAGGACTAAACTGAAGTTATAAAGCACTCACTGCCACTTAGAGGAAATGCAGTACTGTACTTTGGCTTAACTTGCAATGTTTTTTTTTTTCATTCTCCTCACCAGGATGCACTGGTTCACATCTCAGTCTAAAGGTGGAAGAATCAAGTTGCAGAGTGGGATAAAGGCATAATAAACAGTCTCCATTATATGAGTGTCATGACTCAGGTTGGTCAGTGGTCATTGGTCTAACACATTTGGCCTAACTCTGTCACTCAGCATGTAAGAATGTGACCAGTATGAAGTGAAGTAAGCCTACAGCATGATCTTTTGTCATGCAGTACAATAAAGCAGATTATTTTTTCTTTGTATCACTGACTACAACAAAAAGATGCACAGCCCAAATAGCAACAAAAGAAAGGTAATGTGGTCTGATGCCAAAATGCCTGCTATTAATAATATTTTAACACAGTGTAGTTCCCTTGTTTCGGACTTTACAGGCCCAAGTCACAAGTCAGAATATCATACAACTAACAAGTTGCTCCCAAATGCTCCCATACAGCTAAGAGATATGGTCTCCCTAGCATATCCTAAATGAAATGCTAATAAAACTGCTGATGTTCCACTGATTCATAAGCATTCATCAACTTAATGATCACCTTTTCCCTCACTCATGAACAAGACACCAAGTTAAACTTCTCCACTTTGGGCAGCTGCTATTCTTTACCCAAAGACAACAAGCCATCCTTTTCCATGGGTGCTGTTGTTTTCTTCTTGTAATGCCGGGTTAACAGACTGTTCTTAGGCAGGATGACTAGGTATTTACAACACACAACGGCTTTGCTATAATGGTGTAAAGGTCAGCATTATACACTTCCTAACTGTTCAAGTTTGTGGATAACTCAAAACAGCAAGATAAATAAACTTGCATTATTATTGTTAACAATATATCTGGTTATGAATTCCTTTCTATTCTTTGACTTTGATTTACATCTTGTGCTTTGGCTTAGGCTACATGAAGTATTCTAGTTATTAAATCACACTTGCTTCATTTCTTGATCTACTGGCCTTTGTTTATTTCATTCCTGCATTCTCGGATATACCCTTGTTATTGCAATTACAATCCATCTTCTGATTCCATCTTATTTTAAACTGGTGCCAACCTTTGCAGACAGTAAACAAACTTTCTGTATGTAACTTGTTTTATAGATGCCTGATGGTTATAGAATCTACATAATTTTATTATAACTGAAAAAGATGTATTAAAAATGTCCACCACTTCATGCTCCCAGCTGTACACCATTTCCATGCTGCTCTTTTCTTCTGTTTGTATTATAGTTATGACGGGCTTGAAGCAGTTTTGTTTGTTTTAATGTTACTGTTTTTTTATTGTATCTGATCTTCTAGTTTTGAGCACTGCTTATTTAAACTAAGTCATTCCACTGGTTTACAAGGTTTTTCTTTCTTCTTAATTAATTGTGTGCTAGACAGATTATGTGATTCTGATCACAGAAGTTAACTTTAAAATTTTTCCATTACACAAGGTTTTTGAGTAATTGCTATATTTGTAATATAAATTTTGAAATTTTCAAATTGGGATGTATCATATAGTCATGGGTGCTCAGGTTTAGCTGCCTGGCAATAGCTCATGATCTTCTTAGGTCAACTTCATTATATTTTACAGCCATAACCAATGCAATTTATACTAGAGACTCGCTTAGGTAAAATACTGCAAGAAAATCTGTCTGATTGTCTGATCATGTGTGACCGGGTGCACTCAGGCATGCCGAAACGCTCCTTCAAGACTATGGCTTTTTTCCATGGTAACGCAACCCTATATATACCTAGCAGCAGCAGTGAGTAGCAGCTGCAGTCTTTGTAACTCATGTCATTGTTAATGAGTATTACATTAGAAATAAAACTGTTGAGTTTAAAGGCTGTGAATTTAATTTCATATAATTTCTGAAATGTCACGCCAATGTCGCAATAGCCCTAACACCTTATGTTACATCTGTGGCGAGTTCACTTTGAAAGGATATAAATGGAGAATGACAGCACTAATAAAGAAAGGCATATGAGTTATTGAAAAATTGGCAACCAGGACAAAGTATGTGCACCTCATATATGTTGTTCATCTTGCGCTACCAGTCTGTGAGCTTGGCTGAAGACTGTGCATCCATCCATGGTTTTGCCATCCCAATGATATGGAGGGAGAAGAAGGATCGTGTAACTGATTGCGACTTCTGCATGACGAATGTCTCAGGATTTTCTTCCAAGAACAGGAAGTTTACTGAGTACTAAAACTTTGTCTCTGCAATGAGACCAGTGCCACACGATGAAAGTCTTCTTGTTCCAAAATCACCAGAGAGGTGTGGATGCTAGAGGACGAGGACAAGGAGGCAGAGGTGGATGAGCTAATGCAGATGGAAGTTGCTGCAGGTTGCAAGCCATAAACATCCAGAGATCTTCATTTAAATTTTCAGGCAGAGCTCAATGATCTTGTTAGAGATTTGGATTTATCAAAAAGTCAGGCAGAACTGCTTGGATCAATGTTACAAGGATGGAACCTGTTGTCACCAGGTACAAAATATTTCAGTATTTCACAGTCGTCATGAAGATTTGACAAAATTCTTCAGACAAGTCGACAGTCTGACTTTTTGCAGTGACATTGATGGATTGCTTTCTGCTCTTGGATGTGAACATGATCCAACAGAATGGATACTGTTCATTGGCTCATCATTGCTAAGTCTGAAGGCCATTTTGCTGGATAATGGCAGTATCTATCCTTCCATACCTGTCGGACATCCCATTCATATGGAAGGAAACGTATGAGAACATGCAGGTGCTGCTGAAACACATTCAGTACTTGAGATACAACTGGAATATATGCAACGACCTGAAGGTGGTTGCAATTTTACTCAGTCTGCAGCTTGGATATACCTAGTGCTGTTGTTTTCTTTGTGAGTGGGTCAGTCCAGCAAGAGATTCACATTACGTGATAAAGGACTGGCCACCTTACAGGAAAATGGTTCCAGTGCACATGACCCACTGGTTGATTTGAAGAACATATTTCTTCCATCTTAGCCCATCAAACTTGGGCTAATGAAAAAATTTAGAACATGAAGCCTTTGCAGATGTGTATGACAGATGTTTCCATGTATCAGTGAAGGCTTCTGCAGAGTGTCAAACATGTTGCATGGACGTCCTTCAAGAATGTCATTTGTAACTTTCTTTGCAACTACAAAGCACCAAACTACGTCAATCAGGTTGAAACTCTGCTCCAGGGAAACAAGTCAGCGAACTGCAACATGTCACTGAAGATACATTTTCTTTGTTCCCACTTCTTCCCAGCCAACCTCAGCGCCGTTAATGGCAAACATGGTGAAAGGTTTCACCAAGACATTGCCAACATGGAGAAGCGCTACCAGGGAAAGTGGAGTCTGTCTATGCTGGGAGACAATTGTTGGATACTGACATGCAAAGTATCGGACAGTGACTACAAACAAATATCTGCGGTAAAACATTTCTAGTTTTCTCACATGTTGCTTACATTGCAGTATCATAGTGTATGCCTATGCTGCTGGAGACATTACAATGTTAAATGTGCAATTGAAGTTTTTTTGAAACCCTATGTGATACAGAAATTACAAATACATATTTGTGTTCGGCGTGTACAAATCTGTTGGTTTCACCAAAAATTGCAGAGGAAATAAAATTTTCCATAACATTTGTTGGCCAGTAAGAACATGGTGCTTTGGGCTGGTCTCTCTTTTACTCATCATCCCTATTAATAACCCCATGCATATACCAGTGAAAAAAAACTACAGAACATTGATAAACATATTAATAAACTTGTAAATAAATATGCCAGCAAATCAAGAGTTTTAAGCAAACTATTATGTAAACATTAACAGTAAGTTTAGAAATTACTCTTACAATTCAGATTCTAAGGTTAATTAATGCAATAATTGGAATACTATGATTAGTAAAATCTGATTAACATTTCAAATATTTAAGTCTTATTCAGGATCATGAATTGCATGTCTGTTTATATATATATATTCCTTAATGCATTAATCAGTATTATTCTATTATACAAGTGACAGTTATGTTGTCTGCTTTATTTTCAAATTAGAGTGAAGAGTGTCTTTATTGCTGCTAGTACTATTTCTTAAGCTGGGATTCTTACGCTTCAGCTCTATTGTGACTCAGTAATAAATGTGCTTGTGTTGTATTTCACAAACACACTTTTGACAGATTTATTCAAGACAAGGAATGTGGTACAGTACAATGTGGCAGAAAAAAAGACAAGGGCATACATCTACTTGATTAAAAATAGAGGAATGCAATCAGTCAATGTGGTAAAAGTATTTCACTCAACAAGACTTGTCTGAATTATAATGCGTTGGAATACAATATAGTATTTGGCCTACACAGTAATGTGTTGTGTAAAAATTTTATGTTTTTAAATTAACCCGAAACTAAAATTAAGTAAATAGTTTCATTCCTGGGGCATGTAATATTAAATAATAAATAAATGTATATGTTTTTTTCTAATCCAGAACAGTAATTATACTTCAATATCACCAATCTTTTTTATTAAGATATGTTCACAGGGAGTAAATTTAATTAAATTGCTTACACAGTAATATTAATAGCCACAAGGCTATTATAAATGCAACAACGCACTAGTGAAACCATATTTGAAATAGGGTGTGGTATTCTTGCAAGTGTTTATTATTTGTCTGTTCACTTTATAGTATATATATATTCAACAATTACTGTACAATTTAACTTTACTACCATACAGATACAACACTGAGTTTGTTGTTTTTTATCTAGCTGTCTGATGCCAGTGAAACATCAAAAATGAATACAGGTGGGGGGATAAGGGGGGGAGAGAAAGAGAGCAAGCTATATCTAATCTATCCTTTTAATCCTTATAATTATAATTACCAATGTAACAATAGGCTGCATGGCAATAACTCATGGGAAAATTGGAAATTAAGGTTAAAGCTGTCTCACTTCCAGTTAAGAGTACAAAATGACATCAAAAATTTAGAATCAATGTCTCCATGATGGGGCAGTTAACTTTGTGACTTGGAATGTTAAAAGCCTGAATCACGAATTAAAGAGAAAGAACGTATTCTCTCACCTAACAGGTCTAAATGCTAAACTAGTATTTTTACAGGAGACCCGCTTACTAAGCAAGGATCAGTTCCGGCTGCAAAAAGACTGGACTGGCCAAATGTTCCTTTCCAGCTTTACAAAGAAAACTAGAGGTATGGGAATTCTCATTCATAGAACAGTCTCATTTGTAGCATCAGATGTAGTATCTGATCCTGAAGGGAGATATGTGATTGTCATTGCCAATTTATTTAACTGTAAAGTGATTTTGATAAATGTTTATGCACCCAATGTCAATGATAGGGAATTCATGCAAAATGTATTTACATCCATTCCCAATGTGAACACTCGTAAAATTATAATGGCTGGGGACTTTAATTGTGTTTTAAATCCACTCTTAGATAGGTCTCCTGTCACAGGGGTGATGACATCTAACACTGCAAAGACAATTACACAGTTTTTAGCTGACCACAACTTAACAAACCCCTGGAGGTTTCTAAACACAAACTCAAGAACATATTCCTTCTACTCAACAGTGCATCATTGATACTCAAGAATTGATCATTTCTTTATAGATAATAATTTCTTGCCTACGATTAAATCTTGCAAGTACGATGCTATTGTTATTTCCGACCATGCCCACCTGATCTTGGAGCTAAAATCATTATGCCCCACATACTCATCTCGCAGATGGAGTCTTAACCCACTTCTATTAGCAGACGAGAACTCTACAGAATTTATATCAAAACAAATCAGTTTCTTTCTAGAGACAAATACATCCTCAGAGGTCTCTGCAGGAATACACTGGGAAACTCTAAAGGCCTTCTTAAGAGGACAGATTATTTCATATCTTTCCCACAGAAATAAATCAGAAACCAAGAAGGTATCAGAGCTAACCAGCAAAATTACAAGAATAGATCAAGAACATGCCAGGTGTCCACGTGAGGCTCTTCATAGGAAAAGGCAGGCTCTGCATTCAGAGCTCAACCTCTTAACAATTAAAGAAACTGAACACCTCATTTTTAAATCAAGACATCATTACTATGAACACGGAGAGAAAGTTAATAAGCTCTTAGTTCAACAAAACCACAAGCAAAAAGTTCGCAATGCAATCCCAGCAATCACCAACATGAACGGAGATAAAATCATTGACCATAAAAATATAATGCACACATTTAGAGACTACTATAAATCCCTATATTCTACTGAGTTTAAAGAAGACAACACACAATCTAATACATTACTGGATGCATTACAGATACCACAAATAGATACTCTTAGTGCAGAGGAATTGGATAAACCTCTGGCGCTATCAGAATTACTAGATGCTATAAAGTCACTTCAGAGTGGGAAAGCAGCAGGCCCTGATGGCTACCCTGTCGAATTTTATAAGAAATTCTCCACTCAGCTAGCTCCCTTTTTATTAGAAACATTTACAGAAGCTAGAGACAATCAAATTCTACCTCAAACTTTTTGCCAAGCATTAATCACTGTCTTTCCTAAACAAAATAAGGACTTATTACAATGTGCATCATACAGACCAATTTCACTTCTGAATAATGATGTTCGGATTCAGCGGGTTAGATAATGGATGGTTGGATGGATAATGATGTTAAGATACTCTCCAAAGTCCTAGCTAGAAGGATGGAGAGAGTGCTACCTTCGGTAATATCACAAGATCAAACAGGATTAATTAAAGGGCAACACTTATCTTCCAATCTCCGATGCCTGTTTAATGTAATATATTCACCAGCAAAGTCAAACACCCCAGAGATATTATTGTTGGATGCAGAAAAAGCATTTGATATGATTGAATGGAACTACCTTTTCACTACATTAGAGAAATTTGGGTTTGGCCCAAACATTTGTGCATGGTCAAACTACTGTATACCAATCCAGAAGCTTAAGTTTGTATTAACATTTGTTCAGACTACTTTAAACTGGAACCTGATACCAGACAAGGATGCCCCTTGTCACCACTGTTATTTGCAATCACCATTGAACCACTGGCAGTTCACTGTCAAAATGCTTATGAGATAATGGGGATTATCAGAGAAGGACTTGAACAGAAAATTTCTCTATAAGCAGATGATATGGTACCATATATATCAGACCCACAAAATACTGTGCCTGCAGTTTTAACAGCACTTACAGAATTTCAAAAGATCTCTGGTCTCAGAATTAATTTGTATAAAAGTATGCTCTTTCCAGTGAATTCACAAGCATACAATATTGGATTGGACACCTTCCCTTTTATCATTGCAGATCAGTTTAAATACCAAGGGGTAAATATCACAAGTAAACATAAAGCTCTTTATCAACAAAATTTCACCTTCTGTATGGAAAAAATTAAGAAAGACTTGTGTAGATGGTCAACCCTTCATCTCATTCTAGCTGGAAGAATTAACGTTGTTAAGATGAATATCCTTCCTAAGCTTCTTTTTTTTATTTCAAAACATTTTAATGTACATCAATAAATCATTTTTTAAGCAATTAGATTCAACTATAACCTAATTTATTTGGAACTTAAAACATCCATGTATTCAAAGAGCGACCCTACAAAGACCTAAGGCAGAAGGTGGCATGGCTCTACCCAACTTTCAGTTTTATTACTGGGCAGCGAACATACAAGCTGTAAAAACCTGGACACAAATTGATGAACATACACAGGCTTGGTCAGCAATAGAAATGAAATCCTGCAGTACTTCTTTATATTCCCTGCTTTGTGCCCCTATTAATGCAAGTTATAACAGATATACTAATAACCCAATTGTGCTTCACTCACTCAGAATATGCAACCAATGTAGAAAGCATTTTAAGATGGAGAATCTTTTATTGGTGGCACCTCTGCATGAGAACCACCTTTTTCAACCCTCGCAAACATATGCAGTTTTTAATATCTGGAAAACATTTGGGATTAAATTACTTAGAGATCTTTATATAGACAACATCTTTGCATCCTATGAACAATTACATTCTAAATTTAACTTTCCAGTAACACATTTCTTTCACTATCTTCAAATTAGAAACTTTGTTAAACAGAACCTGCCCAATTTTCCTCATCTTACACCTTCCTCTATGCTGAAAAAAATATTGCTCAGTTTTGAGAACTCAGATAGCATTTCTGCAATATATAAAATTATTTTACGGTCCCTCCCTTTCAAAGATCCAAGAGGAAAATGGGAAAAGGATCTCTCACTCAACATATCAGAAAAGGAGTGGAAGGTAGCAATGTACACAATTATTCAACTCAAAATTATATATCGAGCACATCTGTCTTGCTTAAAACTGTCTAAAATGTTTCCAGGGCAAGATCCAACCTGCGAATGCTGCAGTCAAATTCCAGCCTCACTGGGTCACATGTTTTGGGCCTGCACCCAACTAACATCATTCTGGACAAAAATTTTTAAGTGCCTTTCAGACAGCCTTGGTGTCACAATCCCTTTTAACCCATTAACAGCTGTGTTTGGTGTTCTTCCAGATGGGCTTAAAGTGTAGAAGGACAAACAAACTATGATTGCCTTTACTACACTATTAGCACACAGACTTATCTTGCTAAACTGGAAGAATCCTAACTCTCCTCTTTTAAGTCAGTGGGTAACTGATGTTTTATATTATTTGAAATTGGATAAAAACACATTTTCACTTAGAGGATCTGTGCATAACTTTTTCAAAACCTGGCAGGATCTAATCAATAACATTTTAGAATAAGCTCTTAAAGCACTGAGGAAGCAGATACTCTTCCCATTTCTTTTTCTTCTCCATTTATCTTTATCAGCCTATGAAACTCATCAATTTATTTATTTTTACTAGCTTTAAGTTTTACTCTGTTGACCATGCTCTCTTTCTCAGGGGTGGGGGTTGATTTGTTTTCAATCCTAATTTTTGTAAAAATTGATCTATTTGTATGGAATGATTACAATAAAATCAATAAAATTAAAAAAAAAGAATTCAGTTAAATTATATAACTTATTCTCAAATGTTTGTACAATTTCGAACTTGTGGTCGGAAGGTGACAATGCAAAAATGGAAAATTGTTGCGTGAGTACAGTGATTTTTTTTCCTTGAATGTCTAATTAGCGTTCACCGTGTCACCACACTCCCAGGGGTCTGTATCGAAGGAGTGACAGTTCATAGGAGTGACATAATAAAGGAATGACATAAATATCATATTAAAGGAGTGACATTTTATTGAAGTGACATAATGATGGAGTGACAAATTATGATTAAAATTTTATTTAAAAAAAAAACAAAAATTGTAACAATTATTAAAAGGAACACAACTGAAAGTATGCTCACCAAAAAAATTGTTGTCGCCTCACCTGCCACTTGGATGGTTGGTTGGGTGGTTGTCACTCCTTTGAAATTTATTTTCTGAGGTTTCACTCCTTTGTTATGTCACTCCTATGAATAGGACCGCACTCCCGGACATTGATCAACAAGTAATAATAGTCAAAACATTGGCCTTACTTTCATATTTATTTATTTCATATCTCCCTCAAAGAAATATTTTAATGCCTAAGACATTAAAAAACCAGTGCTTGAAGTGGGCCGGTACTTACTGGTATACACCTCTTCCAATTTCCGCATAGAGTACCAGAAAATCTTCAGAAATCTTCACATGTGAATCAGGGGCAAATATTTGATTGAATGTCACTGTACAGTATTGCCATAAATGGAGTGCCATCATTAATTCAGTTCCACTTCAAGCATCGCTAATAACACATTGAGAGTTGTGATCCATTAGCATGTGATTGCCAAAAGTTAGTTACAAGTATTGATGAGCTAAATCTGACAAAGGTGCTTAATGCAATTTATCTTTAATTTTAAGTGTGGATGCATCTTAAACAATAGAGACCAGTCAGCCCCAAAGCTGCTTTATAAAGCAGTTTTCTAAATGGCACCTTAGAGGCCCTGGGATGAAAGTTAGCTGTAAGATGCAGATCCCGAATATTTAAGACATTCTGAAAAATTATAATGGAGATAAACTAGTGGGCGGCACGGTGGCGCAGTGGGTAGTGCTGCTGCCTCACAGTTAAGAGACCTGGGTTCACTTCCCGGGTCCTCCCTGCGTGGAGTTTGCATGTTCTCCCCGTGTCTGCGTGGGTTTCCTCCGGGTGCTCTGGTTTCCTCCCACAGTCCAAAGACATGCAGATTAGGTTCTTTGGCGATTCTAAATTATGCCTAGCGTGTGCTTGGTGTGTGGGTGTGTGTGTGTGCACGCCCTGCGGTGGGCTGGTGCCCTGCCCGGGGTTTGTTTCCTGCCTTGCGCCCTTTGTTGGCTGGGATTGGCTCCAGCAGACCCCGTGACCCTGTAGTTAGGATATAGTGGCTTGGATAATGAATGGATGGATATATAAACAAATACATAATCTGGAGTCTATATAAGAATCTTGGGAAAGTTGTTTGTTTCTGTACATTGTTTTCTTGTTTTGTGTTAAGACTTCTGATTGATTTGTATCCTTAGTTTTGTTTATGTATTGACATTTACAGCATTGCACATTGAAGACATCATTAGTCTCAGCATCAGTATTGTTTATGTGAGACTTCTTTGGTGCCATTATGATTTATGTTATGTTACAGAAGACATTAAATATTTTTTCTGCTATAATGCATTTTTGAGGTATTTTTTAGTACTTGTAGTACTTCCAGAGATTTGGAATATGTGCAATTTTTTTCTGAAAGCAGCACCATGTGACATGACTGGCATGACACTGGCACTGAAAAATGTCCAGAGATGAACAACTAGGCTAATTTCAGTGTAACTTCCAAGCCTAATCTCAGGCACACAATATACTGTACACATGGCCAAGACACAATGAAAGAAAAATCAAAAAATGGAAAGATGATTACTTTTGGTGGAAAAAATATTTAGTTTTTTTCTTTTCTTAGCACATTTAATAGGGACTATGGGTTGGGCTGGTGTTCTAGAATTTGTTCAGTTTTCATTCTTTCCTATCCATCCACCCATTTCCTTGTACAGCCCCTTTAACTTTGACTGTTCAAAGTGGCTGCAAGTTGTGTTACTTTTGAGCTGGTCAAGTCCTTCTGTTTTTCTGCTGTCTGTCACTGTAAATATGTCATGCCCCTCAGTTTTATACTAAAGTGAGAATCGACTTTTCCTGTTTTTGCATATGTTGAATACTTTGTGCCATTTGATCATTTTAATCCTATTTCAGTGATCTCAGCTGGAAACCTAGAATTTTAAGGGTGATTCAAAACACACTTCAGCTGCCTTTTTCTTTCTTGCCTCTGTGTAATTCATGTAGCTTCCCAGCCCACAACAAGGACTGACACAAAGCTGCTCACTGAATTTCTGGTGTTGTTTTCTTTAGTAGCAGAAGTTAATTAGATAAGTGCTAGACAAAACAGTATTTGAGAACAGTGGGGATTGCAACTGAAAAAGCATAATCTCATAATTGAAAGGAAAGGGAGAATGCAGTCTCAGTAGCAAAGAACAATTAAAGCCAGGAAAATACAAATGTAAAATCATTTGCTAGGGAACAACAAGGCTCAAAACCAGAAAAAAAAACTAATCTAATAGAACAACCATTGCTAGACCAAACTGATGGACAATGCAACTCAAATTTCTGTTTCCACAAGAGCAAATGAGTACAAAGCTAAGACTCCTTAGACAGTTGACCAGGCACATTGTGCAGATGAATGGAAAAAGGCCGCTATATGAACAAAAGAAAACCAATTTGCCAAGGATGGGGATTAGGAAGTTGTACAGACAAACAAAATGCAGGAGCTGGTGGTTTGTTGTGTTGCTCAGATGCACTGATACATTGAGAGAAGAAAAGGCCGCTAAGGATGTTGAATAGACTTCAAGTGAACAACACAAAACAAAGAGATAATTCGGTAAAGATGAACCTCTGCTATATAAAGAAGTGGACCCCCTCTGGGAACACAGGCTTCCCCCAACATACACACACACAAAGTAGGTTGCACAAAATGGCCTACATGGCCAAAGCCAGAAAGGAACAGGGACAAATGATCAGCCGAGCAAAAGTAATTATAAGAAAATCCTGTCTTTTATTGTGGAACCTCACCTCAGTCCATGACTTCAGTCACAATACTATCCATCCATCCATCCATCCATTTTCCAACCCGCTGAATCCGAACACAGGGTCACAGGGGTCTGCTGGAGCCAATCCCAGCCAACACAAGGCACAAGGCAGGAACCAATCCAGGGCAGGGTGCCAACCCACCGCAGGACACACACAAACACACCCACACACCAAGCACACACTAGGGCCAATTTAGAATCGCCAATCCACCTAACCTGCATGTCTTTGGACTGTGGGAGGAAACCGGAGCGCCCGGAGGAAACCCACGCAGACACGGGGAGAACATGCAAACTCCACGCAGGGAGGACCTGGGAAGCGAACCCAGGTCCCCAGGTCTCCCAACTGCGAGACAGCAGCGCTACCCACTGCGCCACCGTGCCGCCGTCACAATACTACTAAAACAAAATGTAAAACAGTTTTTGTCATTGTTTTTGTTTTTCAAACCACCAGCAACTATAGTGTACTTATAGCCTGGTGTGTCTGGCATAATAATCAAGTATTGCATGATGACAGCACATCTCAACATACTAACAGAGATAGAAACCCAAGCTCATCATAAAAGAAAAGACAACACAGTAACATTTCCAAAGGCCAGACAAATTGCTGGTCTGGTTTAGTATGACAAAAAGATGATTACTGTCTTGTATGTCACCATACCACTGTTTTGATAGGCCTCTATTGACTTTTTTTATTCCTGGGTTAGATTCTTGATCATCCCAAGTCTGAATTCTGTTTGCACCACCTAAAATAGGTGAAAAGCTTCATGTTTATCAAACGTTTTTTGTTCTTGGTGATGCTTTTTGTTTAGAGCTTAGTTGTTTAATCTTTGATGCTGTCAAAAAGCATCAATGATACAGTGGTCTTAAGAAAATCTTCATTTTTTAAATTTCTGCTTATCCAACTGAATCATGATAATGCATCATTTTGTTGGGCAAAGGTTTGCAACATGGAAGGAAAGTGGAAATGGTCTATAATTTAGAAAGAAGAAAAACAGATAGAGAAGGTGATAATGGAGGGTTATTTGCAATACATGGGAGGTAAATTAGTAAACCATCTCAAAAATCAGGCAAAGCAAAAGCCTGCTTAGGGTGGAGAAGTAAAACAAAACAATTTGCTCTTTCTCTGCAATTTCTTCATTAATTGAGGTTCTCCCTGAGATCATCCATCCTTTTTTAAAGACCTGGAGAGGTGCAAGGTATGTTCTGCTGTTACTCAACTCCTTGAAGAATAGTTTAGTGAGCGTAAGAGCTGCTAGTGTTATGTGTGCTCAGAAAACTGTTGCTAAGCAACTGAGAAGTCCAGTTGCTGAAAATGAATGTAAAAGGCCACTGCTAGTGAAACTGACTATTACACCATGTCTGTAAAAGGTTGTAAACCTTTTGCAGGCATATTTTGACCTCCAGTTTGTAAAAAAGCCAAGTAGAGATGGGGTTAAAGACTCATTGCCTTTGGAATTTGCTACAAAAATAGGGAATTTGGCTTTATTTTACTTTTTAATGTCAGAACACAACCTAGAAGATAAGCAAATCTGTGATGGTTTCAAGGTCAAGTTCAAAAGCAGTACATTCTTCAAGTTATGCCACACAAATTCCAAAGGCAGAAGATTTTCCTGAGTTAACAGTCAGAACTAAAACACTATAATGTAGGAAGATTAGCTTATAAAAAATCAAAATCAAAAATGTTTCTTTGCCCTGTAAAATATTCCTGCACTATTCCCCATTTTTCATGTTATGTTATTACTCTCAGTTTGGTTTATTACTTGTAATGACATTTTAAATGTGCTGCCATTCTGTACACTTTGTGGGTGGAACCCAGGAGGTGGAGCCACCCAAATGTCACTGCTGCTGGCCCCTCCCTCTGCTCAGTGAACCGCTGCTGAAGTTATCTGAAATTATTTGGCTGGAGTCTGTTTCATAAACATTGTTATTTCTTTGGATTTTCTATTTTTTTTTAATTATTTGTTCTGTTTTCTTGATTGGCTATTGGTTTTGTATATTGTGACATATTTGCTGTGCCTTTTTTAGCAATATTTGATCTTTCCTTTTTTTAGTTAAATAAAGCATTGATTTATAAAGATTCATCACTTGGTATGTTTTTATGAGTCAGAGTTTTTTCATGGCTTAGGACAAAGCTTCAGCAAGTAGTTGGGAACTATCTGGTTTGGGCAGTCAGTTAAGGTCATGGCCTGCTTTTGTGATACTTTTGAAGGCCTCATACCCCTTCTGCCAAGTGCTTGACTCTCTCACACAACAAAATTAACAAACCCTTAATCAATGGATGAGAAACTAAATACTAGTACTAAATGAACTACAAATTTTAAAAAGTCATCATGGAAGATTTCGTTTTAATGCCATACTTTCATTCTGTTTTAAATAATGAGAAACCCCTGAAGAAATAATCTTTATTTAAAAAAAAAAGTATTTTGAAAGCATCATCGTTTCTGAATAAAGTTTTTAATTTAGAAGAAAATTATGGATATTTTTTAATTGAAGGTGATTTACAATATATACAGTATTTGTTTCTGTAAAATCTGTATTAAACAATTTCCCTTCAGTCTAATTATTTTTTTTAAAACAATCCGCTGCTGCATTCCAGCTTTCGATATACCGGTATATACTACCAGCTGAGTTGGCCCGCCTATTTCTGTTTGTAATGTTGAACTCTTCAAACCATCTTCTTTACTGTATGCTATAGGTTCGGTTGTATCTTCATTTCCTGTTTGTCCTGCAGTAATTAAAGACCCATTTATTCTTATATCATTTGTTTTTTTCTTGTGGATTCCTAGCGCCAATACCTACTCGTGCCTCTCTGTTTATACAACTTTTACCTCCATTGTTACTCCTCTGCTGTTTGAACCATCTACTGTAGGCATACCTGTGCTGCTCAGCCAGGGTTTTTAGTTTTTGCCTCTGCTGCTCAATGTGGGCCTACTGTCCCTGCTGTCTTTGTTGCTACTGAGTCTGCTGCATTGCATGGAATAAATAAACAACAAAAATGTGAAGTACACATGAGTCTAACCCTGGCTGAACCATAACACACACTCCTATAAAAAAGCGGCAACAAAATTAGTGTCTGGTGCAAACAAAGGTTAAAACGACAAGCATTCATATGGGGTACCCAGATGACAATTAAAAACGGGAGCTGTGATCAGCTCAAGACCAAAACTGATCATATGCCACAGAGGTGAAAGTTGTACATATAAAACACCCACAGTTTATGAATGCTCTGACAGACAGGACAGATGCAAAGTAACCGCGCAGACAAACAGAAACTAGAGATGTGTGCTTGATTGTGCAGTCAGACATTATGAAGTAGTGACTGACAAGTTGAGTAACAAGGAACAGAGAAAAGGAAACTGTTGGTGTGTGGTGTTCAGAACACCCTGGCGACAACAGCACATGATATGCAAAACAGAAGATCTTGTCACCTCACTGGCATTGTTTTAGCAAGATAATAATAATAATAATTCATTACATTTATATAGCGCTTTTCTCAGTACTCAAAGCGCTATCCACACAGGGAGGAACCGGGAAGAAATATGCCAGTTAACAGTGAGCAAGCTAGGAATACCAGAAAATGAGTCACCAAACCAAACTCTAAACAAAATCAAGTCAATAATTAAAGCAAAGAGGCAACACATTAAAGTTTACAATTGTGGAGACTGGCTCGGACACAGACAGGCAGACACGCTCATGTCACCCAACACGCGTTTATTTACAGTATTATATACAATCTTATCGTGCTCACAGACCCCAAAGACCCCAAAGTCCTGGCCTCTCAACAATGCATTTTCTCTCTTCAGGCTGCCTTTTTGCCATCCTCCCGACATCATCTTTCTTCCTCCCGACTCTTGTCAATGACTGGAGGGAGGCGGCCCCTTTTATACACACCCGGATGTGCTCCAGGTGCTCCCCGGCAATCTTCCACCGGCACTCCCCAGTGTGGCGGAAGTGTCGGCTGTGTTCCCGGAAGCACTCCGGGTGTCCCTTCTTCTCTTCCCCTCAGCACTTCCGGGTATGGCGGAAGCGCTGGGGTCCAGGGTCCCCAAGGCATCAGGGCACCCCCTGGCAGTGGCCACAGGCCCCTACAGGGTAGAGCTTCCAAGCTCTGTACCCGTGGCCCCCAATACAACCAGGGTGGACGCCCCCCTCGCGTTCTGTCCTCCTGGGCATCCCGGCCGGGCGTGAACCCCATCCGGGTGCCACACAATTCACAAAGTTTATTAATAATTTTGGGATTTATCCATATTCTCAGATAACCTGACCTTTATACTGTTGTGTTTGTGACGCTGTATGCCTTATGTATTTGAAGAGCAATGCTGTGGCAAACATAAACAAAAATTCTACATAAGTAGGACAAAAAACATTTTTAACTTTAGAATAAATACTCTTTAGGTAAAAAAGCTTGCCTTTTTTGTTTTGGATTTAAGAATAAAGAAAACAATTGTGTCTTTATGTTTAAAAATGAATAGACCTTTTGGTTAATTTTTTTAAGTATGGTCTAGGATCTCAGGTTGAGAAGGGATCTCGGAATTAAAAGTTAGTATCTTCTTGTTTTGTTTTTAAGTTTAATTCTGAGCATGCCATCCATCGTTCTCTTAGCACCAGCTGTGATGGTTCCTGGAGAGTTTTCTTTTTGATTGGTACACAGTTTCCCTACTGCCATCTGTGCTCCTCTCAAGAGCAGACCAGCACTTTTGAGTTGTCTGGTTGATCCTCTTGTGAGGCAATGGCCTCACACAGCTGTGCTTCTATATGTCCAAGGCATATGTCCTGTGGTTTATACACAGCATAATGAAGCTTGTTACAGTAATTGTGTGTGCATGACTGGCTACAATGCCAGAAATATAACACGTGTGTGCATCCATGGCATGCACACTGACATTACCAGTCCACAGTGTAACACATTCCAAAATGTAAACCAACCTAAGAACAATTTCCACAAAATTACTAAATCAAACATCAAAAAACATTCATATCATAATGCTAGGTTCAGCATTCAGGAATGGCAAAAACCATCCAATAAACAGTTTGTTTTCTTTTATTTATTAGGCTGCAAACCTAACCAAAATGAAACCAAAATTCATTATTTCCATTTGATTCTAGAATGTATTTTTTCCTACCAATATCTCTGTTTCTGTGACTACTTATTTCCCATTTTCCTTATAAGAAAAGGAGCTAAGTTAAAAAAAATGTAAAAACAATAATAACATGGAAAAATCAAGAGGTTATGCCTGAATTTTCAATGGTGACTGTATCACTATACCATATGCTGTACAATTCCACATAAGTAGCTCTTCCTTTTTCCCCTTTTCTGTTAAACTATCTGCACGATCCCAGCTTTCATTTAATTTTAAGGAAGATATGCATACTATTTACTTCCTAGACTTCGTATTCTAGAATTCTGACTAAAAGTCAAATAACAAACATGCTTTCCATACAAGTCGCAAAACGTTTTGGGACCCAGACCCTCTATCCTCTGTACATTTCAGAATGTTTTATCTATTAGATGATCACTCTAAAAAGAAATTAATCTATAACAATACACTTCTGGAAAAGTGGCCTTTCTTTCATTGCAATAGTGTGTTATTTGTCATTTTAGTAAGTGTTTCACTAGAGACTTGCTGCAGATTACCGTATATACTCGCGGATAAGTCCTCCCGCGGATAAGTCGGTACTTGATTTTAAAGTATAATTTCTGGTGTTTTATAATGTCAGTCGTAAAAGTTGAATGTGGAAAACTCACGCTGTTGGTCCAAGAGATTATGATATGCTAACACCCACCTGAGAGAGTAACCACGGAGCACACTGCCTTTTTTTCTATGTATTGTGCCTATGTGACCACACGGTAATACCCAAACTAATCCGAAGCAACGTTTGCACTGATTTGTGTTTTTTTGTATCGCACACCTTCATACACCTCTATTGTAAGAGCATCCCTTATCTACGATGGAGTGTTGAATCAGAAGAAAATATGAAATTGGTTTTAAATTAAACATCATTGAAGTAGCAAAAGATATTGGTAACTGCACTGCTGCAACAAAATTCAATGCGTCTGAGAAACTGATACGAGATTGGTGGAGGCAAGAAGATGTTAAAAAAAAATGTAGATGTCACATTTTTGAATGGCCGTATAAGTCTTACATGTACACTCATATACAACTATTGATGCAGTTTTATCATAGCTAAAATTTGCTTTAGCACCAAGCTCATACATCTTCCTGTTTCTACAATTTATCCAAGTTGTTCATCCTTAAAGGAATTTGCATCAGCTAAAGGAGATAGATTTATACTGCAGTGGCATTTTTACCTCTGTAACCTCTTTGTTATTTACTTAATAAAAATGCTGGTGCATGAATATGTAAGATGATGTCCAGGGTGGAGTGGGACACCCTTATTACCTAAAGACCTCTAGAAATATTTACTTACTTCTGATTATCATCTTTCTGTTGACTAACTTACCAGTATTCCTCTTCTGCTTTTGTCTGGTAATTCTCCAGATCCCAAAAGCAATTGAATGGTAAATAACAGTGGCGGCTAAAAACTCCAATACCGGTAGCATTTAAAAAAAAAGTGTCAGTTATTATTTGTTTGATGTAGCATAGCAGATCGTGCCATAACCTTGCAACAGTCATATAGGGAGAAAAATCAGAGCACTTATTTTTTATTCATGTGTACTCTTATGAAGATACTAAAGAATACTGATACAAAATAATCCCCTGTCGAACATAATATAAATAATATGACTTACTTTAAATTAAACAAAATTGACAGATAACAAACATCACTATTGCGTGTATTGACGAGAAATTGTAAAAGTTAAAAACAAGTCTTCTTTATCAAAAAGTGCTCCCAAAACAGTAAGTGCAATAATAAATTCCAAAAACAAAAATGACTAAAATGACACAAGTAATAAAACACTGTTCCAATGACATTCCCACAAAATCAACAAAAGGACAGATACAATAAAATATTTTCACAATAAAATGCAGACCTCCTCTCTTTCTCCTGCTCCAACAATAACCAGAAAGAGGAAAAAGGTAACCTGTACAAAACACTATATTTACAAAATCAGATTGGTCTCTTTCTTCTCCCGAATACAAGAAAAAATGATCCAGGAAAAACAGAAGGATTCTTCCTTCAAAAAAAAAAAAACAACTATATACAAAGGCTATTACAAAAACTATTCACGAAAAGCTATTTTACATTTCTCCTCCTTTCAAAAGAAAAATAAGAAATATATGTAACCAAAGAAGTAGGAAAGGCTATTTACAACAATATACAAAAGAAAAAAACACCCCTACAAACTGTTCTACACAATGCAGAGTTTTAGCACACTTGCTCACCCCTCTACTGTCTCTTTATATGTTAATAATAAAATAATAATAATTCATTACATTTATATAGCGCTTTTCTCAGTACTCAAAGCACTATCCACACAGGAAGGAACCAAGAAGCAACACAATCTTCCACAGTCTCCTTACTGCAAAGCAGCAGCACTACCACTACATCACCTGTGAGGACATGTTGCACAGAAGGTTTAGCTGGCCAGTACACCCAATCAAAAGAAGACTCCTGGTGTTTGCTGCTCAGTTTTCTAAGCCCAATACTCACCAATACACCATATATACAGTATACAGTGTATTGACACCCGATGAGTGATCAAGAGCTTGAACCTAATGATGTCCTTATCAGCCCAGCACCCCTAGCAACCAAGTTCAATTTGAGGGTGCCAAATCTAAAGGAGGTTGAGGAGGTCACTAAGGGAGCACATTCAGCCTCTGCCCCAGGCCTTAGTGGAGTATCTTACATTGTTTACAAGCACTGCCCAGAGATCCTTCAACATCTGTGGAGGATTTAGATGGTGATATGGCAAAAGGAAAGAGTTGCTGACCAGTAGAGGTTGATGAATTGTGGATCCCCAAAGAGGAAATCTCCAAGAGCCTCAGTCAGTTTCGGTCATTCTCACTGCTAAGTGTTGAAGGGAAAGTGTTTCCAGTATTTCTCCTCAAAAACAGATACAAGCTCCTGCCTCACTGGGTCACATGTTCTGGGCCTGCACCAAACTAACATTATTTTGGACCAAAATTTTTAAGTGCCTTTCAGACAGCCTTGGTATCACAATTCCTCCTAACCCATTAACAGCTGTGTTCGGTGTTCTTCCAGACGGACTTGAAGTGGAGAAGGACAAGCAAACGGTGATTGCATTCACTACACTCTTGGCACGCAGACTTATTCTGTTAAATTGGAAGAATCCTAACTCTCCTCTGATAAGTCAGTGGGAAACCGATGTTTTATATTATTTGAAATTGGAAAAAATCAAATTCTCAGTTAGAGGATTTGTACAAATTTTTTTTAAAACCTGGCAGGATCTGATAAATATTATTTTAGAATAAGAGAAATAACTATTACCACATTTAATTCCCTTCTCCATCTCTTATTTACATATATATATATTTATTTCTCCCTTTCTTTTGCTTATTGTTGTCTTATTAAAAAGCCTTAAGCAATAATCCTTTAGCTAAGCTCTCCTTCTCAGGGGTGGGGTTTGATTTGTCTTCAATTTTGTTTGGTTATAAATTGATCTATTTGTATGGAATGATTACAATAAAAATTAATTAAAAAAAAACAAAACAAAAAACAGATACATCAACCCCTCAGTTCAGAATGGTGGGATTCCTTGGAGTTCACGGGTGTTTGGAGCAAATTGGGGTAGTCATGCAGCTAATCAGAGAAGCCCATGAAAACACAGGAGACTTAGTTGTGCTGTAATTGGACCTGGCCAATGCCTATGGGTCTATTCCACACCAACTGGTGCCCTACATTGCCACAATTTTCCCAGTAAGATCAAGAATTTAATGTTGAATTACTATGATAAGTTCATGCTGAAAGTCCCTACTGGGTCACAAACATCAGACTTGCATCGGCTTGAAAAAGGAATAAAAATGGGCTGTACCATCTCAGTTATTCTTTTTACCCTAGCCATGAACATGGTGGTAACATCTTCCTATGTGGTATGCAGAGACCTCCTAACAAAGTCAGGTGTACACCAGCTCCCCATTAGAGCATTTATGAATGACTACAGGGAATAGGTGGATCCTAGAAAGACTTGAAAAACTCATCACCTGGGCTAGGATGAGTTTTAAGCCTACCAAGTCAAAATCCATGGTGCTGAAGAAAGGCAAGGTGGTTGACAAATTTCATTTCCATCCAACTAATAACAGAACAATGAGTCAATAGTCCGGGGAAGCTTTTTGACTCGAGTTTAAAAACACCATTGTCATTCCGAGGGAAATCAGAGATATCGAAGCCTGGCTCACCAGGGTCAATTCAGGACTGCCTGGCAGTTTCAAGGTGTGGATTTATCAATAATCCATCTTACCTCATGTCCTATGCTGGTTTAATCAATTCCACTACCAACAGTTGAGTCCCTTGAAAGGCCAATCAGTGGTTTTCTCCACATGTGGCCTGGCTTCCCCCGCAGCCTCAGCAGCGCAACTCTGTATGAGAATAGTAAAATCTTGCAGCTTCCATTCAGTGGCCTCACTTAAGAGTTTATGGTTGCACACACAAGAGTAAACCCAACAGTACAGCGACTCCAGTGACCAAAAGTTGTCATCAGCAGGCATTGAAGTAAGGACAGGGTGAATAAGGATGACAGAGAAAGCAGTAGAGGTGGCAGAATCATACCTAAGGCAAAAAGTACTAGTTGGCAGCATACCATCTGGAAGAGCAGGCATTAGATACTTCCCAAAGATGCAGGTTGGCAAAGCTCAGGGAGAAACACTATCTTATCCAGGAAGAGGTCTGAGCAGGCATGGAGGATGAGCATGTGTGCAGGATAGTGGGGTTCAGATAGCAGGGACCTTGGATGAGTTAGGAGATTGTACTGCAGCACAGGATTACCTGGTCTAACATCATGCGGGAAGACTTCCATTGTGTCTGTTTCATTGTGCAAGCTGTCTACGATGCACTACCTAGCCCAGCAAAACTACACATCTCGGGAAAAAGCACCTTCCTATCCTCTGTGCTCTGTAAGAAGATCCTTAGAACATCTCCTCGGAAGGTGCCCAAAGCCCTTGGGCAAGGCTGCTACTGCTGGTGCCACGTCCAGTTGGCTTTGGATTAAGAGTGCTGATCTGTGGGTGGCTACTGCTGGGACAAAAGTAGGGTGGGAGGGTGTCCGATGTTGAAAGACCAGAAACATCCCATGACTCCAGGAACATCACTGAAGATGCATCTCAGGGCATCTACAAGGTATATGTTACACACATATCCAAAACAGAATTTTTTAATGGTATGGTAAAAATGTATCTATTTTACATGAAAAAGAAAAAGCTAACTTAAAGGATGTGTTTGGTATTTTTCAAGTTGAAGCTATTTCTTCACAATCATGATATATATTAATTAGCCACCTGAAACTGCATTCTAAAGTGAAGCATACTTTATACATTTTTAAATATAACTAACCTCATCTTGTGTTTTATAAGGGAGCTAAAGGGAACCAAAGGTCCAATATGAAAAGAAAAGCCATACAACTTTCCAAATATGTCCTCCTTGAAGTAGCAAAGGTTTTGATTCAAGAAAATGTGCCTTCCGCCTTTCTAAGTTATGCTTGTGACAAAAAAAGTAAACAGGAAATAATAAAGTCTTTCACACATTCTTGGTATTATTTTCCCAAGGTAAGGATATGTTTCTTACTTGCTTGCCTGCTAGCAGTGGGCATCATGGAAGGAGATATGACAAGCCCCCTTAGCAAAGCTATATTCTGCTTATTATGTTACTTTTGCCTTTGCAATTCTGTTAATGTAATGTTTATATTCTGTGATTATTTTTTCTCCAAGGCGTATTATTTTTGCATATTATATTTTGTGCTGTTATTTTACATAGCCCATGGTACAAAGTTCTGGCTGAGTGGCAGTATGGTGATGCACATAAAAGTTTTATTATATTTTTTACAAATAACAATAAACGTGAGCCGAACCGATTACACTGCATTGCTTGTTTAGTAAAAGCCTTATATTTTTGAAAGAACCATGTCACACTTTTTGTGTTGTGTCCTGTGCATGCACAATGAAAAAACATTTAGAAAATGAGTATGCGATAGAGCCCAACCAAGATGAAACAAACTGATGTTTGAGTGAACTCAATGACACTCACGAATACCAGCTAGTCCATAAATACACAGGAAGAATGTGCAAAATCCATGCAGAACCTCACACTGAGAGGCAGGAATAACAGTTCTGCGCTTCCACTCTATCTACCCTAAAACATCTGTACTAAGCATATTAAACTTCAACCTGTGTAAAACTACATGTACACATATAACATGTAATCAGTTCTTCTCACCTGATTACATGCTTAATCTATCTCTCGCTACATCACCAAAGCACAGACATGCATTATCATACCAGTGGCAGCAGGCAATATAGTGAAGGAATGTGATTTATCATAAGTGTGACTTTATTCACTTATAATTGTCTAATTGCATAAATTTACTGTACATCTGTCAGAAACAGCATTTGGCAATGACTTCTCAAGGTGAACCCATGCTCCTGGCCATGAAAGGTTACTATGGAGGAAGACAAGCAGTGAAGTGAAGTGCACATCCGACCTCCTTTTAAAATGGCTGAATCTCACAAAAAAGGCTTTTCTTTTCTTTATTTTTTCATTCATAAAACAATATTGATGCACTGTTTTTGTAATATGTTTGCAATCTCTTATCATTACTTGATAAAAATGTTTGGCTTAAAAAAATCTATGTATTTGCTAAAGTTTTAATGATTTTTTTCATGTTGAGAATCTGGCACTCATTACAAAATATGAGAGCGGACTAGTTATTTTTTTATATTTATAAAATATGCTTCACTTTAGCACATGGGGCAAATTAATACATAACATGATTGTGAAGAAATATCTTTGACTTGCAAAATACCAAAGTTACCCATTAATTCTGTAACATTTGTTTTGTAATGATTTAAAAGCAAAAAAAAAAAAAACCTTAGCTCTAAACTCTAAGCTCTAAAAAACAGTTTCCTAGTAAAATCAAAGTTAATTAGTGTCAAAGGAATCATGCTGTAACAAAAAGAGAAAAGAAAGATAAAGGCTTGGGGCACCTGAAGTTGATCTCTGTATTTAGTAGAATATGGCTTTAAAAAAAAAGAAAGAAAAAAATGAGCAATAAGCTGTGCACAGGATTATACCATTGATAATGACTTCCTCAGATATAAGTACACTAACTTCTGGCTTCTTGATTGATTACCCACTTAATCACCAGAGCTTCCACTTTCACCGCTGCATGTGCCGTCTGGGGGTCCAAAAGTTTCTAGCTCAGATACAATACAGGGTGTTCAGCAATGTCGATGCTTTTGGCTCAGAATGGCCCCCAAATCTGTACTAGAAGCTTCAGACCTTTCCCTCACCAATCATGTAGCCTAAATATTTAGCCTCCTTTGATCCAAAAACACATTTCTTTGGATTTAAGTCCAAATGGAAGTTAAAGGCAATGCCATTGCCTGCTGGGGGTGCTAAAAGTAGTTCTTTCCTTGGTGAATTCTGTTAAAGGAATTTGCCAATACCCTTTCATCATATCTAGAGTGTTCAGGAAACAAGCTGTTATAAGCCATTCGAGGAGTTTGTCCACTCATGGGATTGGATAGGTATCAAAACATGATACCTGATTAAACCATCTGAAGTCGTTGCAAAAGCACCAATTTCTGTTTAGCATTGGTATGAGAACAATGGGTCTAACTCAAAGAGTAAAACTTTCCTTTATTACACCTACTGTAGGATTAGCATTCTTTTGATCTCTATGACTGCCCATGTTGCCTCCAGGAGCGGTTACGGGCATTCCCTAACAATCACCCCTGGTTCAGTGATAATGTCGTGTGCAATGGAGCATCCTGGTCTTTCATCTACTACTTTTGAAAATGTTAGAATGGTCTTTTCAAGGTCCTTACGTAGTTTATAGGTCAGATTATCACAGAAATATAATTTGAAATTACTGGCATATAAGGACATTTTTTGGCTGCTTGGTGATTTGGTTGTTTTAATAAATGATCAACAACACATTTTCTCTCTTTAATTTCATAGGGTATTTTCCAAAGACCTAACAATTTAGAATGAGGGATCAAAATCTTGACTCTGTCCACGGAACTGAATTTACAGTGGGTAATGTCATGATTATATAAACCATCCTGAGCTGTCTGTGCATGCACCTTATGTTCTTCTAAAAGGGTTCTGATTTTACTAAAATATATTGTGTAGCTGCATGGTATATTCTGATTTAGTGCAAGGGAGCACCTCAGATTCCCAACCTTTTTTAACAAAAGACCACGGGATTATCTTCTATATATTAATTCAAATGATGAGAACCCAGTGGAGGCTGGAGGAACTTCCCAATATACCAAAAGGATGAGCAGGAGGAACTGATCCCAGTTTCACCCACCCTCACTGACCACTTAAAGCAGTATTTGTTTAAGCATTTGATTAAGCCTCTCCACAAAACCATCAATATAACATGCTGGAGTTTATAGTTGATTGATTTTGAGTAATTTGGCAATTGCCCTGAACATAACTAAATGGAGTTCCCTGGTTCATAATTACCGTCTTGCAAAAAGACCTCCCACCAGTTCTCATTTAATATTCTTTGAATTGGATTATTATAAAGGAATAGCCTCTGGAGATCATGTAACATAATCTTTGAACAGAGTTTTGGAGCATGCACTGATTATAGTGCATTGCCACCCCCCCACCACACAACAAACCACCCAGATTGGGACCCGAGTGCAATGGGTGACACCTCAGCACCACACTGGAATAGTGTGCATTTTTTTACAGTGGCTGAAGTGCCAATCCTGCCACCAACCAAGTTGGAGGACCTGCTTGGAGGGCTGGATGCAGGTTAACATTTTACCCAAGATGAAGCAATTGCAGGTTAAGGGCCTTGCTCAAGGGGCAAATGGAGTAGAGTCATTTCTGCCATTTACAGGATTCGAACTGGCAACCATCCGATTGCTGGTGCAGAACCCTAGCCTCAGAGTCACTACAAGAACCCTAGCCTCAGAGTCACTACACCATAACCTCTCTCCATAATCTGCAAAGACCAGAATATACTTATGTCTCCAAGAGGAGGATTTCTAGTGGACCATGACATCAATTCCAGTCCTCTCAAACAGTATTTCAGTTAAAAGCAGGAGTACGAGAGGAGCGCAGTCCTTCCTAGGAATCTACCACAATTGACACTCTGGAAAAGAGCTGCAAAAGCACTGAACCTCCTTGTCAACTCCTGGCCAATAGAATTTTGATTCTTCTGAGAGTTTTATTGGATCCAAGGTGGACTCCTAGGAGGTGGAAGTGTGCTATATTGCAAACCTGTCACTGGTAGGCTTTTGGTACTAGCAACAATGTCCTTACCTCACCCTCATGACCTGCTATGTAATATAACAGACCAGTAACAGCGCAGTGCACGATAACGTGCAGTGAATACACTTGACTTGAGCATTCATAGTTTTCATACTCCTTCTCTGTACGTTTAACATTCATTTGCTCAGTGGTTGATGCGCTTGCTGCTTCCTGAGCAGCTCTTCTTTTCTCCAAACTAGCGACCCACTTCTTCTCTTCTTTCGTCTGCATCTTTTCGCATTACAACTGATTAAGTCAGTGTTTGTGCTGCAATTACTTAGTACGTTTTCCTTAATCTTTCACTTAAGCTGGCACTTAAGTCTTCAATCTGCCTCAAGAATGATTTAAGATATAAAGAGGTAGGAGAGGTGATGGCGAAGGTGGTAGTAATGAGAATGGCGCCAGTATGCATGCACGGCATGGCTGCCTTGTCAATCATCACACTAAAAGTGGATAGTAGATGTCATGTGGTATATGTGTACCATATTTCAGGTCAATAGTTACAGGTGGTTTAAAATCCTGGGCAGACAAACGAACAGCCATGATAGTGTATTATATATAAAGATCATTATTAAGGGCAAAATACAGACCCTGTGGCAATGAATGTGCAGTTCTTTGACAATTTATCATTACGGCTGCATTCTTAAGGGAATCATTATTCCACTGTTTAAAGGACACAGGTAAATGTAGATCAATGAGGGAGTCTGAGGGCAGATGAGGATACTGCAGAGCAATGTACTCCCACTTATCTGCACTTGAAACAGCATGTACTGTAGGTGGAAGCGATCTTTACTTCAGTCATGCTCTCATTTCTTTTTCTCTGCTCTTTTCTGGGTGATCGTCCTGTCCAGGGTAGTCTCCAGGCTTTTTTGTCCTTTTGACTAGCATAACCATCCTATGTCATTCTAGGATTTCTATCAAGCTTACCCATGTTTTTCTAGGACTGGTGCTGTACCTGTCAGAAGAGATTTTCTGGCAATGTATTTATTAAGTCATCACAAGCAACTGTTTCCAATCCTTTCTGTATATTGTTTTTACCTGTTTTTAGCCAGCTTGAAATCTTTCCCCAGAGGTCTAATACTTGAGAGTGTAATGCCTCTCCAGGTCCAAATGCCACTCTTGACAATGACAGCGCTGGTTGGCGACTTGCACTCTCAAGGTGTGGAGTTGTTCAGAAGAGCAGAAACCACAGTGATGAGGTCAACTGGTTCCACTCTGTTCCAATATTTATCCTGTCAACCATGGCACTGTAACAAAATGAGAAAACAACAATAAAATTTTGGGGCACCTGGTGGTGGTACCCATATATTGTACAAGGTGGTTTTGTAAAAAAGAAACAAAACACAAGCAATAGGCTGTGCATCAGCTTCTGTGTTGTTGGTAATGCCTTCTCAGATGCAAGACCACTGACTACTGGCTTTTTGTAGGTTCCAGGTCTTATGGAGTCTTGGGAAGGAAGAGGCAGAGTTATGGACAAAAGCAGAAGATAGATCATAGCTCTTCTATTTTAAAGATAAGAAAGGGAAAAGTATGAGAATGTCAGTGTCATCGCCCATCTCAGAGTGGAATTACCATTGCTATATGAGTCCTGAAACTGTTCCCTAATCACACTTGTGTGATAATACTTTCTACAGAATACATCAATAGGCCATTTATAAATGATAAAAAGAGATTTCTTATCAGAAGGATGAACACATTACTTTCTAAACCCAATGATCAATGTTGAAATGGTTTCCCTGATGTTTTCTCAGCACCCTTATTTTTATAAGCATAAAGTAATCAAAAAAGTATATACAATACTGCAACTGTACTGTATATTGTAACAGTTGAGGTGGTTATTGACCTCTTGAACCCTCAGGTACCACGATAGACACCAGGTGAAAGTACAGGTACTATTCTTTTTATTATAAATACATGCACTAAGCACCCTCCACTCCACACTACTCATACAAATATCAATTCTTTCTCTAAACAATACTCTCTCTCTCCTCCTCTCCCAGACACTTAGCCACCCTTCCTCCCAGCTCAGCTCAGTGTCTGGGCTTTCCCACAGTCCTTTTATACCCCCTGACCCGGAAGTGGTTCCTGTCCAACAATCCACAAGTCCTCATTAATTCCAGGTCAGAGTAAAAGTCCTTTTCCTCAACCTGGAAGCACATCGTTCCTTCTGGTCATGTGATCATGACGCACTTCCGGGTTATAGGGCACGTAGCAGTCTGAAAGACTCCCTACAGCGGCTCCCGGTGGTCCCCATGGTATCCAGCAGGGCTGTGTATACAAACTACAAGGTCCATAAGGCCCTGCTGGACTTCGGGGAACCTCCATGCTGTTGGGAGGGCTCCACCTGGCGGCCTGGAGGTGTGGGCCGGAATATTTAGCCGGCCATCCATCACGATAGATAGATAGATAGATAGATAGATAGATAGATAGATAGATAGATAGATAGATAGATAGATAGATAGATAGATAGATAGATAGATACTTTATTAATCCCAAGGGGAAATTCACTCTATATATATATATATATATATATATATATATATATATATATACATACATATATATACATACATACATATATATATGTATATATATATATGTACCTGTGGTGGGTTGGCACCCTGCCCGGGATTGGTTCCTGCCTTGTGCCCTGTGTTGGCTGGGATTTGCTCCAGCAGACCCCCGTGACCCTGTGTTCAGATTCAGCGGGTTGGAAAATGGATGGATGGATGGATAGTTCTTATTGCATATTGCTCAAATTTATACAGTATTCTTCAGATTTTAAACACCTGTAGCCCTGATGGCCAGAAAACACAGATGTTAATAGAGATATTTTAAACAATCAAGTGTTACTTTTAATCAAGGGAAAATATCCAGAGGAAAAATGCATAAGGTAACAAGTTAACAAATTAACTTACCTACATGCTGTGACTTTTGTTGTAGAAAATTTGAAGCTTTCGTTTCAACACCAACATTTTCTTTGATTTAGTCATTTTTGAATGAAAACCGAAGATAGGTCTCATTAATATGCATAACAGTCCAGGAGGCATCTATAATTCTTAACATCCAGATACCTTTCAACTATATTTCCGAGCTAGGCTGAGAGTTTAATTAGACAATTTGGTGTCTAAATCTTGGACACAGAACAATAAATGCCTTCAGACCATGCGGCGATTTATCACACACTCAGTAAATCATTTGCAATGGCTCATTACTATGATCACAGTCAGGAAGCAGCTTCATTAGTTAATAATTACAAAATCTTAGGATGTGTTTATTGCCAAATTTATGTGCAGTGGTGGAATATCATTAGATGGACAGAAGAAGTATTTCACACTAAAGAATTCTTGTACAGTAGATTTTAATGTATTATTGAATCCTGCCAGTATCTTCACATGATCACCCTGTCAATGATTTTCATTTACCCATGACTCTTCATGTTCTTTTACAGTATTCTGTAAAGTGCTAAAGAGAATGTCTTAGGAGACAGAATCACTAATGAGAGATCGATATCTATGCATAATGGCTATGTGAGAAACAGAATAAATGTGATCATTTTAGCTGTCTAACAGAATACTTGTGTTTCCAGTTCCAACTAATTTGTCACTGATAGAATTTAAATTCTGTGTTCAATTATGGTAAGATGTTTCTGTTTTACCCAGCAATCAAACAAAGCAATTTGCCTGTTATTGTTTTGTGTAATAGGCAGAGTTCAGAGATGAGAAGTAAACCTGAGAGGAATGTCTTGCTAAAGCATTTTACAGTTTTTAAATAAGAAAATGATTCATTATTAGTGTCTCTATTGTTGATGAGTTATTATTATTTAAATAGTGACCCAAACTAACCCCACGCTGAAACAATGAAGCAAATCTCCCTTTGTGATCCCTGAATTTTTATGTGAAAAATCATTCTTTTAGTAATAAAGTTATTTTTAAGCTTTTAGCTATTCATTACTCCAAATTGATTTTAATGGATGTATCTTTTTTGAACATTGACAACTAATCTGAGTGAATTTGGTGGCATATTTAATAATTTAAACTGGTAAGCAGAATTAAACAGTGTAAAAAATAAATTTTTTGTGTAAATAATATTACATTTTACAATATTCTACAGTACATGTTTGTACTAAGGCCATTTTAATGATTCTTTCTTTATAGCCATCATATGGAAGGAAGTATTTTTCAAGGTGTTTGATTTTTTTTTAAATCAAGTAAACATGACATTTGCCTTCTCAGTTGCCAGTTGCATCCAATTAGAGTAAAAAAGTAAATAAAATAAACAAATATAGAGAAGACATGTTAAACCTCACACAGGAATTCTGAAATACTGTATTTACAGAATTTCAAAACAGATTATTTCCTAACTACTTCTAGCAGTTTGATTGTTCATTTGTATCGAAAACCCTGAGCCTAACCCTAACCCTAATACACAGGAAAAACTCTGATATTCCTTATTAAAAAGACATATGGAACTAGAAAGAAAGGAATTACAGGAGTGATTTGTATGGGTTATTAAAGTTCCTATCCTCCCTAATTTAGACAAGTCATCTACATCAGCCCCAATGACTTTACCTGTATGTTTGGTGATTTGCTGGAGTCTTTAAAAATTTTGATTCTGACAAATTTTGATTTCTCAGACCACCAAACCATGTAAAGAAGCTGAAAGTGATGACAGAGTGGATCACACTGTGGTAAAAGTAAAACATGAGGCCCTGGCTCATTTAAATAGAGTTTACAGAGGGAAAATAATGGTAATTGCATTTAAATTATATGTCTTTTGTATTTATATTAAAAATAAGATTATTATCTATGATAGTTCCGAAGTATTTATATTTAGCCATCTACACTTCTCTCCCAGAAAAATGAATGGTGAACACGAAGATTTCTGCCTCTTAGAGTCATATATTATTTCTTTGGACTATTTGACATTCAGAGTAATATAGTTCTTATTGCACATTGCTCAAATTATTCTGCAGTTTATTTAAAAACTGGTTCATTCCAAACATTAAAACCACACAATATTAACAAGACAAAACAAACTGGAGACTTTTGAGATTTTGAAAACATTAAAAAGAAAGACCATATTCAAAATCCATAAGCACAGATTGATGAAGTACTTCTAAACTACTTTAAATATTCTGAGAAAAGCAGAACAAAGAGTGCACCATGAAAACATCCAATGACAAAACACATAACAACACATAACACATCGGGCAGAGTGCTGGCTCTGAGGCTAAGGAAGTGCACTGGTATCCGGAAGGTTGCTGGTTCAAATCATGTTACTACCAGAATGGATCTGACTCCTTTGGACACTTGGGCAAGACCCTTAACATGAAAACTGACTCTGTACTCTGACCTCCAAAGGGCACGCAAAAAGACAATTTCTCCTCAGGGATTAATAAAGAATATAAAATCAAATAAAAAAAAAATCGAACACACAATGTACCACATCACCACATTCTGTGACATCTAAACAGGGAAGCCTTGATGTTTCTGGGAACAACAGCAGAATGCACAAATAAAACAAATGATTACAAAATACACAAACAGTGCAAATAGCGAAATAACATGACAGTAATATGCATTATAAGAAGGAAGCTGATATCAATAACAGACATTTCTATACTCAGGGTAATTCATACAGGCCAATTTATTTAAGTTATTAAATAATGTAAAAGAGGAAACCCAGTCAGAGCAAATGGAGGAAAACCGAAGACTCCATACAGTTAATGGCCAGACTTGTAATTGAAACTTTGTACTCTTGTACCAAGGAGGCAATATAGCTAGCCACTGTGCTATACTCTCCTATTCAAGAGTACATCCAGAAATATTTAATATTGCCGTTCTGTGTTTTCATCTTGGATTTTTTAGCAAAACAGGTATGTCTGAGATTGTGTCTTGTCTACATGTGCTGCTACATTTCATATTTCATTTTCAAAGATGACAGAGTAAAGCAAATGAAAAAAGAGGTTGGCACAGTCCACCTTCTGTTACAAGCAAATTAGCAGGAAGGACCGACCATGATAGGATAGTCTGCTTACCCACCTGTTTCTCTTCTTTATTGTTGAAAATATTAACAACGTACAGTATAACTAATTGCAAACTTGGCAGGTGGCAGTTTAAGAGCCAAGTACTTGCATGTACATAGTGCATGTAATATTATCAATTTATTTGAAATTTTTGGTCTATTTGAATGAATGAATTTGAATGAATTTGGGAGAAATGTACCATACATCTCAAACAGAAGAAAAAGAAGAAAAAACTGACAGGGTTAAATTAAATTCTCTTTTGTACAAAACTAAACTTGAATAGTTTAACATATTTCAATCCAAAAAATGGATCTTATATACATAGTAAATAAACGTTGCCTTTTTTATCTTGTTCTTTAGGGGTTAGGGTTCTTGTGTGAACATGAGCAACACCAACTGCCAACACACTGATCTGATGATTAGTTATCTACCTGACATATCTGCCTGTGTGGAACATACAAACAGCTTAGGCCACAGGTCCAGTAGAATTATTCACATGCAGAATATTGGTGTTCCCAGTACCTTTATACAGAGTCCATTGCACAAATCCATGACTGTATTTGCTTTAAGCAATATGTTTACCAGTCTGGCTTTTCCTTTCTCTTCTAGTTGGTGACAAGTCTGACCCACTTAGCCTGAAAGCCCAAGCCCTGTACACTCAAAAAAAGAAACAGGAAGACAGTCTTATAAAGTAGACCAGTGCATCCAACTGTAAAGATAAAATACAATAAGGTGGCTATTTGTGTGCCCAAATTGGACCGTGAATTGGATTAAGCAGGTTTGAGAATGTTCTTTGTGTATTTAATATAAGCCGCTGGTACTGTATATTTGCAATTTTTGAATTACCTTTCAGGTTTTGAGTGTGAGAATAACAAACAGCCAGAACAAAGTCTTGTTTAACCTACTTTCCACAAAAAAAAAGCCAAAATGCTACATTTTACTGATTATAATCACAATATTCAGACCTCTTAGTCAGAACTGTCAGTTTTTTTTAACAATATTACATTTTTGATAAACACATTTTATTACCCACTCCATTATCTCTGATCTGCCACAAACCTTAATCTTTATGTACCACATATATTTAAAATGTAATGTATCAATGTCATATATTGTTCCTAGTCATGCCTTGTTTGATTTCACTGTATCATTATCCTCTCCATCAGGTAAATGTATTTACAAATACAAAAAACTGACCCTGACTATAAATTATTACATTTAATTTTAAAGGGATACCATATACTCCCACTCTGTTTGCGGCGGAAGGCAGAATTTCATTAGTGTTTACTGTACATCTCTTGAGAGGCCAATAGAATGGCTACTTGTGATTTACGTACATTAAACTATCAAATCTCTTGATGGGATTTAATGAATGCTATGCTTTCTGCTCTGCAAAGTAAGCATAAATGCTGGGTAGCATTTAGAATTTGCCATATTTGTGATTTCAGTAAACAGCAGATATGCCCAAACAAATTTCACAGACATGCTAAGTGGGGGTTTGGGGGGGTTAGAAGATTAAATGTTCAGCACAATCCATTGCAGAGTCCCGCTGACAGACATAGCCACTCTTATGCACACGTTTTATCAAATTGGAATTGTCAATTAATGGACAAGAACCTGGGGTGAACCCATGAAGTGGACCATTAAATGTGCCATGCAAGAATTTGAAGTTTTTTACTGTGCCAGTTTACACTTTTGTGGGACTGGACAAAACACCCGTAATTACTACCATAAAAACTGAAATAGTCTGAGGTCTGAAAATTGAACGTACATCTTATAACAAGGATTTATGAGTTGCAGTGAACAGCATTCAGACAGTGCTCAGAAGTCATTAAGAAAGCTAAAACAACGTTAGTTTATATAGCACGATATGTAGAGTTCAAGTCATAGGAGGTTAAGCTCAACCTTAAGCACTGGTGAGGCCTTATCTGGAGTACTGTGTACAGCTTTGGTTTCCAGGATACAAAAGAGGCATAGAAGCTCTAGAAAAAGTTCAGAGAAGAGCACCTAGGCTGATTGCAGGGCTACAGGGTAAGAGTAATGAGGAAAGATTAAAAGAGCTGATCTTATCAGTTTAAGCAAAAGGAAATTAAGAGATGACATGATGGAAATGATTAAAATTATAAAGAGAATTTATTAAAGTGAGTACAGAGTGTTATTTTAAAAAAAGTTCAACAAGACCATGAAAGCACAGTTGGAAATTTGTTAAGGGTAAACTTTGCACAAATATTTGTACGTTTTTCTTAACACAGAGAACCACAGAGACATGGAATGAGTTACCACATAGTATGACTTTGAGGATCTTCAAAGCTACAGTTGATGTTATTTTGGAAGAGTTAAGTGGATAGGACTTGTGAGATTTGTTGGGTTAAATACCCTGTTCTCATGTAGATTTTTTTGAAGTTCTAATGTACATGACTACACATAATTTCAGTGATACGGCAGGGTCAAATGTCTAAATGGAGAACCGAAAACTTATTAAGAATTTAATTATGGGTGAAGATGAAAAATATGCCTCAATAATAGACCATCATTGGTAAATGTAATGTGTGGTGATTGCATTCTAGCAGTAAGGACACCAGGGTTTGTGTCCCTTATCCTCCATGTATGTTTTCCCTGTGTTTAAACAGGTTTCCTCCATGTGCTCCGGGTTCCTGTCAAAGTTTAAAGACATGCAGATTACATTGACTGGTGATGCCAAATTGGCCCTAGTGTGTGTGTAGTGTGTGTGAGTGTGTTACCCTGCAATGGATTGGTGCAGTGGCCAGGGGTTTGTTTCTGCTTTGTGCCCTATGCTTGCTTCGATAGGCTTCAGCCCCCATGATACTGCTCAGGATTAAGCTGGCTTATAAAATGATTTCTTCAAGCAGCAAAGACTCAAGTATTCTCTGCATAAAGTATACTTTTAATTTGAATTCAGTTGTTGCAGTTATTTTGAAATATTAGCTTCATGGATGCCTGCTACTTTAAAACAGTGAAAATCAATACGAAGCTAGATGTAATGAAAAAAAAAAAACTTTTCTGTGGAAAACTGCAAGGTTATGAGAGTGGTTTTAATATTCACACCCAGGCAAAAAAGCAAAGCTAAAATAATAATAATGTAGACATTAATTTTTCTATTATTCTCTTGAGATTTGGAGAGCTTTATTTTCAAAACTTGATAGCAATGAGTCATTGTTATATCTGGAATTTCCAGTATTACTAATACGTGATCTAAAGCAGAAGTAAAGATGCTTATATCTTTCTGCATATACTCTCAAAAATTTATTTTTATCAGAAAATGTGTGAAGCAATAATTGAGCAATCAGATGTTCCAAGTCCTAGTAGAAACCAGAGTGAAAGAGAGGGTCTACTGTTGGGTCAATGTCTAGACTTGCAGTACCTTTCATGGTGTTATTGCAGCAATGCTATTATTATAATATACGAGGAGAAGAGTAAAACTAGCCACATGTTTCTATTAATGGAGAAGCAATCTGGCACAGGGTACATTCAACTTTACTATTATAGAAAACGTTAATTGAAAAGTTTTATTGTGATGCCACCACAGTCTGTATTCATAGTGAAAATTAAGATTGAGTAGGTTTTTGGTCTTCTTCTCTGTGGAGGTTTTTGGCTTCCTTGAGTTCTCCTTTAAAATGATTTCCTTTGGTGAAGGTTCTTGGCTTTCTGATAACCTTTTTACCTGAAATGATCTTACAGTAAACAGTAAGTGAGCCTGATTGGCTGATCACATCCTCTTTCTTCTAAATAGAACTGATATGACTGTTAAATAATAAGAAATTACCAACATCTAAATACATAGGACACAGCAGCACATTTGCCCAGTAGGGGTGCTGCCGCAAAAGCACCATACTAGGTTCTATGCCCACTCCTAATCTACTTCCAGTTTTTTCAAAATCGAGTTTTCTCGTTGCCCCTGTGTCTGTTTGGGTTTTTCTTCAGATTGTTCTGTTTTCTCAGATCCTAAAGACATACCTGTTAGGTTGTACTAAAATGGCCTTTTTTGGAGGTTTATGTGATTATGCCCTCTCCGTGGGCCTTATTTATAACATTTTGAGTGGATTCAAGTATGAAAATATGGCCGCTACAAAAAAAATCTATCCAGTGTTTCACAAATGCAATTAATCTAATGATGATTTAAATTACCTGTTTGCTTTGAAACTTTATTGTGTGCAGACTTGCCAACAGAACAACCTGTTGGGCTTGGGGACATATTCCAGAATTATGAGGGTTGCAACATAGCAATCAAAAATACATCTTTCCGTCTATAGTTGTGCAGACTATGTGCTCTTCACAAGAATTAAATCTTTTTCGCAGTTGTGGTGCTGAGTATCAGCTGCCAAGTTTGTTTTCCACCTGTCTGCTTTCTCTTGATGTTGGCAGCCATTTGTTTCTGAAACACTGCAACACATCTGTTCATTTCAGGTTTGGTAAGGTTGGGGAGGATGTACATTGCCGCTATCACCTCACAATGAAACAGCTTGGGATCCCAGTTGGCAATCCCCCAGGCAAACATGAGATCCAGCCCCACCCTCTGGAAATAACCATCTATCTGCTGCAGTCAGGTGTTGCATAGTCATCCCTTGGCTGGTCCAGTGGCTTGGGTCCTCAACAATGAGGATCTGCAAGCCAGATCACCCTTTCGGTAATGTGCCTCATTTGGGACTCCGTGACAACAGTCTTTGTCTCAGGTCACTGGACAGAGTCCATGTCTCGCAACTGTATAGAAAAACAGGAAGCACCAGGACTCTAAAGACTTGGAACTTCATCCTTTTGCAAAGATATCGGGAGCGCAACACATCAATTTCCACAGACATCATGACCCAGCCATGCTCTCCCTATCTGTCTACTGACTTCATAGGAAAATTCACCAGAAGAGACAAGAAAGTTGCTGCTGAGGTAAGTAAATTTCTCGACATGGTCAACATTCTCTACGCAGACAGATACACAGCTGATAGCTTTGCCTAGAGGTCATTAAATGCCTGGATCTTGGTTTTTATCCAGTACACTCACAAGCTCAGACACTCAGACTCCTCATTCAGTCTCTTGAAAGCCCCGATAAGAGCCTTTATTGACTCTGCAATGATCACAGCATTGTCGGCAAAGTCAAGATCAGTGAATCTTTCTTCACGAAAGGATGTCCCGAACACTACCCAACACCCGGTCCAAGCAAGCATTGAAAAGAGTAGGAACAAGAACACACCCATGACAAACCCCAGAATCAACTGGAAAAAACGCAATGGTTCTGCCTCCACTCTGCACAGCACCAGTGTACAGGCCTGCCATGATATCCGGCCACTGCGAAGTGACAGGATGTAACACAGGGCAGTTCGATCACGTTGCAAAAATTGACAAAGACTACTAAGAAACTCTGCCAATATTTTTGTTTGCGCTCAATGAGCATCCTCAGTGCCAGGATACGGTCGATGGTAGATTTGTGATCACAGATCCACCCTTGAGGATGACCCAGGCAATCAAACTTCCCTTTCCAGATAGAGATGACAAGTCCTGTTTTCTATTAAGTTGGGATGATGCCCATAAAATGCATAAAAACAATCAGTTGTCTGTGTGCCTTTAACCACCATTTTTTTCATCTATGAATTTGTCACAGTTGAAAAAATGCAATCATTCAATGGAACATCTGAGTGAAGTTTCTGTTATTTATTCTCTTTGTCTAACTACATTGTGAAACTGACTTCATGAAAGTTGATGTAATGTTTGGCAATGTGTACTTTACTCTGATCATGTTGTTATCTGCAGGAGTGTGTGTATGTGTGCGTGTGTATGTGTGTGTGTGTGTGTACTGCATTAGAGTCCCCAGCAAGCAGCTTGAGAAAAGTTCTACTGACAGAACACGTCATCAGCAGTAATTAAATTATCTGAAAAATATTGTGCTAATAAAGCAATTATTGAAATGAATTCCTTCACTATTTGCTGGGTTGGACCAAGAATGTTGGTGTTGAGATCCCCATGATTGTTATAAATTATTTTCTTATTATTTTAAATTACTATTTGAAGTTTGTCACAACAGCCTTGGTACCATCATATTTTTTTAATGTTGCCATAGCAGCTGCAAGTCAGTATAAAAAAAAAAAAAAAAAAAAAACTCTATGCATATGATATGTCAGGAAAAAAAAAATGCAGTAAATTTAGCAACCAAGTTTTTCAATTTCTGAGCAAACTTATTGTACATCTGCCAGTGATTCTTTCTTTCTCTTTTTTAAATTTTCATTTTTGGCTGCTGTCTAACATTATTTGATCCAGACTTTTAATATTCACTTTGGCTTTGGTACACAATCTTTTTGATCCTGTTAACAACCTCCTGCTTTTTTTCCTTTTGCCTAGTTCTTTTGTCTCCTGGTTAATTTTCAACTGCCCCTTTCAGATGATGCCTGCTTTATAGGCCTGATGGCTGGAATGTTAAGTTAAAAATAAATGGCATTTTTTGGCTGAAAACACAATACCAGGTTTAAACACAGAGCCTTGAAAAAATGCAGCTTGCAGAGTATCATCCTTTTAGGCCTTATAATTAGCCTGACACAAACAAAATTACTACAAATGCCGGAAGTTCTGAACAACTTGCTTGCCTCACTTTTTCTGACGTATACAATTGTGTGCTTCTGCCCAACAAAACTATATTCTAAAGTGCATGGAAAAATTAAAATACTAGCCTCTATAGAGTACATAAAAAACACCCTAAAGCCTTACAAGGGAGATTCGAAAAACAATCTAACTAAACAGAAAGCACACAAGAGCACCAAAATATGCTCAGAACTTAACATAGAATTGTGGAGAAGCAAAGGAATATATAAAAATGCAGTAGAAGCAGAATAGAAGTCTAGAATGACAGAATGTGGCTTTCCATTAAGCATCAGAGGAGATAAAAATGTTACCCATATCCTCAGGAACCCGTCTGTAGGGAACAGAATGGCTTTTAAACCTGATATCAATGTACTTTATTATTCACCCTTTAACCTTCAGTATGTTGGCTTAATCTTCCTGGAAAAAAAACATGTAAACAATTTTAACATTGTATAATGATTGTATAACAGCCACAGGACTATAATAAAACTAATAATAATAATTAGAATTAATGATATTTTGGACTTAATTAAAGGCTTTATTAGTTTAAAAATTGTGTAAGTCAATATAAAAATTAAGGATGACTGACTGATATTGCTATTTGGTATTAATATTGGTTCAATACCACCTCCTTAAGGTACTCATACTTGGTACCAACACTGGGTTTTTATAAGTATATAACAAATACTAGCAAAATACCCGCGCTTTGCAGCGGTGAAGTACTGCTTTAAAATTTTAAATAATAAACTGAGGGAAAATGTACCAATAATTATTTGTTAAGGATCCCTTTGTATACCACGTTGTCAGTTCGCCCCTCCGGTTGTAATATGACCAAGCTGTGCGCTGAGCTTACTCTTGAGCATGCAACGTATAGTAGGCCATGTGAAAAGCAATCTTGCCTCAAATCAATGCCAACCTTTTGTAGGGTCTGTCCCTGAGACTTATTAATTGTCATTGCGAAGCAGAGCCTTACTGGAAATTGGAGGCATTTGAATTGAAATGGGAGATCAGAGGGTATAACAGGGATGCAAGGAATAAAAACTCTCTCCCCTGAGCCACCGCCAGTAAAAATAGTTGCCTCAATTAGGTTCTTTTGCAAGCATGTGACCTGAAGTCTCGTGCCATTACAAAGTTTCAGTGGCTGTAAGTTTCTCAGTAACATTATTGGTGCCCCAACCTTCAAAATTAGATTATGCTCAGGAGTGCCTGGAGGATTCAGAGTGTGGACCGAGCTGCAGGCTATGGACATATATATGTACGTAAGTAGGATTCAGTTAGCGTTGGGAACCCGCATACCAAATTTCTTGAAGATGGACCCATTAAGTAACAAAGACCGTTGGAAAGTTCAATATGGCGGCCGACAGTGGTGTCATACCACTGAAATAAGTACGTACATCGGTTTCGGTTAGCGCAGGGAAGCCGCCTACCAAATTTCGTGAAGATGGGGCCATAAATCAGAAAGTTTAACATGGCGGACATTGTCGACCATTATGACTGTTGCGTGTAGAATTTCGAAATGAAACCTGCTTAACTTTTGTAAGTAAGCTGTAAGGAATAAGCCTGCCAAATTTCAGCCTTCTACCTACACGGGAAGCTGGAGAGTTAGTGATTAGTGAGTCAGTGAGGGTTTTGCCTTTTATTAGTATAGACTAGCAAAATACCCGCGCTTCGCAGCGGAGAAGTAGTGTGTTAAAGAGGTTATGTAAACATATATATACATATACATATATACATATATACACATATCTACATATACATATATATATATATATATATATACACATATACATATCCACATATATATACACATATCAACATATATATACACATACATATACACACATACATACACACACACATATACATATATACATATACACATACATACATAGTGCATTGTAACACGGGCTGTGATTGTTACATGGGAGGGAGACGACAAATCACAGCTTCCCGCTTTCTAATCGGGCTTGTGATTGGTGCTTTGACTGATGCCCAGATCCCACAGTATGTCCCCTTAGGAGAGGCGTTAGGCAAGTGTAATTGATTAGCGGTGCTGCAAGTTTAGCTTTACACCTGTTTTTAAGGCTTATTGACTGAAAGGGGCTTTCATGAAAAAAGTTAGGGCTTTGCTACAGGATACACCCTCCACAAGTTAAGGAAGTAAAAATAAAGGTATATATTTCTGTTTTATTTAAACCTTTTAAGTTTGTATGCGGGCGGCATGGTGGCGCAGTGAAAGGTGCCAGTTAGGAGACCCGGGTTCGCTTCCCTGCGTGGAGTTTGAATGTTCTCCCTGTGTCTGTCTGGGTTTCCTCCGGGTACTCCGGTTTCCTCCCACAGTCCAAAGACATGCAGGTTAGGTGCATTGGCGATTCTAAATTGTCCCTGGTGTGTGGGTGTGTGTTGGTGTGTGCGCCCTGTGGTGGGCTGGCACCTTGCCCGGGGTTTGTTTCCTGCCTTGTGCCCTGTGTTGGCAGGGATTGCCTCCTGTATTTAGGATATAGCGGGTTGGATAATGGATGGATGGACATTTGTATGCATAGCCCCATTTGCCCGTTTTCATTTTTTTTCTTTGTTCAGTAATATTTCAGCAAACCCGGAGCTTGTCAGTTCAAATCCTGGTACTGACACCACTGTGTGACCTTGAGGAAGTCACTTCACCTGCCTGTGCTGCAAAAAACAAAAGTAATGTAACAAATTATATCTTAGATGTTGCAAGTTGCTGGAATAAAGGCATAAGTCAAATAGATAAATATGTATTATACACATAGGAACTATTCATTTATTTTCAGTTAAGTCATCTGCAGCAAACCTTTATAAATGTGGGTTTCTCCTTTTTAGATAGTGCAAACTATTTCTTCTTCATTGAGGTTTTCTCTTGGAGAGCTTTTTTCATTTCATTGAAAATTAAAGCAGCAGCTGCCAAAATATGTAGCTTTCTTATTAATTTTTCAACATTGTGTAAAATAACTTTATAAAGTAACATAAAAGGTTTAAATACTGGTTATCCTTTTACAATAAAATATTACTAAAGAGATACAAAAAAAGTGAAATGCATATGTTGTTTTTCTTTAAGGAGATTAAATATTACTGAAGAAAGAAAAAAAAAAAACTAAAACAGCCAAATGGGGCTATGCATACAAACTTAAAAGGTTTAAATAAAACAGAAATATATACCTTTATTTTTACTTCCTTAACTTGTGGAGGGTGTATCCTGTAGCAAAGCCCTAACTTTTTTCGTGAAAGCCCGTTTCAGTCAATAAGTCTTAAAAACAGGTGTAAAGATATTGACAATAAGCTACGCAAACCCACCAAGACATGGAATCGTTTAAATCAAGGCGCTGCACTACCTTCTTCCAGATCGGCCCCAAGGCGTTCATATTTTTCCAAAGCAGTTCTGGTCTCCATCGGCATCTGTAGCTGAGTTGAAAAACACCATCCCATACTATTAGTTAACGATTAACACATTTCTATATGTATTGTAAGCATACAATATAACTGATAATATGTTGCGCTTATTTATCTGGTGTACCGACATTTTTGCGCGTTTAACGGCTGAAATCCAACGTGGTTTGTGCCCTTCAGAATGAAAACAGTTTGCATTTACCTTTTTAATAAAAGGCGAGCTTTTAAGCCTGAGAAATCACCCCGTAAATGCACACGTTTAATTGCACATGTGTTAATATGTATGCTTACACAGTATTAAAAGACACTCAACAATTAACGTCATTTACCTTCATTCCCGTGTTTGAGTCATGCTGTAAATTTTTACTGTGAAATATAATTGACAAATAATTTGGTGAATGAACTTGTGAAGAAGGTGGAGCTGGAGTATTACGTCACTTCATTAACGAGAATGCCGTGATGTGCGGAAGGGCGGGGGGAGTGTGGGGGTTGACGGAGAATGTTTTCTTTAGCGCTCTTTGGGGCTATTCCTTGTTTTCAGTTCACGTGATTACGTAGGAGGCGTGATGACGCGATATGCGACTCCACCTCCTCCATTACAGTATATGGACAAAAAAGAGGTTCCAGTTATTACCATTACGCATAGAATTTCGCAATGAAACCTGCCTAACTTTTCTAAGTAAGCTGTAAGGAATGAGCCTGCCAAATTTCAGCCTTCTATCTACACGGGAAGTTGGAGAATTAGTGATGAGTGAGTGAGTGAGGGCTTTGCCTTTTATTAGTATAGATGTATATGTGTGTGTGTGTGTGTGTGTGTGTGTGTGTATATATATATATATATATATATATATGTGTGTGTGTGTATGTGTATATATATGTGTATGTATATATATATATATATATATATATATATATATATATATATATATATATATATGTATATATATATATATATATATATGGTTTTGGCAGACAAGTGCTTTTTTTCCAACCTAGAAGACCTCTCTTGAGATCCGTTTAATCACCTCGTTGATTGCATGTCTTCCAAGGTAGTTTCAATACCCATTTCCTGCACCGAGTCATCTCCCCTTTTATGCGTGACTGTGTTAGTGGCCGTACTTCGTACAGGTTTTTGAACGCACTGAATACTTGTAACTGGTGTCGCCCGTTCGCTACTTTCGACAGGGAATGGAAGCAATTGTCGAGTAACAAAAATTATTTGTAAGTGATTTTGCATTGAAAAAATAGTAAAAACTTGATCACTTGGGTCAATACCTAAAGAAATACACACAGCAAATGCAATTGAGAATACACCAGAATCTGTATGATTTAATTGTTGATGTGCGTCTTCATAAACTATGGGAGGTTTTTAAGGAAACAAAGCATGAAGGAAACAAAGCTGCTCTTCGGTGAGGTTGAATTTTTTATCAGCGTTTAAACTGTCATAGACATGAATTACAGCACCATCATAATAGTTACACACCCAGTGAGTCACTCGTTCAGTAGAAGGTAATATTTGAATATGTTTTGCATTTTGTGGAATGGGCATTATAGGTATGTCAGGAGTCCACATTAGCAAAACCTCTTGAGGTTGGAAAATTGTATGCGCAGCTAAAATTTCGTTGAATTTGCTCATGTGATCTGTTGATAAATAATCATTATTTACCAACTCATTCATTGCAAAATCTGACAGTGGTAAGATCACTCCTTCCATAACACTAAACACAAACACTAAGTAGGCACTAACACTAAAAAACGGCAACACCACCGTGAAGAACACTAAATGAGATAAAGTAAAAGTCTACTAAACTTCTTTACTATAACTGCTTTATTATAGCAGGTGAGGGGACGCTGGCGCACGCTTGTTGTTGCCGCTCCTCCCTGTTAACAACACTTTTCGCAAAATTGCCTTAATTCTGCACTTTCTTACACTTGTTTTATTTCGTTTATTGTACGTATAGTTCGTGGATACAGCTGACTCGAATTGCATGGATTTGGCTTAATATTTACAGATTTTATGGACTCCACTTTACTGGGAACAGCTGAGTCTGTGGATCACTGGACGAGACCTACGAACATTTCTTTGTACCTGGCGATCTAGCACCTCGGAATGATCTGTCTCCATGATTATATTCGCTATGCTGATCTGCTCCCGTTTCATCTTACAGTACTCTACGACTGGGAACTAATCAGATGTTCATACTAATCTGGTTTATGGCTTATGGCTCCGGGGCAATCACGCCTGAAATTACCAAGCGTTACTGTTTATGGCTGTGTATTGGAACATCCAAATCCTGCTTCCTCCTCCTGCTGTGCTTTCTGCTGCTTGCTATCGCCGCTCACCTACGCTACCACACCTGCCTGTCCTACCAGCTTCGTTGTGCTGTGCTGCTTCTACACTGCTATCAGCTAAGTATCACTCATTATTTTAGTGCTTTGAGTACTGAGAAAAGCGCTATATAAATGTAATGAATTATTATTATTTATTATTAAACACTAAAGTACAAAAATTAAGTAGAAAGTAACACTAAACCGCAACACCGCCGGGAACACCGGCACACCGTGTCTACTAAACACTAAGAAACACTAAGTAGAAACACTAAAGGAAAAAATACTATTCAGTAAGTACCGCGTCTACTAAACAGTAAATCAGTAAAGGAGAAAGAACTAAACACTAAGGGAAAAGAATGGCAAGACCGCGCCAGCTGCGGAGCTCAGCTCGGAGTGAAATGAAGTGAATGAAATGAGGTGAATGGGAGGGGAGAGGATCACGTGACTCCAACACCCGCCTTAACTGTCCGTCCCTCCACAAACACACAAACACAGTCTCTCGGATCCCAACTCTCCTTTATTTATATAGATTGGATATACAGGTCAGATGGCAGAAAAGTTAAGCAGATACTGGCCATAAAATGCAAAAAGTTGTATTTCTAAGGTGGCTCGAAAAACTGACGCATAAAAGTCCAAATTTAGAATATATATTAATTATTTTACTCACTCATTTTAATATTTACAGAAAAATTCAAAGTTAAAAATCTTTTCTCTTGGTTTTGTGTTACTGCTAAACTGTGCTGTGATTTGCACAATCAGGTTCAGGCTGCAGGCAAACTTTAGAAAAGAGATGCCACAAATGATGAAGTGAATACTATGCATTTATGCTAATAATATCTTTTAATTCATTTTACAAAAAAGCTTTTGAGACACTGATGTATTGCTGCCCTAATTTTTGCACATCACACACTGATTTTTCAAACCCTTGTATACATTTTGCTTGCACTACCTTTAATTCTCTATTGGTTGCACTTCAGATATGCCGTGTCTCCAAATAAACCTTAAATCCAAACAAAGCTACATTTGCTGTTAGGACATTTTTCATATAAATTATGCAAAGGAGAAATTCCAGGGGAAGGTGCTAATTTTATATGTTAACATGCACAATTCAAATGTCAGAAAACTTGTCACTTCTAGACTGAATATTTATCTTGTGTCATCGTTAGGAAATACTTAGCTTTAGTACATTGAGTTATTTCATTTGTAAAGCATTTAAAGGTCATGGTGTCTCAATTTACACAGCATCTACATAAAGACGCATCCTAAGCAACTCCAATACTACTGAGGCACATGCAATAGATGACAAAAAATATTTTTGACAGGGTAAATGTAACAGTTTCTGACAATAGAAAGAGCTGATGAAGTAGGATAAAACTTTGATTACGTCGCTTTTTCTGCTGAGATTCCAGTTTCGGTAAGAGGTGTCTTTCATATCAATTCTTATCATGCAGCAAGTGTTTGAGTCATAAGAGCCTCATGTTATATGGACACAAAGCAGAAAAAGAAGCAAGTTCAAGCAAAATAAAAAAAAAAGGAAGAATACTGATAATACAAAAAAAAAAACATGCATGCAGTTTAAACATTTCTGAGTGTGTCTTATGTTGATAATTTATTACAGCCGTTAGTCTAAGGAAACATGGAATTAAGGATTGGAAAAAACTTGAACTTGAAGAGAAGACATACTTTGACAGCATTCTCCACTGCTGGACAAGCGCTATAGTCTGATTCACTTAGTGCAGCTTCACAAGTTTCAGATAAGAGAAGATACAGACTGATCTCTGATGAAACTAAAATTTTATTGTTTATTAAAAAGAACCTCCGTGTAATATTTGAAGCTTAGTTAAGCCAGATATTTATTTTCACATGGCAAAAATTATATTTAGAATGCAGATTGTTTTCTTCCTTGAAATTCCAATTAGTTGAAAGAGTTTGTATATATTGTTGGCTAAATATTTAGAAACATTTACAAGAGTTGTTGCAAATGTATTCTTTTATAAACAAAAACCATACATTTAATTTACAACAGATTATTAGATTGTGTAGGTTTCATATGTTTAATGTTGAAAATGTAGCAGCATTCTTTTCTTTCTCATAAAAGTATTTGTATCAGTACTTGTTTTCTGTCGGCAGTGTTCACTAAGTACGTGGCATTGGTATTAATATACAAAAAATTATTCATTTTAAATTGTTTACACAGAGCAGTCAAAACAGTGGTGTTGACAAACTGTGTTACTTATATCATTATATTCAACAGGGACACATGCTCACTGGTGTCAAGACCACCCTGACCCACTAGCGAAACCTCAGACTAAACACCACATCAGGTCAGAAATGGACTGGAGAGACACAGATAATAAAATCTGAAACTGACTTGTGAAAATGTTGGTTAAACCTAGCTTCAAAGTTGAAATGGCATGTGAAGATTGTGTTGCCACTAGAAACACTAGATAAAGAAAGGTGCTGTGTGATGCTGGATGACAACATACCTTTGCTTAAGACTGATTGTTACATCAAAAGGATTACGTGTTGCCTGCTGCTATTATAGACTTCCAAAGGGGCTTGACATAAAGAGTCTGTGGTGTATTTTCCTCTGCTAGAAGACCCAGAGATTGATGGTGCTTTCCTCATCCATATTACATGCACAGAGGCCCACTGGCATTCCTAAAAACTGATTGAGTTAATGCTGAAGGCGATTCCACAATCAGAACTGAATCTGCATTGCTACTTCTGGATCTGAAGATCCATGTTGAGAATCTCAGGTCCTTGCTGACTTGTCATGCTATAAACTGACATCCAGTGATACCCCACATCTGTCTAAAAGGGATCTTTTTAAACCCTATTATTTGCAGTGCAAAGCTTTGTTATGTCTTAGACACCACTCTACCAGTCAGTTGGATGAGCATAAATATTGTATTTATTTATTTTGTTAATACATCACATTGGGCAAACTTTGGCTCTGTAAATCAGTGGAATGGAAAAATGTTTTGTTTTTATTTTTACATTTGGTCACTATGCATCAGTGATTCCAGCTTTTATTTAATAATATTTTTAATATCTAATGTTGATTTCTAAAAAGTAACACAGTTTTAAAATTGTTACCAGTATCTAAGATGGCTATAAATGTAATCCGTGTGTATGCTTTGTGTGTATCCACATTTTATACATTTTCTCTGCAGTAAAAGTGCGGCTATTGCCCAACTCACAGCATGCATTCCATTAATTTGCACATATTTAGCAGTGGACGACACTTTTTAATTGGAGGTGTGTTGTGTGTATGATTCTTGTGCCAGTGATTGCTTGCAAATGTCAAGAGCTTAGGTGACATCATTGTTGCCATTGGAAACTGGAGAGGCGTTTAGAGACAGTTTTAAGATTTGACATCAAACTCTAGGGTAGTTAGATTATTAAATGACAGTAATTTGTTTCTGTTGTAAGTAAGGTCACCTGGTGGTATCTCTGCAGGTGCTTTCCTTGATTAGAGAACCTGTAATTTAATGCCGTTATCAAAAGAGGAATTGTTTTTAACCATTAAAAGATAATTGGAATTATTTTCCTTGATTATATCATTTTTTTGTGGTTCTGTGGAAAAAAACTTTTTATTATGACTTCTGAGTGTAAAGGTTGTTTCTAATGATGAAATGTGTTCTAATAATGATGGAAACAATAAATTATCCAAGACTTCTGTCTATGCTTAGATTAACTTAATTATAAGAGGGTTTTATTATGGAAATAGGCTATTTTACATCAATACTCAAATTGCCTTAAATATTTTGTGCTTATTGCATGTTTTAATCACTTGAACAGAAAATTTTTACTAAACTGTTTTTAAAGCGTTGTTTAATAAACCAGAACTGATAAATATGATACAGTAGACTTGTCCACCTTTTATAAGACTATCCATCTTATGAGCTTTTGTTTCACACCAAAAAAGATTTCAGTTTTTGATTCTCATTTTGGTAAAAGAACCTTTGTACTTCTCTGCAAAACAAAACGAAGAAATAATTTTTCACTTGAGAACTCCTAATTTCAGAGCACTCTACACCTCAACACAAAGAAAAATCAAGAATCCTTCATTTTTCTTCTCTTTATTAAAAAAACAAAACTCTTTTATTCTTGTCTTTCCTTTATTTTGATAAAGCCTGTATACTATCAATGTTCCTCTGTAATAATTTGACTGATTCTACATTATCTGCTGTTAAGCCTAGCTTGATATCAACTGCAAACTTTACCAGCTTGTTGTATATATTCTTGTACAAATCGTTTATGTATATTACAAAGAACAGCAGCCTCAGCACTGATCCCTGAGGGACACCATTTTTAACATCACCTAATTTTGAAAAAGTTCTCTTTGCTTCCTGTGTATTTGTTTCTTGTTCTTTGTTTTGATATTTTCTTGACTTTCTTTATTTTTGACTTATTCCTGTTTTAGAATTTTGACTGTTCTTTGAATTATTGCTACAGATGATTGGTAGCCCACATACCAGACCATTGCCTAAATACCTGTATGTCTATTATAATTTTTCCATTTTCATCATAAAACACATGTCTTCTTTAGTTTTTTTTTTTATTTATTTATTTTTAACTTTAACTTCCACTGAAAAATCTACATCATAATATGTCCCTACCACACATTACAAACAGTCAGAGTTGCTTTCACTGGGCCAGTTTTATACTTGTCAAGATGCAACTTTGATCCTAAAAGTCAAATGCTGGGGTCACTGATATAGTCAGGATTAAATTGTAACCTGCCTGCATGCCTTCTGTCACTACCCAGGCAGATAAAAATGTTCAACACTGGCATCTTTCTTTCATTAGATGCCAACTTCATTAGATTTCTGAGTGGCAGCTGTTAAGTACATAATAGTTAGGCAGAAACATAATCAATACACAAAGCTATGGTCATTGACAGGAAATCTTTATAACAAATATTTAACAAATATTTATGGACCAAGAAAGGATTGGTTAAAAACATGAATTCACAAAAGGACAAGGGAAGAAAATACAATTTTTTTGACAGGGAAGAACATTTAACAACCTCAAAACTGCTCTGAGGTAACATGCACAGCAGTGTAATTTTCTTTGTTGTTCTTTCATGTTTTGTGTGCATTTTTCCCTCTTTATTTATAATACTGAAAATTATATTGTATAACTTTGGCAGTTTATGGCAATTAAGAATTTGTTGATGGCATGTTGTACTTGCCAAATAAGAATTTTGACCTGGCAATGCAAGCAACCTTAATGGTCTTACACCAGAGCTGTGCTGTTATTATTGAGATATACAGAGTCAGGAGAACTAACTTACATTGAATCTTTGCCAAATTAATTAAGACTGACCCTTCGGGTGCAACAACTACAGAAAAATGGAAGTAAAGGAGAGTTACACACCAATTGTGAAGAAAATCTCAATCGCCATTACCAACCATAATCCTAAGCAACATTAGAACATTGCTCAACAAAACAGAGGAACTTCGGAACATGTTGAGACACTGTTTGAAATATTATGAGTCTTATGTTATTTACTTGGCTGCAAGATTATGCATTCCCTTACAGAATGGAAGATTTTTTCTCATGTGAACTTTGCCAGAAATGCACTCTCTTGGAAGAGTTTAGGAGGTAGGATATGCATATATGTTAATGAAAGATTGTGCACATGGTACAGGATCAGAGAATCTCTTTGCAGTCTTGATATAAAGTTAGTATGTTTAAGCTGGCAGTCATTGTATTTACTGTGAGAAGCTGGAAACATTTAGATTTGTGTGGTTTATTTTTTTCCAGTCTCTGGTGGTAGATTGAGTACAAGAGCAGCTACAATGGACAACAAAATACCTGTCTTTATTTTGGGAGATTTCAACCACTGTAAGTTAAAGACAGCATTGCCTGGGTTTGAACAATGTATCAAGAGCGACATTGATTGCATACTGGAAAAGTGCTATTGCAATATCAAAAAAAGGCACTTCTATCTAAATTATGGTCATAATATCCACCATCTTATCCCAATGTCAAGAAGAGTTCTTAAAATTAGAAAACCCATTTGCTAAAAGGTAATATATTTACAGAAGATACTATGTAAACATTAGAAAGGTGTTTGTTGTGTACTGACTGAAATGGTCTAATTAACAACATAAATGTGAATCAAGTAACAGAGGCTGCCAATGAATGATTTCATTTTAGGTGTTGATACTGAAGTACCAACAAAAAAAAAAAAAGTATTCCCATAATAAAAGCCCTTATGTCACAAAGGACATAAAGATTACGGTTACATTCAGAAAACGAGGTAGGCTTTTTAAAAAGAAGGAGTTTATGTAGCTGAAAATTGTATAAAGAAAATCTAACCAGCTTCTGGTTTAGGAAATGTTAAAAAGTAAAACTAAGGAAAGCCTACAGAACAAGCCCATGAATTTATAAAATAAGTTAAAAATACTCCATCAATAGGAATCCTATCAAAAGATGAATAACAACAACAAGGCAACAGGTCCAAATGTTATTTCAGACTTTTATTGAAGACTTATGCAGATGAACTAACAACTGTCTGATGTTAGATATTTCAACAGTCTATAGATTCACATATTTTTCCAACATTATGGAAGACACCAGTTATAGTGTCAATCAATACCAAAGAAGCTTCATCCCTGGGAAAATAATGATTTATACAATGACCTGCAGCCTTAATAACTATTGTTATGAAATGCGTGGAAAAGATTGTGATTAAGCAGCTGTTGTGTGAATTGCAAGCAGTCTTTGAACCATACCAGATTGCTTAAATAGTAATTGGGGGGGGGGGGGGGGGGTATGATGCAGTCATAGTGTTTTTCATCTGACTGTAAAACATCTTGAAAGACTCTTAAGTTTTTACTGAAGGTCCACTACTTGACTTACTTGCTAAACTTTATTGGAATACAAATCATTTTCGGTATCTCAAAGTGGTAATGGGCAGCAAGGGGGTGCACGATAGTAACTGGGAGGGACACTTAGAAGAAGTAGCTATTTGTTAAACAAGTGGAAGTGGATGGTAATTATAGGTGATTGTTACAAATAATTTAGTGCTGCCTCCTGGGTTTTTGTGCAAGAACTAAAACCTGAGGATCAATTTTTTTGGGAAGGGTTACACTAGATAAGGCAAAGTGCTCTATTTTTCAGAAGAGGGTGTCTATGGCAAGCCAAATTATCATCCAGCGATATCTTTAAAACATAGGGTATCTTGATGTTCACCCCCGGGTTTGGTTTACTGGATATACAATTTAAAGAGATTGTTGTTTTCATGGGAATTGTTACATATGTATTATTTTCACTTTTACTTTACAACTTTAGTAAAAACAATATTAGGAATGAACCTTTCTTCAAGATTGCATTGAATTTTGATTTCGTGTTTGGACTTACATCATGACAACGCAACATATAACTGCCTGTGAGTGAATATCGTTTCTTTCTCTCTAATATATAAAACGACTTTTTCAAATGTTTGTCCATGCTCTTTCTTCTATGCTTTGTTGTTGACGTGTCATCTAGAATGTATAAAACTATTGTCCTGATAAAATTTATAAGAGCTGAGGGCGCAGGAAGTGTGTCTGCCAAAAGCATTCACACGACTGAGGTTAGATGACCGTGGTCTTGTTTGAAAATAGTTGTAAGTAGGGCATGACTTGAAAGATTCTCATATTAAAAGTATCCGTCTCACGGGACTTCATACTGCGCCAACATTTTTGAAATCTTTTAATTCTCGCTGGAAACATGAATTAGATGATGTACAAGTCTCTGACTTATAGTTTAAATCCGAACAACATATTCGATCTCTTTTCGCTGTTCCGTTATTTCACAGAGTAATATTTTCCATTTGTTTTTGCTAATGTGATCTTTACTATCCTTTTTTGAGAATTTCGAATTTTCATACTTCCATTATCTCTAACCTGCTCTGCATGTGTACCTCTCCTACATTTTTTAATTCTTTACAATGTTTTATTTTGTCATCTACTCTTTGTCCTTTATTTCCGGCCCCAGACATGGTTAAATCTCTTTCTCGCGGGACATATAAGTGTCCCTCCGACAAAATCACGTCTCGTCTCCTTCCAAGATTTTTTTTATAATAGAGAGATATTTCCACTCAACTACGTAATAGAGTGCAGCCTATAACTCCAACTTAAGTCAAAACAACTAGACTTATTTTGGTCGTTACTCACAACTCATGGCCATAGATGAGGCCAGTGATGTAGATAGAAAGGTAAACTGAGAGAGCTTTTTCATTAGATTCAGCTTCTGCTTCACCATCATGAACCAATACAGCACCTGCAGAAAAGTTGCCACTGCTCCAATCCACTTACTGATCTGGTGTTAAGTCAGATTTGTTCAGTGTGGATGTCAGGTTTCACCAAAGCTATGTCTTCATTTTCATGTACAGGATATCAAGGCTCAGCCAAGGATGTGAGGGTCTCCACTTGGTGGTTAGCACCATTCCTTCCTTCAGCACATGCTTGAGTGATTTGCTTTTGAGCGTAAAGCAGCTGGGATGAGAATCAGAAACTCCAAATCTGAGACCATAGTTGTCTCTTGAAAAACAATGGATTACTCTCTTCAGGTAAGGCAAGAACAACTGCCCTTAATGGAGGAGTTCAAATATTGTAGGATCTTGTTTAGAGGGATTGAAAAATGGAACATAAGGCAAAATGTTTTCTTTCTAATGACCCACTTCTCCCATTTCAATGTCTATCAAATCTAAGTAAGAAAATTGTTGAATGACTACTTCAACTTATATACCATATCTAGTACATAAAGTACACTTGATAGAAAAGCCAGAAAGTCAGGGGTTTAAATTATATAACATCTCTTATGAGAGAAGTAAATAAATTTTGATTTTCCAAATATTACCAGTGGCTTAATGTATCTTATTTCACACTGTTTTTAACAAATTGGCAATGAGAGACCTCTGCATAGTGATAGATTTTGAAAATTATAGTAACCCTCAACTGGCATTTGCAAAAATATAAAGATGTATTATTCTATAGCTGCTTAAAATATAAACTAAGACCATTGAAAATAACAAATTCAATTGTAATTGCAAACAAAACAATGCTATATATAATTGAGATTGAAAAGCAGCAGTAAGTGAATTGTACTAATCTGTTCTATCACACATAAGAAGAGTTTCAACTCTCTAAGGCGAAGTGATGTATAAAAGTCTCTTCACAGTTCAGTATAAGAATTGATTTGAAAAAGATTCACACAAAATGAGAGAGAGACAGAGATCCATGCTTGACTTTAAAAGATGAGAATAATATGTTTTCTGATGAGCTCCTGGAGTTGGAATTTAAGAATAGAAAAAAGCCAAGCAAAATGACACCTTTTATTGGCTAACTAGAAAGATTACAATATGCAAGCTTTCGAGGCAACTCAGGCCCCTTCTTCAGGCAAGATGTAATACCATCTATTACATCTTGCCTGAAGAAGGGGCCTGAGTTGCCTCGAAAGCTTGCATATTGTAATCTTTCTAGTTAGCCAATAAAAGGTGTCATTTTGCTTGGCTTTTCTCTACATTCATAATGGCTAACACGGTACAACACCCTAGTACTACAGATATACAAGACACCGAAATGTACCGCTACTACATGGAACTGAAGACCCGGTGGAAGAAACTGGCACACATGGACAGCGACATCTTCTTCTTAACTAAATGCAAAAAGGAAAGGTATTACATCTTGCCTGAAGAAGGGGCCTGAGTTGCCTCGAAAGCTTGCATATTGTAATCTTTCTAGTTAGCCAATAAAAGGTGTCATTTTGCTTGGCTTTTCTCTACATTCATAATGGCTAACACGGTACAACACCCTAGTACTAAGAATAGAAAAAGAAACTCAAAGCATATGTCTTTCAATACAAACAGAATACCATTATTTCCAGCTTTTATAGCATACTGGAAAATATTGATTTGCTAAACCTTTCTTCTGTAGACACTCATTGCTGCTTCTTTGAGTGCCATTTAATATAAATCAGTTTTACTAAACCAGGTGTGATTAAAAGTTTTATATTATGTTTTTGGAGTACAAGTAGATTCCAATATCTGGCAACTTCCTCTTAAATTCTCTGAATTGTTTTTAATCCAATAAACCATGTATGCTAATCATATTGAAATTTTTCAGCGGCTATAATAATAGTAAATGACTTAAATGATCACACAATCATTGTGCTTTTTAATGTTCTAATGCATATTTAACATGGTAAAACACCATCTGTCCATTCAATTTTCCATACTTACTCCAGCCTTATGTTCTCCATTACATACAGTATCTGTGAGATGGTGGAGAATCATAATTCACAAGGCAGGAACAATCATGAATGAGACACCACCCTATCACAAATATTCACACACAACACACTCAAACCAAGTAAGTTTAAAATTAGCAAACACTGGGATGTGGAAAGAAGCTGGAATACCCTTAGCAAACCCCAGTACACAGAGAGAGACCATCCAGACTCCACACAGACTGAGACAGAGAGATCTGGAGCTGGGAGATCATAGTGTTTAAGTCACAATTAGGCCACCTGTAACAAAAAAGCACTACAGAAATAAAGAGGGCATTCATGTACATTTACCAAGGTAGGGGACATCTGTTTTTCGGTAATATTTGTGATATAGCTCATTTATATCAAAAAAGTATATAATAATATACTATATGTTCTTTGATCACAAAAATAAAATTTAGTTTTGTTCATTGTAAAAAATAATTTTAGTATTAAACAAATTAAGAAGTAATTAATTTTGAAAACAAGTGTGTACATATTTAACTGCGATAGGGAAAAAACATTTAGCATTTACTAGAGCTATACAATCAATATACATTTGAGCACACCACAATCATCTTCTCTGTAAATGTGTGCTTATAGGCAAATAACAACCAACACTGGGTTCTATGTAATTCACAGTCACTCTCAGATGACTAGCCCTTACAACAGGATAAACTGAAGCTGCTTAGATAAACTCAAAGCATAAATTAAAAAGAGAAAAAATCTGCAATACATGATAAATACAGCTTTATAGTAGTAGGCACTATGTATTGTGTGTTCTGAAGTGCTATCAAGTGAAGCTTTAAAACTCAACAAATTATGTTGACACCTGTAGACAAAGCATACCGAGTATGTGTTGAAACCTACTGAATTTTTTTAAAAACAAACTTAGGGAATATCAGTGCAAGAGAAAATTTCTTGAATCAGCTTTTGCAGGAAATGAAAATGCTGAAACAGCTGAAATATCTTACCAAAAAGCTGGAAAGCCTCATTTAGCTAGGGAAAATATGATTTTTTCCTTCTGCAAAAGAGATAGTATGTGTTATGTTGGGAAAGAAGGCCTTCAATCAGCTAAATCTCATTTGACTTTCAGACAACACTGTTCAACAGAGAACTAATGAAAGGTCACATAATGTAGCTCAGCAGCTGCTAGGAAGAATGCGAGAGAGCTGCTTTTATGCACTACAACAGGATGAATCAATGGATTTTTCAAAATTTTTCAATCTGATTGCATCTGATATAATATGAACATAATGGGGAAGTGCACAAAGTGCACTTTCTGTTCTATACAGTGTAACGGTTGGCTGGGACCCTTGCCTAGCCGGCACTCCCAGAGACTGGAAGGACCAGGAGAGGAGCAGTATCTCCCACGGAACATGAGAGGGCAGCCACCCTCAGGCCACAGGAACAGAGCTTGGAAACTCAACTATGTGGGACCCCTTGGCCACCACCAGGGGGCGCCTGGACATTTGCTAAGTCCTGGACTGCACCAGGAAGTGCTACCGGAACAGGAAGGAGGCACAACCAGAGTACTTCCAGGTGCCCAGGCAACACTTCAAGTGTGTTCGGTTCCTGTTCCGGTAGCACTTCCTGTGGTGGCAAAAGTGCTGCAGTCCATGGCTCCGGAGTGATCCGGGTGCCCCCTGTCCTCAACAGGGTTGAACTTCTAAGGTCCAGTCCTGTGGCCCCAATGCAATTCAGGGGGGCTGTCCTCTTGCATCCCAGGGAAGTTATTGCCTCTCTCCTTGTCCTTCCATTCTCTAGGTGTCTCGGTAGGGCAAGGTCCCCGGTGGTCTGCCACAACGTCTTTACCTACATATTGAACGGGCACAGCCATTTTTGATTTTTTGAATATATTTATTGTGTCCAATGAAATACAATGGTCAAAATGTGTGGGAGTGAGCACTATTAGAGTAATGGCAATGTTGGGGCAACACAGTGGGTATATTACACATCTTAGATCTGTTGCTGTGCTTGTGACAACTGAACACTGCAGTTAATATACGGCAATGCAAGCTCCCAAATAAAATGTCAGCAGATCTTAAATGTGTCTTGGATGAGGCAGTTAAAATGGCTAACATCATAAAGACTTGGGACTATATAGTCACTCTCATTTTGAACGCTATGTGAAGGAATAGGTAGCGTTCATGTTCGGCTTCTTTTGCACAACAAGGTAACATGGCTTTCTTGGGGCAAAATGCTTACTCTGCTTTTTGAGTTGCGTGATGAAACTAGAATTTTTTTTATTAGACCTAACATTTGAAATCTTAAATCAGTTTTGTGATTATGAGTGGCTTGCTAAATTGGCTTATCTTTCAGATATTTTTACTCACAGGAAAATTAACTCAATCTTGAACTTCATGGTAAATCAGTACAGATTTTTAAAGTCCAAAGTAAGATAGAAGCTACAGTAAAGAACCTGGAAATGTCAGCCAGATGTATTAAACAGTCAAAGTTGGACAAACTTTCAAATGCATCAATTTTTTTAAATAAAAGAACAGATGCAACTTCCAGCTTTTACAAAGGTGATCACAGCACTAGCAAAATCACATCTCCAGATGACCAGTACAGCTGGATTGAAAATCCTATTGTAAATCTCTCTGACTAACTCTCATACATTCAAGCACAAAGGAGCAAGACAGCCTTGTGGACTTATCCTGTGACAGTGTCTTAAAACAGATTTAATGTGATTTTGATGCTGTTTCGGACAACATATCTTTGTAAACTGGTGGTGCTAAAGACTAAATAAACTCAATGACATCTACCTGCTGCTTTCCCCTGTGCAACCTGACATCCAGCATTTAGGATCTGTAAAACAGCACCAGACCACTCACTGAGTATTCATACATCCAGTTTTATTGGGAAATCTATGCTGAATGTATGGCCAGATTGATACCGAATTGTATTTTATAATGGTTCATTATTGTGAAAAGTTTGCTTGTCAGCATCTTCACTACCACACAAATGGGCTACTCCATCAAACTTATGGAAAATTTTAAGTTTCCTTGCTTCTTGTCAAGAGTAATGTTACATGCATGAGTTTTTCCTAAGTGAATCCTTCCCTGTATGTAGTTTTCATGTAGGTTTTTTCATAGGTTATCAGTACTCATTAGTCTGAGGTAAACTATTATCTTATTTATCTGTAGTTAATAAACTACTCGAACCCGCATCTGGTCCAACTACCTCTTCTACTGAAGTCTGTGAGGAATTCCTCCACTTTTTCCGTAACAAAATTAAAGATCTAAATAATTCAACCAACATAAATACATCATCTGTTTATATCTCTCCCTGTTTTCCCACTCCATCCAGCTCCTTCTCTAAGTTCTCACCAGTCACATCTGCGTTTGTTAATGACCTGCTTTATAAGATGAGGCCGACTACTTGTGTACTGGACCCCATCCCCACCACACTACTTAAATCCTGCCTTCATGCCATAATCCCGACTGTTACAACAATAATAAACTCATCCCTTGACACTGGCTCTGTGCCGCTCACTTTTAAAATTGCTTCTGTAACCCCAACGTTAAAAAAGTCTGGCCTTGATGCTGACAATCTTAACAATTTCCGGCCTATTTCCCACTTACCTTTCCTGTCAAAAGTTCTTGAGCGTGTTGTAGCTTCCCAACTCACCAATTACCTAACCTCTAATAATTTGATGGAACCCTTTCAGTCTGGTTTCAGGGTGCGGCACAGCTGTGAAACTGCTCTGCTACGGGTAACCAATGATTTGCTTATGGCAGCAGACTCTGGACAAACCAGCATATTAATTCTGTTAGACCTCAGTGCAGCATTTGACACTGTCAGACATGACATCCTACTGTTCAGAATGGAGAACATGCTGGGTATCTCTGGCACTGCCCTCCAGTGGTTCAAGTCCTATCTGACTGATAGGCAAGAGTTTGTTAGTCTTGGCAACAGTAGATCCAGCTCAGCGCCAGTCACACAAGGAGTCCCTCAGGGCTCTGTCCTCGGTCCTCTGCTTTTCTGTATTTATATGCTTCCCCTTGGCCATATTATCCGTAGTTATGGATTGGGTTATCATTTTTATGCAGATGATACTCAGCTCTACTTCAATGTTAAAAGTGGAACTTCATCAGAGCTTTCTCAGCTCACAACCTGCCTTAGTGAAATTAAAACCTGGATGGAGCAGAACTCTTTAAAATTAAATTGCAATAAAACTGAACTCCTGCAAATTGGGACTAAAATGCAACTTAATAAAATGAGCTCCTTCCCAGTCCATCTTGGCAGTGATCTCATCAGACCTGCCTCTACTGTAAAAAATCTTGGTGTCATTTTTGAGTCCTCCCTCACTTATTCCGCCCACATAAATCACATTAAGAAACTTTCTTACTTTCACCTCCGTAACATATCCCGTGTTCGCTCCTTCCTCTCCTTCTCTAATGCTGAGAAACTTGTCCATGCTTTTATCACATCCCGCATCGATTATTGTAATTCCCTACTGGCAGGTGCCCCTTCTAATCTTATATCACAGCTCCAGCTTATTCAAAACTCAGCTGCAAGAGTCCTTACTCGAGCCAGCAGCAGCGAGCACATCACACCCATCCTGCTCCGCCTTCACTGGCTCCCTGTGTCCTACAGAATCGAATATAAAATCCTACTAATAACCTACAAAGCTTTAAATAACCTCGCGCCAAACTACATCAGTGACCTTCTCCATCACTATGTGCCTGCCCGCCCACTAAGGTCCTCTGATTCTGGTAATCTTGTTGTGCCCGTCACTAATCTACACTCCATGGGTGACAGGGCCTTCAGCTGTATAGCGCCCAGACTCTGGAATGACCTACCAAAATTAATCAGGTCAGCTGACTCCATGAATTCTTTTAAAAAACAACTCAAAACTCATCTGTTCAGGAAGGCTTTTAGCTCTACTTGACTTTATTACCTTTCTCTCAGTTTACTTCTCTGTCAAGATGCTCATGTAACCTGTATGTGTGTGCGAGACCATTAATTATGTTGTCTGTTTTTTTTTTTTTTTTTTTTTTTTTCAGAATTTACTGTCTTAATCTTCTTTGTTTATTTATCTGGTTTGTACAATGCTATATACTGTATATTCTGCCGTTCTTTATTTATTCTGTAAGTGCCTTGAGCATGGGAAAGGCGCTATATAAATAAAATGTATTATTATTATTATTATTATTATTATTATTTCAGAACAGTTAGGATGGACTTGTAGCCACAAAAGTTAGTATGGCCAGCCAAGGATACCCTGGGTTGTAAAAGGTGGGGAACCCCTATCAAGCAAAGCATTATCTAGTATATGATATTTTGGCTGCATCTTCAGCAATTTTTGCTCCCAGGCTATAAAGCTGCTGCCTAAGAGGTCAAGCAGATGACTATATTGTGGAAGGCACCTATGCTACCAGCCTGTTTGTGCAACTCCTTTGATGTTTCTTACCATTCCACAACTCAGTTATTGGTATTATCTCATTGTTTAGATTTCTGTGTCAGGCAGTGTTGTGTAGTGGTTAAGGCTTTCAATTTCTAATCCTGCCACCGACACTGAGTGACCATGTACGACTTACTTCACCTGCTTGTGCTCCAATTGCAAAAGCAAAAGAAATGCTTCCAATTCTGTCTCAGATGTTGTAAGTTGCCCTGGATAAAGGTGTCAGCCAAATATGTAAATGAAATGTTATTTGTTCTTTTGAAAATGCATTGTATTCTTATTAATTTACTACATGCTATGCTTTTTCATTTTCATTATTAATAATTATTATGATGCATAGTTTTGCATCAATTTACTGACATTGTTATTCTACTGGCCTGTGTGTCTGCTGCAGTATGTTGTTCTACCATAAAGTATGTTGTTTTTGCACCAGTGAGACTAACAACAAATGAACTTAATTGCACAGTAAGATATAATGGCAATAAACTGAAATGAACAGGACTGCATTTATATGATGTCATTGCCATTCTTGTTCATTTCTCTACTTTCATTTTAAGATATTTATAAGCTTTTCCTTTTTTTTCCTGGGTTTTATCATACGCCTGAATTGTCTTTTTGCTTTGAATTATATTCTTGTGTTCTTTGGAAAGTGCCTTGTTGATAAGGCACTTTGTGCAAATGAAGTATTGCTTTTCCAACCACGATAATGAGCGTCTTGAGATTTAAATCTGTATTAAGATCAATTCTTTAGGCCTTTCTGTCATTTTACTATGCCCTCCTGGTATATTTTAATGTCCCATAAACACTGTAATGAGCACACTGTTATACAGATGCCATTTGCATAAAACTACAATACTATTATTGGAATGTGATTGAATGTGTTTTCAGTTTCAATTTTATTTTGTCTTTTTACATTTTGCTAACCTACGGCATTAATTTACATAGTTTTTAATTGTTTATTTATAGCTGTAGATTACTTTATTACTGATATTACGTAAATGAATAAAACAACACGATTCCCAAATATGTAGGATAGAGAAGGTTATTCAGGGGTTAATATTTAGCAGGACAGATCTCCTTCATTCTTCATTTTTTCATACACTTCTTATATTTTAGCCACACTAAATGTAATTAAAATTACAGTAGGAAGGATTGTAATATGAACTTATGAATATATTCACATTATTCCTGTTCTCAAGTAATTTTATAGGCCTCTCATTAAGCTTAAAACTGGCAACTCTACCTTGTAACTTGTAAATATGAACAATTATAAAATGTTTATAAATAATTAATATGCCATTTACTCATGTAAACTTAGCCATGCTTGTATCCTATCTTGTACTACCTTAAGATCCCATCTGTAAACACATTATTCTCACTCATAACTGAGGAAATGACCATTATTTTAACCTTTCTTACTTTTGCTGGAGCTGCTGGTGTTATTTCTGTAGCTGTTCGGTTTAATGTCATGCTGTATCAAGGCTTTGATCCCTTGCTTTATAGTCTCCAACACCTAGAGATCCTAATGTTTAACTAAGCAGGCTCAGTAAATAGAAAGATTAATAGATGGATGGATCTAATTAATATTAGAATTATGCCTGTTTGCTTAATCAAATATCAAAAAACAACTGGCTTATTATTTTGTTTGTTAACATTCTGCAGGCCACTTTCATCTTTGGATATGTAACATTATAAGCCTATGGGATATGGCATTACAAAAGAAAGATCAAAAGGCATCCTTACAGCCTTAGACTGTCTCAGTTCTGAATTGTTAAAATTTCAAGACTGGGGTCAGTAGCCAGCTGAATCACATCTGCCAAACATTAACATTATACAAAGACCCTCATTGAGTTTTAACTTCTTCTTTACCATTACTCCAAAGCATTTTGGGAAGGCAGTATCTTTGAGCTTATATATTTATTTTGATTTTCTTTAATAACAGTTTTTATTGTAAAGGTTTAATCAACATTACAAGAGTGTTAGATACAAATTAAATAGTTGTTGGAGCGTGATTGCTAATAAAGCAAATGTCAGTGTCTACTTCTGACATCTGGCCAATACAGACATCCGTATGACTATACTGTATGGTATATCAACCATCTTATTATTAACTAATATTAGGCAAAAAGCTCACAAACTGGGCAAGTAAAGGTCCTGCCTAGAATCATACACTGCGACATGTTTTTCATGATTACACTGATTTGTTTAATAGACAGAATGTCTAAACTGCCACCTCAACTTGTTATTAGGGTTGTAGCTTCATACTGCAACCTGATTCTCATCTTTTTACCTTGAGATCAAACATTCTTTTTTATTTAGTTCACTGCCTCATTCTAAAGTATGCCAGCAAAAATGCAGTGATGTGGTAAGCCAGAGTATTCTGTTGCCAAGAGACAATCTGATTCTGAATTGTTAACCAAGTGTTCTAAGTGCCAAAGAATTCGATTCCAATTCAGGTAACAATATCTCAAGTTTTATGTAAGAAACAAATGTTATCTTTCTTCTGGGGCTTTTATGTTATTACAGTTTGCTATAAAAGTATGAACGATGAACTGGGCTGTTCTGACCTCTGCAAATGGCAAGGCAGTTGCCATATCAGCTTGTGATGCCACTAAATAGGTGAATATGATATCATCTGGTTTCTATTGTTTCTGAAATCAGAACAAAGTTATAATTTTAGGGCATTCATTCATCTTCAATCAGTCAGTTTTAAAGTTTGATCCATCCAAGTAATCTGTATGCTCTCCACTGTACACTTGTAAAGGTTAGTGAGGGTTCAAGTGGACAGATTAACATTCCTTAGCTTTCTCAAATCAGTAGTTTTGCTTTACTGACAATGCGGAAATGATTTTTGTTATTTCATCCTTCAGTAAGAAGTTAAATCAGGCTGTGTCATCACTAGTGATCATCACACCCATGAACACCACCCTGGAGTGCTCAGGTGGTAAAAGTGAGACTGTTACATGTGTATTCCTCACGTCTAACAGTCTGGAGTCTACATGTTCACATATTGGTGTTCAGTCCTGAGCCCTGAGCTCAATACTAGCTTCAGTGGAATAAGGGTGTAGAATAGCAAGCTAAAGTAATAAACAGCATTCTTTTGTTAAGGCAGGTCAGTGCTACGTGTTTAGCTGCAAAGATTGTGTCCTCTGTCAGTGTTTTGAGATATAAGGAAATGAAAATGAGTAAAGAGAGTCTAATATGCTAGACATGATCAACTGCTCAAAGAAGTTTATGATGGCATGGAACAATGCCTCTGGCCATAGTAATTCCGATACACAATTGTAGATTTTTTGTCAATCAAATGATACTTCTATAAAAACAGGCAGGGATTGTAATGCTTGTGAGGGGATGACAACCTGACCTGAAGCATTACAATGTTCACTTTCATCAGTGAACTCATTTTATCAACAGGCAGTGTGAGTTACTTGGCACAAATGTGGCTCTGATGGAGGTTTGTGTATAGTAAGATTCATAATGAGTACAGAACATGTTAAGTTCAATTGACAAGGTATCAGTGGCTATTGGGTAGGTATCTTTGTTCTAATTAATTGTGATGGCCTGAATACCTTGTCTCACACACTATACTCAGGAGCTACTTCTGAAATAATTTAATATCTGAATTTAGTAGCTGCTTTTTGTAGTTTTTATTTCAACTTTGAAGTGGTAGCTGTTCTCAGCACCTCCTATTTGCCAGATTGAAATGCTGAATTACTGGCATGAAGTTGGGAAAAGACTTGGTACATTCTTGGTTTCTGATTAGCTAGTGTGAACTTCATAGATAGATAGATAGATAGATAGATAGATAGATAGATAGATAGATAGATAGATAGATAGATAGATAGATAGATAGATAGATAGATAGATAGATAGATAGATAGATAGAACGTTTTGTCCTAAGAGGAAGTTTTGCTTTGACTGAAGGTCAAGAAATATACAACAATAACAAAAGTGTAGAGAGAGAGAAAAAAATGAATTTCCTAAGAGCAAGTAGCCACTAAGGTACCTGGTGCTTCCTGTCTATATGGCAATTTGTCCATAGCTGTAAATAAAGAAAGGCAATCCATTCTGCAAACATGCAAATGCTAGTTGCTCCATTATATTTATGGAAGTGAAGGTCTGTGATACAGTTTGCATTTTAGTAACTAGAAATCCACAAAGCGAGAAAACGAGTAACATATTTTAAAATAGCTTTTTATTTCTAAGCTTTTGACAACCTGCCAGTTGTGTATATACTGTATATATATATATATATATATATATATATATATATATATATATATATATATAGTATATATAGCCAGGGGTGGTTTGGGTTTACCTTGATGGGAGGTCCAAGAGGAACATTGGATTGATCCGCCGACTGAATGGAAAGATGACTATGTGCCCAACTGGAGTAAAATAATGGATCGACCAGGAGAAGCTGGAACTTGGGAGTGGTTCCATCCCCCATGCACCAGGTGGCAGTGGTACTGATATGAGAACCCAGTTGGACACCTGCAGGGGTGCTAGGGAAATGGAGTCCGGAAATGTAACCCTGTAGGGGTCCCTTGGGGTTGATATAGGGTGCTGTCGGGGGAAGACCAACCTACTTTGTCTATGTAGGTTGGTGGAGACAGAATGGTACCGGAAGCATTCCTGGGTCCAGCATAAAAGGAAGCCCGCTGCCGCACATAATCGAGTCCAGAAGCAGCAGGCAAAACTCAACTGGTGGATGAAAGGAAGAAGATTAAGTATGATTATTTCTGATTGAAATCCCGTCTTGGCCATTTGGTCTCCGGAAAGGTAAATTGGGAAGAATAAAAAGTCCTTTATTTTACCTTATAAACGTGTGTTACTTTGCTGAGTCTGTGGTTTGGGGTTCTCTAGCGCCCCTAGTGGTTACCACTAGGTATATGTAAACTCCAGTATAAAGGAATCCCAGCTTAGAGAACTGAAAATGGGCCCAAAGAGCTACACATACAAACTGAAGTGCATATTTTCTGGATTGTGTTGTCCTGTAACATAATTTATAATTTGAGAAAGAATATAACTTTTGTATTTAATTTACAAAGCTTTATATTATAAAACATTAAATCAATTCTCTTCATTAAATTATCAAGATTTTGCTTCATTACATGGTTGTTTTTGCGTATATATACAGTATATATATATATATATATATACTGTATATATATATATTTTGTCACAAACTCGACTCAGTGTCATAGAAAGGTTTGGGGCAGCCACTATTGTATACAGCACTGATATGCACAAAACCGAGTCCAAAACAGAACTGAGGGAATAGGGAAAAGGTGGTGGCTTTTAAAGGGGGGAAGGCAGGAAGTGAGATCAAAGGGATCGGGCTCATGAAGGTCTTCAGCCATAGGTTCAAGCCCGGACGTGACATCACAGGGGCCGGAGCCGGTAAGGTCTCCTTCCATAGGCTCGGCCCCGGAAGTGACGTCAAGAGGGCCAGGTGGAATCTCCCTTGAATGGTCTGCAAGAAAGGGAGAAAAAGAGTCAGTGCACTCTGCAACATCCCGGTATGACTCAGAACTGCCCTTACTCAAGCCCTTTAGCCGCCTCTCATGCGCACATGTGTGATAAGACCCCCCCCTCAGCCCAGACCCATCGGGTCGGGCAACCCTGACCGAGAGGTTGTGAACCCGAGAAAGAGCATCAGCGTTGGCGTGAAGAATGCCCCGATGATGAACGAGCAAAAATCAAGAAACCACCTGGTGACCCGCGGATTCGACTCCTTGTCCAGGGCCATCCTCTGTAAAGGTGTATGGTCCGTGACAAGGGTGAATTCCCAGCCCAACAGGTAGTACATCAGCTGAGTAATCACCCATTTAATTGCCAAAGACTCTTTCTCCACCGCCGCAAACCTGGTCTCCCTGTCCAACAGTTTCTGGCTCAGGAACATGATGGGGTGTTCCACACCATTGACACTTTGGTTCAGCACGGCCCCCAGGCCTGTGTCCGAAGCGTCCGTCTGGAGGATGAAAGGTAAATAAAAGTTAGGTGCTTTCAAAATACGTAAGGGCCTGCTTCAAGTCAATAAATGCAGTACCTGTCTTTTCAGTCCATACCACAATGTTTGGGGCACTCTTCTTTGTCAAATCAGTCAAGGGCGTCGCTCTCTCTCCGAGAACCGGGGCACAAACCGGCGGTAGTACCCAGCTAACCCGAGAAAGGCTTGAACATGCCACTTGTTTCGCAGACAGGGCCATTTCAAAATGTCATCTACTTTGGAGCACTGTGGCTTCACGGTGCCCCGACCCACCAGGTAGCCTAAATACTTGGCTTTGTTCAATCCAAAGAAACATTTCTTGGGATTAATCCGAAGCCCGGCCTCACCAAGTGTCCGCAATGCCGCTTTTACCTGCTGTAGGTGTTCCATCCATGTGCTGGAATAGATGACCACGTCATCCAGGTAGGCAGCACTGTATGAGCTATGAGGCCTGAGCACTTTGTCCACCAGACACTGGAAGGTTGCTGGAGCCCCATGTAACCCAAATGGAAGGACATGATACTGCCAGTGTCCGCTAGGGGTGCTAAACGCGGTCTTAACCTGTTAAAGGAACCTGCCAGTACCCCTTTGTCATGTCCAGGGTGGTCAACTATTGAGTCTGTCCAAGCCTTTCGAGGAGGTCGTCCACTCATGGCATTGGATAAGCATCAAATTGGGAGACTTGATTAAGCAGACAGAAGTCATTGCAAAACCTCCAACTCCTGTCAGGCTTAGCGACCAATACAATGGGACTGGACCAGGATCTATGACTTTCCTCGATTACACCTAGTTCCAGCATGTGTTTGATCTCAAGCTCCACTTCAGCCCTTTTTGCCTCGGGAAGACAATACGGACGTTCTCCGACTATAACCCCTGGCTCTGTCACAATGTCGTGCTCAACCAGAGATATCCTTCCGGGGTTTTCACTTACTACCTCCAGCACAGACAGGATAACTGTTTCCAGCTCCCGTTGTTGTCTGGGACTTAAATCCGCACCGAAGTTAAGGCCACCCATGCAAGCAAAGAGTGAGCAGGGCTGACTGGAGGAGGGATCGGGATCCCTGTCCTTCCATGGTTTCAGCAGATTTACATGATAAACCCGCCCATCTGCCCACAATTGGGTTGACTCACCAAATAGTTGATGAGTCCTTTCCTCTCCTTAACTTCGTAGGGACCATGCCAATGGGCAAGCAACTTAGAGTGGGAGGTAGGTACTAGGACCATGACCGGATATCCCGGGTGGAACTCCTGGAGAGACGTGCTACGGTCGTAATATCGGACCTGTACTGCTTGGGCCTCTTCCATGTGACTTTTAAAGAAGGGCCGAATCTTACCAAATATATCATGTAATTGCGTGATATACTCCAGTATGTTTGTAGAGGGAAGAGCCTCTTCTTCCCATCCTTTTTTTAGGATATGTAATATGCCCCAGGGTTGTCAACCATACAATAATTCAAAAGGGGAGAACCCCGTGGAGGCTTGTGGGACTTCCCGGTAGGCAAAAAGGATGAGGGGGAGGAGCTCATCACAGTTCCTTCCATCCTCGTTGACCACCTTACGAAGCATTTGTTTGAGAGTCTGATTGAACCTCTCTACCAAACCATCGGTCCGATGATGATATACCGCTGCCTTTAGATGCTTTATTTTAAGTAACTTGGCAGTCTCCTTGAACGTCTCTGAGGTAAAGGGCGACCCTTGGTCCGTCAGGACTTCCATAGGAAGGCCGGCACGCGCATAGACCCCTAGCAATTTCCGTGTGATGACTTTAGAAGTAGCTGAGTGCAACAGAACAGCTTCGGAGTATTTGGTAGCATAATCCACGAGGACTAAAATTTACTTGTGTCCTCGGGCTGAGGGCTCTAGAGGTCCGACTAAATCGACCCCAATTCTGTGGAAGGGAACATCAATCAGGGGAATAGGAATGAGAGGAGCACGGTCCTTCCTAGGAATTTGTCGAATTGACACTCCGGGCAGGAAGTGCAAAAGCAATGAACCTCCTCATTGATTCCTGGCCAATAGAAACGGAGCTTGATCCGTCCAGGGTTTTCTCGGTGCCCAAATGGCCACCTAGGAGGGTGGGATTAGCAGCAGCCTTCTCTCCTGCCCTTCATGCTCTGCTACACGATACAGAAGGTCGTTTTCTAACACAAAGTGAGGACCCTGTGCCATTGACTGGTAAAGTGCACTGGACATTGACCAGGACCACTGCATTTTTGGCAAACTTCAGGGAATCGTCATTCCACTGCTCCCTTTTAAAAGAAGCTGGCATCTCTCTAAATTGAAACCGTAAAAGAGAGAGAGGGTCAGGACTGACCTCAAGGGGCGTGGTTTCCTCCTGTTCCGTCTCGGCACTGGTGGATGGCGTATCGGCACGCAACAGTCCGGGAGTTGCCACGTCACTCAGGGAGGCCGATTCGTCTCTCTCTGCCGGCTGGTTACAAGGCATGGATGCAACTGGAGATGGCTCATCCCCATGTATAACTATGCCTAAGTTTAACTCGGGAGTTTTATGTGTCTCACCACTTTTAATTTTAGACCAGTCCTGCCCCAGTATCACCGGATGTGGTGGATTCGGAAGGACAGCCACAGTTAGTATCCGTACTGAACCTCCGTAACTGATGATACAAGCAGCGGAGCTGTACCAGAGGGTTTCTCCATGGACACAGGCTATACTGGTCTTAATTTTTAACCACTGTCGCAGCAGCACAAACCGGCAGGCAACAATGGTAATGTTGCTACCGGAGTCGAATAAGGCTGTGGTTTTGTACCCGTTTACAATCACCATGCCTGTATGTGGGACCGCCAACGGGTTAGTCAGAGCATACCAACCCCTCCTCCCCCTCCACCAGCATCCCTCCTCGCTTCCAAGTGCTTTGTGTGCCTGCGACTCCGGGGACGTCGGCACAAGCTCTGGGTTGTACGGGTTGGGGGTCTAGGTCTTAGGACGTACTCCAGCTGAGTTTGACAAAGGGACAGTTCTGCTCCCTCAGATTGTGAGGCCGTCCTTTGTGTCTCCAGAAGCTCTATGAGCTCTGTCAGGTTCTTAAACTGCTTACCCCAGACCGGCAGGGTGAAGCCACGGGGAAGCACTTTCAGAAGCAGACTACCTGCTCTATTACTTGGTAGGGCTTGTTCTCATGTGGCCGTAACCACTGCCCTACCATTGCCCAGAAAGACCAGGCTTCTTTGAGGATCGGCTGCTCTGGGTCCAACCTCCAGTTTCTTACCTTACTCACCTGCCAGTCTGGGGCACCCCTAGGTGGCAATCGGGGGTCTGGTCTCACAGGGAGGCGGGCACTCTCCTCCAAGAGAGCATAATAAGCCCCTTTTGCCTCCCCTCTCCGGAGCAGGCCAACTCTGTGAGCCTCTCCCGCACACTCCCTGGCCTCTCTAGGCTGTCTAGTTAAGCATGCCAGGAGAGGAACCCATACCGGGTCTCGCCGAACCACGGGACACCCTCCCTGCCTGAAAACTCAGCCCCTGAACACTCCCACTTGGGTGCATTGCAGGTCCTGTCCCCTTCTCTTCCGGGACTTCCATCCTGCTGACTACGCCAATGTCACAAATTCAACTCAGAGTCATAGATAGGTTTGGGGCAGCCACCCGTGTATTTGGTTTCATGGCTGCAAAGTCGCAAAGTGTATACAGCACTGATATGCACAAAACCAAGTCCAAAATAGAACTGAGGGAATAGGGAAAAGGTGGAGGCTTTTAAAGGGGAAGACAGGAAGTGAGATCAAAGGTGTCGGGCTTATGAAGGCCTTCAGCCATAGACTCGAGCCTGGACGTGACATCACGGGGGCCGGAGCCAACAAGGCCTCCTTCCACAGGCTCGGTCCCCGAAGTGACGTCAAGAGGGCCAGGGGGAATCTCCTGTGAATGGTCTACAGGAAAGGGAGAAAAAGAGTAAGTGCACTCTGCCACATCCCGGTATGACTCGGAACTGCCCTTACTCAAGCCCTTTAGCTGCCTCCCATGCACACGTGTGTGACAATATATACAATATATACTGTACAGTATATATATACAGTATATATATATTGTATATGTATAACTAAATTATCTTTTACCAGTTTACAATATACAGTGCATAAGTAAGAGGCTTTCTTTTATTTTCATCGTACTAGATTTCCCCACCTTGAGCAAGAGATCTTCATTCCAAAAATTGATCTGTTTTCCAGTACTTCATTTATGTTAACAGTCTCCTGATTAACTTAACTGTCTTCTCTAAGTAATGACACTTGCAGAAAATGAAATGTGCTGACTATTAACACTTAATTTGACTTTCTCTTTTATTGACTGTCGGTTTTCTGCATAGTAAATGGCTGAACTAATGTTGTGACAGTAAGATATAGCACCTGACCTACTGCACAGTCATTTAGAAGTTAATTATGTTATTACAGAAAGGTGAAAAAGTTGTTACAGGCTTTGTCTCATATGGTTTTCACTCTCAGATTTAAATATGGGTGGAAATTCTTTGCCTGTGCAGTTTTAGGACTTATGCCAAGAGGAACTGTTAAGATAAAAAACAAGGATAAACTGACCTGATGATAGAATTTTTTTCCCTGGTTAATACCATGACAGACTTTTAACCTTTTGCCTCTGACATCCCAAAAATGGGCTGGTTAGTTGGATTGGTGAAATTAAATGGCTCAGTATGACTATGAGTGTGAATGTGGGTGTCTACCTTGTGCACAATCTGGTCCCAATGGCCCTGAATTGGAGAATACAAATTTGAGAATGTTATGTTACAATATGGGGCAAATAAAGATTTTGGAAGATTTTTAAAGCTTAAATTACGCAAATGTATTTGAATCTCTTGAGAAATACAAGACGTCTGTCACCTGTGGAATAAGAAAAACTAATCAATAATAAGTAGGTTTGGACGTTTTTAAACAAACCTAAAATCTCAATAATTGCACTGTACTGTATCTGACATACAAAAATATCATAAGAGTGTAAAATGATTTACAGTATTTCATATTTTTACTTTTTAGTATGCTATGTGACTAATTATGCATTCTTAAAAAAAGATTTTAAGAGTTCTGATCCAACTAAAGAAAGAAAAGTAATATATTAAATTGATTGTTATAAGTGTTGCATTACAATAATAGGAGTGTAAAGGAAAATCCAATCCAGCCAGAAATTTAATTTAAATTAGCTTCTGTATCTCTTTCTAGCATTCCCGTGTATATTAATAAATCCTCCTTTAGGAACTTAGAATCAGTAGTAATACCTGGAATTCAAAGCAGCCATGCATTAAAAGGGAGACTCTACAGAGATCAAAAGCTGAAGGCAGCATGGCACTACTATCAATTATTATGCCACTTGATACCCATAAAGCCATTCTGCTTCTGATAGTAAATTCTAAAACTATTGCCCAGGATCTAGCAAGGATATTTATGCAGGTGGGTACTCCCAAATATGTCTTAATGGATCAGAGGATTATGTTTATCTGGAAAATATTCAAAAAACCTGCCACGTTATAAAAAATTAAACACCTTAAGACATCTTTTTACCATCCTCAGATTGACACTCTAGTCAAACATTCTAGCCAAACATTATAACAGATGTTGAGAAGATGTGTAAATGAATGGGATTGGTTGGGATCAACTGCTGCTTCTCATCTAGCTTTGTATACTGAGAGGCTTTCTGGCCTTTTGACTTGCTGAACAGGAGACAGCCACAAGGGATCCATGATTTACTCAAGGAGGGGTTGGAGGTGCAGCAAGATACAGTACTAAACTAATGTTCTGAAATGTATTTCTCAATTAAATGACCAATTTAAAAAGTTGTGCCCCTCAGTATAACATATGAAAAATGCTCAGAAGAGCGTAGGAGTGACTGTACAATTTCAGAAGGGCAATAGAGATATGGTGTTTTTTTCCACCTTCCATTCTAAATGTATCATGCACAAGAAGGGTCCTTATGAAGTTAAGGAATGAAAGAGTTTAGTAGATTATGTAGATTAACCTAATAAAGATTCCAAATTACAGACGTATCATGTAAGTTGGATAAAGGCCAGGAAAAATCACCCATGCTTAGATAATATCACTGAATGTTCTGGTAACTGGGAAGAACACATTACATCATCTGTTAGAGATTCTTAAAACCTTAAAAGAAACTGGGCTCCATATAAACCCTAATAAAATGTCACTTTGGGCATTGAAAAGCAATGCATTTGGATTATGTGATGGGCAATGGTGAGGTTAAACCCCAGTTGTCCAAAATTAATGCTACTATAAAATGATCCTGTCCAACATTGAAAAGCCAAGTCCAAGTATTCCTGGGAATAGCATGGGACTATTGAACGTCTGTAACACATTTTGTTTAAAGGCTGCTCCTTTAACTAATTTAGGACAAAAGAGGGGCAATGATTACTGTGAAATTTGCTTTAGATACTAATCCACATTTCATTGCTCAAAGCAGGCTCCAAATACTTCTTCTATTTTGATTGCTCTTAACTTTTCCTCTTCTTTCCTCCTGCAGATAGATATATTAGACATCAGCCTGGGTGCTATGTTAAGTCAAATTGTCACAGGAGAAGTGCATCTAATAGTGTGTTTGAGCCTGAAATTGTTGAATAGAGAAAGAGAAATTATACTCCCATGGAGAAAGAAGCCCTTACTATTAAATGGGCTATTACACACATGAGGTACTATATATTGGGATAACAATTCAAACTCGTAATATATCATGCCCTGCTCCAGTGGACTGCAGTTCATGTGGAAGTGAATCTTCAGGTCTCTAGGTGGAATTTAGATATACCAATTTAAAGTTTTACACTGGGGTGGGTAGGGGGGACTCTGCATTGTAATGAGAATGATGTCTCTCTCTCTCTCTCTCTGTCATACCTTGCAACCAAAAGGATTTACAGGCTGCATAGTCACACATTCCCCTTCTTTACCCATGCAAAAGAAGACCTTAGCCCTGTAGAAACCTAATTATTGCCCTTTTGGGTTCAACACTCTCTAAAGTTCTATAATGAACAGGAATGTCTTCATCAGTTCTTGGCCAACTTTAAAGGAGGATCACAGAGTCCTGGGGAACTAAACTCTGTTTTTGTTTTTCCCTACAGTTACCTGCCATTAGATTTTTTCAGTTATTAAAATTGAATTTCTGCCCTGGAGCCCCCATTCTTTGTACATGTCCCATTTGCCTTATTACAACACATATGTAGCTTAAAAGTATAAGAAAGATTAGAAGTAAATTAAATTTTATCTGTAAGGTGTGAATCACATATATATTTTTTCAATTCTTCCATTCTGTTATGTTAAAGCATCCATTAAACTTGTGAAACATTTTATCCTAAGATGAATTTTGATTTACAAAATGTGTCATTACAAAACTCTGTAAAGATTATAGGTTTACGAATGGAATAAATAATACTGTAATACATCTACATTACGGGTCAACACTTCCAGCTCTGCTGTCTAAAACTCAGTTCATGCTGTTCAGTTACTCAAGTCTCTTTTCCAACTTCTTATGTTTTTTTTTCCTTACTTTATCACACACTTTCTTGTATGGGGTATGTGTAACAGTTTACCAGTCAACATTTTAATTTATGTTCTTGTATGGTTAGCTATTTTATATTTGGTGGTTCTCATATAGCCCAAAAATTAATTTATTATTGGAATTTGTAATGTACTCATTCTTCATTTTTTCAATAAAAATTTGATCACAAATAAATCCCATATTGCTCATTTTTGAAAGACCAACTTCACCCCATCTATTCTATAACTCATGTCTCTGCATGCCTGTTTGCTTTTCTTACATCTTTCAATGCCTGCATTTGGCTAAGTTGACACCATGAGAAAAATAAGTGTTATTTGATGAACCTCAGATTGGTTGGAGGCATTTAGCTCAGTCAAGAGGAAGGGAATGAATAATGCAATTGATGCTGCCCTACCGCCTGAACAAACCCTACTGTGCAAGTTAATTAGTGAAGTGTAGCCAGTGACCGCAGCATGGGGGCTGACTGTTATAGCGTGGGGTTCTCTCTGTGGACTCAGCTACACAATAGACAAACTTTGTTTCTTCCTCATTCATTATTGCTGCCTGTGTGATATGTCTTTAGTTCAGTCAGAACAGATGGATACTGAACTGTGTGAGTTGCTTTGTAAGAACACGGTAGCCATCAGGAAGGATGTTACGATCAGAGTGCTGTCACACTGCAGAGCTTGTTGCAATGTTTGTATCTTGAGATCCCCATGGACTGGAGTATGTGGACAGTGACTGTAGCATACCTTTTCTAGTGGAAACAATGGCATGCTTGAAAACACTAAATATTTGGTCTCGTCCGTTGCGAGAGATGGACGTCTGAAGTGGAGCTCCATTAGCAACGGTGTTATTTTTTAATATAATTTCTTTATTATCCTGAGATATCCTGTATTTATCCAACCCGAGGGTTCTACTGCAGTATATGCAAGCATATATAAACATGGTCGGTAAGAAAGGGGCTCAGAAAGAAATGGAAAAGAAAACTAAAGCTACATCCAAACCCAGAGCAGCAAGTCCAAGTTCAAACTCAAGGTACGGTCTTTCAGAGTCTGACCCGAAACAGATGGGCGAAAGCCCTGACTCCTCAGGACCACGGTCCGCTGCATTGTCTCCAGTTGAGAGCGAAATGGGGAGAGAATGTGCGAGTGACGCAGGTCACAATAGCTCGCCGATTGGAGAAGATCATTTGAAACTGGAAAAGGCCTTGCAGTCCGCGCTTGCACCTACTCCACGCAAGCCGGGAATATCAGCTGTAATAGAGCCCGCCGTTTCACCTACAGTGTTCGAAAGCAGAAATAACCTGTCTGAACTGAAGGTGATGATTGCTGCACTAAAGCAAGAGATAAACAATGATATAAAGAAAAGCGAGAAGGCAAGTGAGAAGCTGCTACGGCAGGACCTGCAAGAGCTGCGGCAGGATAACAAAGACTCGGAGAAACACGTATATATCCGCTTTGAGGCAGCCTTTAATACTATGCTGGATAAAATTGAGGAGCACATTCAGGAAAGCGTGTTTAAACTGACCACACTCGCCAATCAGCTGGAGGATGTTAAGCAGGCATTCACGACACAAATTGAAATAGCCGAAAATCTAGCATCCACCGCTGATGGAAAAGCAACAGCTGCCAGTTCCGAATGCAAAAAACTCGGAGACAGACTTGCTGCTCTGGAAGATGGAAACAGAAGGAATAATATTAGAATCGAAGGTCTGCCTGAGAATCGTGAAAGTCCAAACCCAGTGAAATTCGCAGCTGAACTATTTTCTAAAATAATTGGAGAGGACTTTAAATCAGATACCGAGATAGCAGCAGCTTATCACATACGCGGATCAAATACCTTTAGACCTAGGTCTTTTACTATTCGCTTCGAGAGATTATTATGTAAGCTAGATATGATGGCACTCCTCAGACGCAAACAAGAGATTATATTTGAAAATAATCACATTCCTATTTTCCCTGATTTCTCTCCCGCAACAGCTGCTAAACATGCAGCCTTCTGCAACATTAAACAGTGGTTACGGCAAGCCGATATCAAATACAGCCTCTTGTACCCTGCCATACTGAAAGTGGATGTACAAGGCCAATACCACGTCTTTTCAAGCAAGGAGGAAGCAGAAAAGGAATTAAGAAAGCTGATCCCGACACTATTCTGAAACACAATAGTGAGTCGCATCCTGTCATGGCATGGCAAGGAGATATCACCTGCTATCTGATCCACTTGTAATGATACGGGTATTATAATTATAAATCCTTTTCATTACTCGGACACTTTCTGTTTATGTTTTAATTACAGTTATAGACGTGTGTGTGGAAGAAATTAACCCTTTTTTTTTCTTACTACCCTAAAGGAGAATGTTTAACATCATACCCTTGGTTTATTGTTATTATTGCATTAAGACTTACTATGCTTATCCTGGACCACTTTCTAACACCATCCCCTGGGTTTATTATCTTACTATTTTAAGATTTCTGAACGTTATATATTTTATTCTTATAGTTTGTTAATGATTATATATAATCATAGTTTGTTAATGATTATATTTTAGGCATATAGTATTTAGACTATATTTGCAATACATATCTCTACTTTTTAATCCTAAAACACCGCTGCGTGGGGGCTTGTTTTGCTTTGGATGTGTTCTATCTCTAGGTATGTTAGAAGACCGAGACTTTGTGAAGTGGGATCCAGCCTCACGTGGGGAGGCAAAAGGGAGGGTGGGGGGGTGAGACAAAGAGAGCAGGCTATATCTAATCTATCCTTTTAATTATAACTACCAACGTAACAACAGGCTGCATGGCAATAACTCTTGGGGATATAGGAAATTAAGGTTAAAGCTGTCTCACTTTCAGTTAAGACTATAAAATGACATCAAAAACTCAAAATCAATATCTCTATGATGGGACAGTCAGCTTTGTGAGCTGGAATGTTAAAGGCCTGAATCACGAATTAAAGAGAAAGAAAGTACTCTCTTACCTAACAGGTTTAAACGCTAAAATAGTATTTTTACAGGAGACCCATTTGCTAAGCAAGGATCAGTTTCATCTGCAAAAGGACTGAACTGGCCAAATGTTCCATTCTAGCTTCACAAAGAAAACTAGTGTGGTGGGAATTCTCATACATAAAACAGTCCCATTTGTAGTATCAGATATAGTATCTGATCCGGAAGGGAGATATGTGATGGTCATGGACAACTTATTTAACTGTAAAATGATTTTGATAAATGTTTATGCACCTAATGTCGATGATAAGGAATTCATACAAAACGTATTTGTATCCATCCCCAATGTGAACACTCATAAAATTATAATGGCCGGGAACTTTAATTGTGTTTTAAACCCACTCTTAGATAGGACTCCTGTCACAGGGGGGATGACATGTAACACTGCAAAGATAATTGCACAGTTTGTAACTGACCACAACTTATGAGACCCCTGGAGGTTTCTAAACCAAAACTCAAGAACATATTCTTTCTACTCACCAGTACATCATTGCTACTCAAGAATAGATTATTTCTTTATAGATAATAATTTCTTGCCTACAATTAAATCTTGCAAGTACAATGCTATTGTTATTTCCGACCATGCACCCCTGATCTTGGAGCTAAAATCACTATGCCTCAGACACTCACCTCGTAGATGGCGTCTTAACCCGCTTCTATTAGCAGACGAGAACTGTACAGAATTTATATCCAAACAAATCAGTTTCTTCTTAGAGACAAACATATCCTCAGAGGTCTCTGCAGGAATACTCTGGGAAACTCTAAAGGCCTTCTTAAGAGGACAGATTATTTCATATCTTTCCCACAGGAATAAATTAGAAACCAAGAAAATATCAGAACTAAAAAGCGAAATTACTAGAATAGATGAAAAACATGCCAGGCTTCCAAGCGAGGCTCTACAAAGGAAAAGGCAGGCTCTGCATTCAGAACTCAACCACTTGACAACTAAAGAAACTGAACAACTAATTTATAAATCCAAACATAATTACTATGAACACGGAGAGAAAGCAAATAAGCTTTTAGCTCAACAAATCCACAAGCAAGAAGTTCGCAATGCAATCCCAGTAATCACCAACACGAACGGAGACGAAACCATTGATCATAAAAATATAATGCACACATTTAGAGACTACTATTAATCTTTATATTCTTCTGAGTTCAAAGAAGACAACACACAATCTAATTCATTTCTGGATACATTACAGTTACCACAAATATATACTTTTAGTGCGGAGGAACTGGATAAACCTCTGGCGCTATCAGAATTACTAGATGCTATAAAGTCACTTCAAGGCGGGAAAGCAGCAGGCCCTGATGGCTACCCTGCAGAATTTTATAAGAAATTCTCCGCTCAGCTAGCTCCCCTCCTATTACCAACATTTACTGACGCTAGAGACAATCATATTCTGCCTCAAACTTTTCACCAAGCATTAATCACCGTCTTCCCTAAACAAAATAAGGACTTATTACAATGTGCATCATACAGACCAATTTCACTTCTGAATAATGATGTTAAGATACTCTCAAAAATCATAGCTAGAAGGATGGAGAAAGTGCTGCCTTCGGTAATATCACAAGATCAAACTGGATTTATCAAGGGTCGACACTTATCCTCCAATCTTCAATGCCTGTTTAATGTAATATACTCACCAACAAAGTCAAACACCCCAGAAATATTATTATCATTGGATGCAGAAAAACCATTTGACATGATTGAATGGAAATAACTTCTCACTACATTAGAGAAATTTGGGTTTGGCCCGAACATTTGTGCATGGATCAAACTACTGTATACCAATCCAGAAGCTTCAGTTTGTATTAACAACATTTGTTCAGACTACTTTAAATTAGAATGTGGTACCAGACAAGGATGGCCCTTGTCACCACTGCTATTTGCAATCGCCATTGAACCACTGGCGGTTCACTGTCGAAATGCTGATCAGGGGGGTATTTTTTGTACGTGGATTAGTCGTTTAGCTGGATGTAATTGTTGACGATTTGACCTGATCCTGGATCTGTCGGTTTTTCGAAACTCTTGCTGGAAGTGTTGTCATAGCAACACATCCTAATCCTCAAACCTGCTTGGAGAAGGTTTGTTCTACGTAAACAAGGATTAGTTTACACACGTAATCAGTGACGGTGCATGGAAGTCATCTAGTCATGGCTTCGCTATTCATGAATGAGCGACCAATTGATATTGGTGCGCAAATTGTACAAAGAGAATTTCATATAGAGAGGGTTTTGCGCAATCTGCAAGATCCTTTATTGCTCCCAGAGGAAATTCTTTTCGAAAGATACCGCTTTAGCCTAGGGGGAATATTGTACCTCAAAGATTTATTAGCACCTTATATTCGAAGTCAAACTAGGCGAAGTCGGGCTCTCACAACCACACAAACAGTATGCATTGCTTTGAGGTTTTTTACAACGGGGCACTTTTTTAGATACTGTAGGTGATGCGGAAAATCTAACTAAAAGTGCAGTTTGCCAGGCAATTCTTAAAGTCTGTTTGGCTCTGAAATATTTCCTTCGGGTTTTCATAGTGTTTCCTGGACACCTGCGTGTGCAGACAATAAAAGAGGTGTTTCATGCCATTGCAGGTAGGTAATACACAGGATAAAACACCCACAGTTCCATGAAGAATCTCACAATCAGCCTAACATTCTAATTACCCAGGATTTCCAAATGTGATTGGGGCACATGGGACTGATCGGAGTAGAGTTTGATCAAACACTATTTGGAAAATGAACCTCTCCTCCTGATGAATAATCAGACACAGTGTCTTCATCAAATATTTGACCTTCGTCAATATCTCATTGGTCAGACACAACTTCTAGGGATATGACTACCTATGGCACACATTGAGGACAAATATATGCAATGACCATCTGAAATGAAGTGACCACTGCATCCTGCCACTGGTTCTGGGGAGGAGCTTCCCCCTGGAATGCCCTCAGAAACAAGGTGATGGGCATTTTGCTGGATAGCCAGCTCTTCTGCAGGGGTTATGTCTGGACCGCATGGACCTCCACCTGTTTTTTGCTTGTCTGCCTTCTTATCAGCTTTAAAATTAATGTTTTTTTTATATTATATATGATTATTTATGTTAACAATTCTTTAAATAGTTATATACTAGTATTTACCAGTTTGGAGTATATTCTTGTACTTTCCAACTGCTTGACTCAACACTGTTGCACCCTTGTTCTTCTTTTTCTTTCTTTGTCCCTTTGATTTAACCTTTCATGTTTATTTTCATTTTTAGTAATCTGTCCTTTATTGGTGCAGGTACCTTAATTACGGACCCCACAGTATTAATGTGAGTGTGGGCTCTGCCAATTCCCTCATCAATACCCGGGGCTGCTCCACCATGCCACCTTGCACACCTATGCCCTTCGGAGTCATTTTTATTAAATGCACACTTCAACAGACTGCAAAATGCACTTTACCACAATCTGTTATTTTAATTTTTTTTGTGTCCCTTCCCCTTTAAAGTATCCTTTGCTAGTATCCATGGAAACTACATGACAAAGCCTAGACACTAGCTAGCACTACCTAGAAAAAACCATCCTTCAAAACTCATCATCTAAATAATAACAGGTCAGCTATCTGCTAAAAGGCTGTTGAGGCAGGAGAGAAGATGAGTTGAGAATTGGTAATAGTAAGGAGCAAAGCAGCACATCAATTATTTAACCTGTGCATTGAATTTTTGACTGTGACATAAGCTATTGAACTTCTATTTGTAAAGGTGTCTGTAGGGATTGGGGAAATTAAGGGAAGCACATGTTACCGCTAATCTGTCCATTCATCCAAAAAGTCCACCTAGGAATCTCCCTGAGTGGTTCTAGTATTCAGAGTAACTGAATTAACTCTTCTCCTGTGTTCCCTAATAGTCCCATGAGGTTCAAATCTAGAAGTAGGGTGTGGCCTTCAACCTCATCTTGTTACACTTGTGAGCTCTGCTAAAGTAGAGAACCCACAATGCAAATACTTCAAATCATTCAACTACTTTGTTATTCTGATCTTCCCATTACAGGGTAAAATGAATCCTAAGCCTAGCCCAATGGAATCAAAAGTTTATCATAAACCAGCATTGGAAATGGTACCATTCCATTTCACAGCACACTAACACACTAAAACTAGGACAGTTTCCAAACAATCAGTTATTTATGTTTTGCCTTTTTAGATAACATTATATCACATTGAGTGAATTATGGGTCAGTAACATATACAAAACTCAAAGCCAACATCCGCTCTCCTTTCTAACAAGAAATAGAAAAATCTGAAGATTTTACTATGAAGAGATGACTGACACAACCTACTGCTGACAAAGGTTCATAATTCTAAAAAAGTTTTGTATACTTCCTCATGAAGTTTGGCTCTTTTTTGTATTTTTAACAAACAGCATGCATTTTTAAGATATTTGTACAAACACATCACATGCAGTGATGAGTGAAGCAGAAGAAAAGCCACTATATCACTATGCCTCTGAAGATATATTTAATATTTATTTATATTTAATATTTCAGTTTTTGATGAGTTGTGTCTTTAAAGTAACAAGGAACTGAATGTTCTTCATAGTAAATCATGAGTGATATTTAAAAATGAGTGTTGTGTTAACTCTGCCATGAAGTGCTATAATCCTTTATAATACTATATTTTCAGTAGTATTATTACACACTGAAAGGCCAAGATACATCAGATGTTCGGGAACACAAACTGGTACAATAATAGAAATGTAACACTAAATCTCCCATAAAAATGGTACAAGAATGACACATGAAAAAAAATTCTTGGGGAAATAAAGGAAAGCTCCATTTAAAAGTTTTTTGGTTTAAGATGGTAGTTCAAAAAGTAAAACAACAGACCTGTTAAAAGAGGTAATTCTCTCCCTCCGCTACTGATCTAAAAATGATGACAACTTCCAGTGTGCTCTATTATTTAAAAATGCAAGACCGGAAGATGCAAAGTCATTTCCGGATTGTGCTAAGTATCTTTGCAGTTCTTACATCCTTCCCTAGTGCACTCTTAAAATTCTTCACCATGAAAGACTCATGTAAATTATGAATAGAACTTGTTTGTGCATCTCTAATAAATGTCAGAACATATCAAGGCATTATTTATTGAAAAAGACATGAGGTACAGAAATACACATGCTAACTGGAATATATAAGGAAACATTATTAATACTTTGTAGCGAGGAAGTAATGAACTGTGTAGTTTTCCTTTTCTATTACTAAAAATAAATATTAGAAGGCATAGTAAAATATTACAGAAGAGAATACAGCAGTTTCTTTTCTTTTATCAAATCCTATACTATGGGATGGGGTCATTTAAATGAGTTATGTAAACTTCATAATTAATGTTTTTTTTTTTTTTAATGTTAACATGCACCTCCGCCACTCACTGTCCAAAGATAAATTACACCTAACCAAAATACTTAATTCAATTCTGTGAATCTTGTGATAGACAATCTTCTCACCCTGTACTTATGCTGCCTTAAATATTGTGGTGGATTGCCGGTTTCCCATTCCGGCCCTCACCCCCAGGCCGCCAGGAGGAGCTCTCCCAACAGCGTAGACGTGCCCCGAATTCCAGCAGGGCCTCATGGACTATGCAGTTTCTACACACAGCCCTGCTGGATACCTTGGGGGCCACCAGGCGTCGCTGTAGGGGGGCTCATGGGCTCTTATGTGCCCTATAACCCGGGGGTACGTCATCATTATGTGACAGGAAGAAACGACGTGCTCCCGGGTTGAGGAAAAGGACTGTTTACCCTGACCCGGAAGGAATAAGGAACTGTGGACTGTTGGACAGGAACACCTCCGGGTCAGCGTGTATAAAAGGACTATGGGAAAGCCCAGACACTGAGCTGAGCTGGGAGGTAGGAGGGCTAAGTGTCTGGGCGAGGAGGAGTATTGTATTATTGCGAGAGAATTGTTTATATGAGTGTAGAGTGGAGGGTGCTTTGTGCACTGTACAATAGTAAAATAAATAGTGTTGGTGTTCAGAGTGGTACCTGAGGGTTCAAGAGGTGGACAAAGACATCTACTGCGACAATATGGTCTTTGTAAATGTTGGACAAGTACTGACCTGTAAGAAAATGTACTTTTTTGGAACAGTTTCATAACTCCACATATTTTTTCACTTAATCTCTACAAACATGGCACAGTAGCACAGCAATTTTACTCACACCTTTCATAGATATGAAGGTTAGATTAAATGGTGAAACTAAATTGACAGACTATTTGCTCCCCATGATAAACTCTAGTCCTCATGACTTGGAATCAAGCACAGAAAATGCAGAAATGAATGTAGGAATGTAGGCATCTATTTTAGAATATGTCATTTATTTTCTTTATAAATATTGTAGCTAATGCAGGTAAATTATATCTAAACATAAAGTTGCATTATGGTTCATAATATAACAAATAAGAGGAAATAACTGGTCCACTAAAAAAGAATATTATTTTATTTTTCAAAAAGAAGTTGTGTATAGGTGCTGCCTACATCAATCAGTGATATAGAGACATTTAAAAGACTTTAATAATAAAACTGTTTCTGGAGAGTACAATTATTTCCTTGTAGCAATTGATCTGGCTAGCATGGTTCAAAACAGAAAGCAGCAAAGAATATTTCTGCTTAGGTCCTCAGGGCAAGCACATTATAGTAGGGTGTACAGTGTATTGTTTATGGCAGCAAATTACACTGTGTAATATTTTATTATGTGCTGACCTGAATTTGGCCTGAGTCCATGCAGGCAATGGTTTTACTGTTTATTAGTTCCAGCTTTTTCTCATCTTGTTATAGACAACAATTAAGTATTAAAACATTTTGAAAAATTACATGGTACAAGCATTCATTTCACACTGAACCTCATTGGATCAAGATAATCCAAAACATCACAGATTTTCAAAAGGTCTTTAATATGAGCCAAAGCGTATCTTTATATTTACAAATAATAATTTGCCTTTTCTTGAAATTGTTATGAGAAAAATATCAATGACCAAGTGTTTACTTTGTTCAAAACCAGGGGTCTAGTCCAGAAAGCAGACCTTGTGAGATATTTGACTAAAGAAATAGTAATTAAATAATAATAATTCTTTAAGTTTTTCTCACTAATCAAAGCACTTTACACAGTGAGTGGGGAGCTAGTTCAACCACTACTAATGTGCAGCATCCACTTGGATGATGTGATGGCAGCCATTTTGCACCAGTATGTTCACCACACATTTTAGTTGTTAGATGGTGAAAGGGTGATAGATAGTCAGCCTGGGGATAATTAGGAGGCCACAATGACTAGGCTGTGGTGGGCAATTTAGCCAGGACAGTGTGAAACACCCTACTTTTACTAATGATGTCCAGAGATCTATTATAACTACAGAGAGTAAGGACCTCAGTGTTACATCTCATCCAAAGGATGGTGCATTTTCATTACAGCACAGTGTCCCTGTCACTACACTGGGGCTTTATGATTAACATTCAGACCATAGGGTAGCGCACCCTGCTGGCTTCACCATCACCTCTTCCAACAACAACCCAAGCTTTTCCTGGTTGGTATCTCATCCAAGCACTGGCCGGGCCTAAACATGCTTAGTTTCAGGTGGATTACCTGGCAAAGTAAATCAAGACTTTAAAAAAACTGGTCTAACTCCAGTCCAGAAAACCTGGATTTATCCAATCCTGTATTTCTGGGACAGGTTAAGCCATAATTACAGGATCTGTGAGGCTAAAGATACAGATAACTTACTAATGCTGTTTTTTGGAATAGGCCCATGATTTGCCTGATCAAGAAAGACTAGATGAAGGACAACTCTTTACTTTTCTCTACTATAGCACAGAGGCATGTGAAGTAGAAGTTTTGGAAGAAACTCAATCCAAAGCACACAGTTTTGGAAGTAAGTACATAAAAGATGAATTGGTGTGAGGGGCACTCTATATGCAACAAATGTGATCTTTTTTGGCTGAAAGTGGATGAGTCCATTGCAGAATACTGATATGATAAATATAAATTTAGATATAAGAAATGGAATTGTTTTGGAGAAGGCAGGGAAGACCTGCTACTTAGGTGACATGTTAAATACAAATGGAGTTTCAGGCCCAGCACAGCATGTATGAGAGGTGCACAGAAGAACTTCAGGTTCATGTTACTTTATTTTACAGTTCATTTCATTGATTTATTTTGTTTATTTTATTTCTATCATTAATCTGTGTCATTCACTCTTTCATCATTCTGACTCCTAAAGAAGCCTCTCTGTCTTTGAAGGTAAAGGTTTATGAAAATTGTCTGAGGAGTACTATGTTCTATTGCAGTGTCTAATAAAGACAGAACATAAAGCAAAGCTGGGAAGAACACAGAGATAAGAATAATCATTTGGAGTGTCATGGAGTAGAAAGACGATGAAAGCTGAGACAAGAAAAACACTTGGTTTGGAAGCAATAATTGTGCTAAGATACCAGGGATTAAAGCAAGACAAATTCCCGAACCTGACACTAGGGAACAGGGGTTATTACACTAAACTAAAAAGATTAATACAACTTGAAAACAAATTTGTGCAAAACTTCTATTTTACCTAAATAATTTAAACAACATTTTCAAGTGCTGAACACATTTCCATGAGCACATCCAATGAGCATATTTCAAGTGCTTCCTATTGCTGTAACAAATGACATTTAACAAGTGTCATAAATGAAATAGAAATAGAAAATCGCAACATTTTCATGTTAGCTAAATAGGCTTCATATTCTAAAAGTGCTTCCTTTCCTCCTCATAGCAATGAAAATAACACAAGAGCATAGTATAAATTAAGGAAAGAATGACACAGATTAATGATAGAAATAAAATAAACAAAATAAATAAATGAAATGAACTGTAAAATAAAGTAACATGTATTCCCATAAACAAGTGAAATGCATAGGGTATTATTTCCTCACTCATTCCTCAAAGAAGAAAAAGAGAAAATCTCACCTATATGGTCATTCTTGTAAGTGCATTTTAGTCAATATATTAATATATCATTATATTATTTTGAATGATAGGTGTGGGATATGGCCAACCGTTCATCCCGGCCAATACTCCCAGGCCGACAAATGGAGCCCTCCCTGCAACATGGAGGTGCCCCGAATTCCAGCAGGGCCTCATGGACATTGGAGTTTTAATGCACAGCCCTGCTGGATACCATGGGGGCCGCCAGGAGTCGCTACAGGGAGGCTCAGGGATTTATATTTTCCGTATAGCCTGGAAGTATTTTCAAGTCACGGGAACGGAAGAAATGATATACTTCCGGGCTGAAGAAAAAGAAGTTTTTACCTGACCCGGAAGTGCTGGATAATCACATGGACGGAGGGCTCAGAAGCACTTCTTGGTCGAGGACTATAAAGGACTGTGGGAGATCCTAGACAGATGAGCTGAGTTGGGAGGCAGGGTGGCTAAGTGTCTGGGAGTGGAGGATTGTTTATTTGATTATTGTGATTGTTATGGTAGTATTGATTGTTTATTGAAGTATAGCGGAGGTGGAGGTGCTTTGTGCACATTTATTATTATAATAAATAACATTTTGGACTTTTATCTGGTGTCTGACGGCTGGTCTGAGGGTTCAAGGGGTCGACAGTTTCTCTATTTGTCACATAGGTCATTCTTCACAATTAATACGGCTATATGTATTACTTGATTGTGCACATGATCTGTACATGGATACAGCTGCTGCTGTGGTGCCTATGGGCTGACACTCCTTGCAATGCTAAGGTAAAATGTTAAGTATGAATGGCTGCACTGTATATGTTGTGCTGTACTGTATCTTCAAATGCGGCATTCATGTGGTATCAGATAGACGGAACATAAAATTAGCATTGTAAATTTGATCTTCCAAGGGGCACAATTTGATGAAAAACATGATTTTGTTGATTTGTGAGTTAATATTGACCTTTCACTTCTTTCAATAGTATAAAATAAAAAAAAGAAAAATTACGACCAAATCGATCAGAAACTACTTATCTGTGGTTGCATTGTATTTGGAGCTATGCAAAACACATCTAATGTGTAAAGTGGGAATGCACAGATACCATTTTTTGACAGTCAATACTAAATCCTAAGTGAACACTGCAGGGTAATACAGAGTACCGAACAAGTACCTTTACTATAAGGAAAAGAAAGGTACTGCATTTTCAAAAATAAGTATAAGAGCTTTCACACTGCAGGGTCTTTTTTTCAGGAATCGGCAACATTTTGGAAACCTTTGTAGCATTTCCACAGCAGGAACTCAAGCCATTTGAAGTTCCTGGTAGGTAGTTCTTGGTACATTTTTTAGCACCACAGGGCTGTGTTCTCAGTACACTGCTGCACTTCCTCATATGACTGCAGAGCTGCACATGACTCCAACATCATTGTCAAGTTTGCTGACAACATAGATGTGGTAGGCTTGATATGCAATAACAATGAGCAGGCTTAACTGGATGACGTGGAGAGTTGGTCACACATTCTATGCCTGAATGTCAGCAAGACAAAAGAGTTGATTGTGGACTTTGGGGAAAAAATAGTAAAGGCATTATCACCTCCTCAGTATTATCAGCACTGAGGTGGAGAGGGTGGACAGTTTCAGATACCTTGGAGTCCACATCATAGAGGACCAACCTGGACCACAATCACGAACACCTTGGTAAAGAAGGCACAGCAATGTCTTTACTACCTCAGACATCACAGGGACATTAGGCTGCCCTCCCAATTACTAAAGAACTCCAACACATCCACCAATGAAAGTATCCTGACAGGAAGTATTACTGCCTGGTTTGAAATCAGTATGCAGCAGGACCACAAGGCACTACAGAGAGTGGTGTGGTCAGCTGAATGCATCACTGGGTGTGCATTTCCTAATTGTGAGGACATTTACACCAAGCAAAGTCAGACTAGGGCAAAGAAAATGATCAAAGATACCAGCCGTCCCAACAAAGGTCTCTTTACTGTTCCGCAGTCAAATAAACAACAACAACAACAACATTAATTTATATAGCACATTTTCATACAAAAAGTAGCTCAAAGTGCTTTACATAATGAAGAAAAGAAAAATAAAAGACAAAATAAGAAATTAAAATAAGACAACATTAGTTAACATAGAAAAGGAGTAAGGTCCAATGGCCAGGGTGGACAGAAAAAACAAAAAAAACTCCAGACGGCTGGAGAAAAAAATAAAATCTGCAGGGGTTCCAGGCCACGAGACCGCCCAGTCCCCTCTGGGCATTCTACCTAACATAAATGAAATAGTCCTCTTTGTAGTTAGGGTTCTCACAGAGTCACTTGATGCTGATAGTCATACAGACTTCTGGCTTTTAATCCATCCATCATTGTTGGAACATCACGGTGCTTTGAGTAGATAGTGGTGGCGCAAGTCACCACCAAAAGGACACCGGAAAAGGAAACAGAAGAGAGAGTAGGGGTTAGTACAGATTTTAGAGCCACCATGAATAGTTATTATAATGAATTGGATATACAGAGTATCAGGATTTAAATTACAGTGAAGTTATGAGAAGGCCATGTTAAAATAATGTGTTTTCAGCAGTTTTTTAAAGTGCTCCACTGTATTAGCCTGGTGAATTCCGATTGGCAGGCTACTCCAGATTTTAGGTGCATAACAGCAGAAGGCCGCCTCACCACTTCTTTTAAGTTTTGCTCTTGGAATTCTAAGGAGACACTCATTTGAGGATCTGAGGTTACGATTTGGAATATAAGATGTCAGACATTCCGATATATAAGATGGGGTGAGATTATTTAAGGTCTTTATAAACTATAAGCAGAGTTTTAAAGTCAATCCTGAATGACACAGGTAACCAGTGTAGTGACATCAAAACTGGAGAAATGTGCTCAGATTTTCTTTTCCTGGTTAGGATTCTAGCAGCTGCATTCTGCACTAGTTGCAAACGATTTATGTCTTTTTTGGGTAGTCCTGAGAAGAGTGCATTACAGTAATCTAGTCGACTGAAAACAAAAGCGTGAACTAATTTCTCAGCATCTTTCAATGATATAAGAGGTCTAACTTTTGCTATGTTTCTTAAGTGAAAAAATGCCGTCCTAGTGATCTGATTAATATGCGATTTAAAATTTAGATTACAGTCAACAGTTACCCCTAAGCTTTTTACCTCCGTCTTGACTTTTAATCCTAATGTATCCAGTTTATTTCTAATAGCCTCATTGTATCCATTATTGCCAATCACTAAGATTTCAGTTTTCTCTTTATTTAACTTGAGAAAGTTACTATTCATCCATTCTGAGATACAAGTTAGACATTGTGTTAGTGAATCAAGAGAATCGGGGTCATCAGGAGCTATTGATAAATACAGCTGTGTGTCATCAGCATAGCTGTGGTAGCTCACGTTGTGCCCTGAGATAATCTGACCTAACGGAAGCATGTAGATTGAGAAGAGCAGTGGACCCAGGATAGAGCCTTGTGGAACACCATATTGGATATCATGTGTCTTTGAGTTGTAATTACCACAACTAACAAAGAATTTTCTCCCTGCCAGGTAGGATTCAAACCAATTTAAGACTCTGCCAGAGAGGCCCACCCATTGACTAAGGCGATTCTTAAGAATATTATGATCAATGGTGCCAAATGCGGCACTCAGATCTAAGAGGATGAGAACAGATAAATGGCTTCTGTCTACATTTACCCGCAAGTCATTTACTACTTTAACAAGTGCAGTTTCTGTGCTATGATTTGTTCTAAAATCTGACTGACATTTATCAAGAATGGCATGTTTCTTGAGGTGGTCATTTAACTGCATAATGACTGCCTTCTCTAGAAACGATATTGCTATCTAAAGTCCAGTTCAGAGAGACTGAGGAAGAGATATTGTCCATAGTCCATAGGCATCTTGAATAAGGAAAATGTCTAGAGCTACACGATGCATTATTTCTAACTCTCTTACATTAAGTTATTAAGTTATTTATTTAGTTATTATTCAATATATATTACATATTTTAAATTATATTAATGAAATTTGATATTTATAAGGTAATATATTATCATTATTGTCCTTTTATATTCTTTGTATAGCCACAGTCATTGGACTTATGCTATAATATGTAGTGAAATGCTTAGTTGCTTATGTATAATTTGTATGTAGCAAATAAAATTTCATGTGATTTGATTTGGATGTAAGGATATTAAGTTTAAATAGGTATGCCTTGGCATGTCTGTACTTCAAGTTTATTTTCCTCTGCATACAGCAGAATTAAATTCTTAATTGTACGTCTGCTCAAAATGGTGATGGTACCCAGTACCAATGAAAGATATGCCAATGGATGAATGTGTTTTTTTTATATTATCAATATTTTTACTTTTCTTAAGTCATGATACATCTGAGAAGCACGACATGTTTATGATTTATATACTGTTGCTTAAAGGATGCATTGAAAAGAGTAGCTTTAACAAAGCAATTCACAAAAATGGGGCTCTGCTTTGTCATGCAAAGTGTTGAGGGACAGCCACATGGCTCATTCAAGGTATATAATACCCCACTGTGGGAAAGAGGGGGCACTGCTGCTGTGTCATCTTTCTTCTCCACAGCAGCCACGAAACACCCCTTGAAAGAAACTAACAATGCCACTTCCTGCCTGACAGCTATAAGAATTCCAATGCCCTGAACGTCAACGTCTCATATGGACCAAGACAGTATTGAGAACAATATTTGTTAAATTTTGTGCCTACAAGCACCTGTTTTGTTAATTCTTTCCACTGCAATTAAAAGAGGCAACCTGGCTGGCATCCCAACACTTCATACTATAATCCTGTGTTCCTTCCACCAGTCCACAACATGCACAAAATGACTGAATCATTTACATACACATTTTATCCTTCTTTATCAGCTCAACCTATTGCCAGAAATTGCATTATTTGAACATGCATCAGTAGTGTCAGAGATGTGTAGACAATGAGAGCAGATGCCTCGATATAAATTTAGACTTTGAAAATCTTTACTTGCTTTAATAATGAAAAAACTGAAAGGATGCACTGTGATGTTCTTTAAGTATTTCCTCCTTATTAGCATTATTTATTATAAATGATACAATATAACTATTCAAAAATATGAACAGGCTTAATCCAGACCTGATGTGTTGTCTAATCTTTACATTGCTAGTGTTAACATTTACAGAACTGGGACTTTCCCCCAAAAGTTCTCCTTCACATAAAGTATGTATTGCAGTGTTGATTGCTTTGTTTTATAATCTGAAAACCTTGGAAACAGCAGACTTACCTTTCTTGGTAGAGACTTAAAGGCAAAATTCAGTGCTGCCTCAAATCGGTGCTTAAATATTGTCACACCCGTGCGCATAGGAGGCAGCTCAAATGAGGGTAGTTTCATGCTTGACCAGGGGGTGGCAAAGTGCACTGATCCTTTCTCTCTTTCCACTGCAGACCAGTTATGGGAAATTCGCCTGGCCATGACGACGTCACTTTCGGCTCCAGGGCCAGATAACTTCACTTCCAGCCCCCGATGACGTCACTTTCGGTCCCAATGACAGAACTTCTTCTGCCTTGATTTAAATTCCGCCATCTTTACCTCACCCAAGCAGTTCTGTCTTGGACTCCAATCTGTACATGACTGTACTATCTATGTATCAACATTTTGTGGCAAGGCTGCCCCAAACCTTTTTGTGGCTCTTTTGTTGTTCTTGACATTTTGTTAAATGTAAATGAAAGGAGAACTATCATTGTTAGTCCCTTCACAATGCAAATTAGCATGGGGCATATTTATTTATCTTTTTTTCCATTTTGTTATTAACAGAAGCATGTACTGCTTACTTTATCATTAGTAGTGTCTCTGCATAAGGTCTGGCTACAGCTTAAACCTAATTGTGCACCTCACTGCATGCACAGTTCCCAAACAAATCACATAGGGTGTTGCCTGCAGTAACATGAATCGAGTAGAAAGATTTGAAACTTTGAATTATTCAGAAAAATTCTTATTTCAAATTACTTCTGCCACACCCAGAAAGATGGAGGAAGATCCTTCCAGGGACGCCCGGAGTGCTTCCAGTGCAAAGGGCAGCACTTCCACCACACCAGGAAGTGCTGCCGGAAGGACATCATCAGACACCTGGAGCACATCTGGGCGGGAATAAAAGGGGCCGCCTTCCTACAATGTGTGAGCTAGAGTCGGGAGCGGGAGCTGGACGAAGCTCCTGGGAGGAGAGGAAAGGTGGGCACGGACTGTGATAGAAGCCAGAATAGGGGTTATTTGGTGCTGGGAGCACTGTGTGCTGTGTGGGACTGTGTATTTGTACAAAATAAACGTGTGCATTTTTATAAAGATGTGGTTTCCGACTGGTGGTGTCCGGGCAAGTCTCACAATAGGTATTAAGTAATAAAATAAATCTAGATTATCTTTTGTTACTTGTTACGCATTCCAAGTAGCAAATCAACAACAATCTCCCGAAAGTCCACTCAGTCATTCATGTAAACATAATGAAGTAGGAAGGTCACAAGTGGGAACCCTATATTAATAAGCCCTGGGTTTGTTTCATTTTTTTTACACCAAGTACCAAGGCATCGTAGTTCATATCCCCTTTTACCTCCATTTATTGTTAACACCTTGTTCTGTTGTACTTATGTTTTCTACAGCCTTTAACTAATTTAAATTCCATCTCGAACAGAGAGCTAGAATAGGACTTACAGGATTCTCACAGCCACTCACAGACAGTAGTCTGACAATGATTGGCTAACAGACTGCCTGCTCACATACCATTGGCAATTGAAAGAAAACTATTACACGACTGGTTAAAATGTTTCCAAAACAAAAACCCATGTTGTTGCTTTTTCATATAGTGTTTACTGCAACAATAAAATGGCATAATGGCCAGCAAATACTATTATGAATTTAAATCTGTTATACACCTTAAAGAGCAACTATTGCCTGGACTCCATATATAGTGCTGGTCCATATCACATTACCCTAGCGACCTGCCAATGTACATACCAACTGGACATCTTACAACTCAGTACTTGACCTACACTATAGGAGTGACATTGCTGTTATAGTCCTTGCTGGACACTACACTTGATGTAACACAATTAATTTATTGTTTAAAAGGAAACCAGTGTGCATGACTTTAAAAACTTGAAAATGAGCTAGTCAAATATAAATATTTTCACGTGCACATATATTTTTCAGTAATCATCAGAGGAAAGCATAACACTGACTTTATGCACAACATTTTCCACAAAGCTTTATCAGTTACCATTTATTTGCTGTGTTTGTATAATTTGGTGTCAGGGCGCCACGATAATTTTGCTACACTGATTTTTTGCTTATCTAGTATAATTATTTTCAAAACACTGAGATCTGTGTGAGATTTCTTAAATGGCAAATTCAAATTTACTGACTAAACTGTATTTGGAATGCAAAGACATGTCAATTGTGATATGAATGCAATGAATCTAATATACTCTACAATACATTTTTAATATTAAATCAAACAGTTTCTATATATTGTGGAGATTCAGCCCGGACACAAACAGACACCGAGACAAATGTCCCAAAAACACACACGTTTTATTTACAGTTCTCCCTTTACAATTCAGCACCGCACACAGATCACCTACAATAGTACTCACAGTCCTTTTGTCTTCTTCTCTTTCTTTCATTTTATCTTCTCTTCTTCCACCCTCACTCCTTCACTCACAAGCTCTATCCTCTGCCTCCCGACTCTGGGTCCCTGAATGGAGTGAGGCGGCCCCTTTTATATTGTACCCGCATGTGCACCAGGTGCTCGTTGATGGTCTTCCAGCAGCACTTCCTGGTGTGTGCAGAAGTGCTGCCATCCAGGGCTCTGGAATTGCCCAGGCACCCCCTGGTGGTGACCATGGGCCCCAACAGGGCTGAGCTTCCAAGCTCCAAGCCCGTGGTCCCGACATGCACCAGGGGGGGTCACCCTCTTGTGTTCCAGGGTAGGTATTGTCCCCAATATATCGCCTCCCCAAGTCCTTCCATCACAAGGGCGTCCTGGTGGGGCAAGGTCCACTGTCATCTGCCACAATATATACATATACTGTGTATGTATATATATATATATATATATATATATATATATATATATATATATATATATACATATATATATATTTATACACATATATATACATTGCTTGCCAACCCCCCAGCCTGAGCTATGCGCCAGCCACTTCACATCTCTGCTGCTCGCGTATGTGGATTTCACTTTCACCAAACAACAAATCTTTAAATTCTCGCGGATATGTCTCTTCTTTTGGAAGAAACAATACTTTTCCCTGATGACAACATGAATTAGACGATCTACAAGTCTCTGCCAAACAATATATTCAATCTCTTTTCGCTGTTTCATTATTTCACCGAGTAATAATTTTTAGTTTGTGCTAATGCGATCTTTACTATCATTTTTTTTAAGACTTTCGAATTTTAGTACTTTCATTATATCTAATCTGATCTGCATGTGTATCACACCAATTTTTTTGAACCTCTTTACGACGTTCTACTTTGTCATCTACTCTTTGTTTTTTTTATTTTCGGCCCCAGGTGTGGTTAAATCTCTTGGCACTTGAAAGTATCTCTTTGAAAAACTCATGTCTCGTCACAGGCTAAAGGCTTGTCTTGTCCCAGGATATTTATATATATATATACAGTATATATATATATATATATATATATATATAGAGAGAGAGAGAGAGAGAGAGAGAGAGAGAGAGAGAGAGAGGGGCTGTTCAGGAAAAAAAGATTGGTTCATAAATATTTACATTGGTTCAGATATATATATTGGTTCTGATACATTGGTTTTAATACATCCGTTCAGATATATATATATCAGTTCAGATATATACATTGGTTGGGATACATTGGTTGAGATATATACATCAGTTTCAATACATCCAGTGAGATATATATATTAGTTTAGATACATTGGTTGAGATATATATCAATTGGTTTGCATAGATCTGTTCTGATATATATACATTGGTTGAGATACATCCATTCAGATATATACATTGGTTTGAATACATCTGTTCAAATATATACATTGGTTGAGATATATATATATTGGTTGATATACATTGGTTAGGATATATATATTGGTTTAAATAGATTGGTTTGGATATATACATCGGTTCAGATACATCCATTCACATATATATATTGGTTCAGATAGATCCGTTCAGATATATACATCGGTAGGAATTTACAGGCAGGCACAACACCAAGTTTAGCATCTCCCTTTCGTTTCATCATTGCTTCAACACTGTTGTCATTATTGTGCATATTTTATACAAGTAGCATATGCCTGTCTGTCGCGTTTTGTTGGAGCGGGGCGAGGAGGCAGGTATCTGTGCGAGTGTTTTAAATAATGAAAGGAAAAAAGTGCTTTGAAATCGAGGACCCCCACCCAAGATGGCTTACAAAACAATGTATATATCTGAACGGATGTATCTCAACCAATGTATATATATCAGAACGGATCTATACAAACCAATTGATATATATCTCAACCAATGTATCTAAACCAATGTATATATCTGAATGGATCTATCTGAACCAATATATTTATCTGAACGGATGTATCCCAACCAATGCATATATCTGAACCGATATATATATCTGAACAGATGTATTAAAACCAATGTATATATATCAGAACGGATCTATGCAAACCAATTTATATATATCTCAACCAATGTATCTAAACCAATGTATATATCTGACCGGATGTATTCAAACCGATGTATATATATCAACCAATGTATCCCAGCCAATGTATATATCTGAACCGATATATATATCTGAATGGATGTATTAAAACCAATGTATGTATTCAAACCAATGTATCCGAACCGATATACTGTATATATCTGAACCAATGTATATATTTATGAACCAATCTTTTTTTCCTGAATGGCCCCTCATAATATGAATATATTATATATATTGTCACAGATGACTGGGATCATTATTTGGCCGGGATGCCTGGAGGGACCGGAAAGGGACAATAACAGCTTCCGGGGCGCAAGGGGGCAGCCGCCCTGGATTAAAAGAGGACCATGGGAAAGGGACAAAGAGGCTTTGACCCATTGGGAACCGTGGCCACCGCCAGGGGGCGCTTTAAGCCTCTGGAGACCCGGATATTGTTACTTCCGCCACACTCGGCAAGATGGCGGAGGAACCTGCCAGGGACGCCCGGAGTGCTTCCGGTTCAAAGGGCAGCACTTCCGCCACACCAGGAAGTGCTGCCGGATGGACGTCATCAGCCACCTGGAGCACATCCGGGCAGGGATAAAAGGCACCGCCTTTTTGCAGTCAGGGAGCCAGAGTGGTGAGTGGGAGAAGGACAAAGCTCCCAGGAGGAGAGGAAAGGCGGCCAAGGACTGAGAGAGTTATTGAAGGGTGATTATTGCTGTGTGCATTGTGTGCTGTGTGGAACTGTGTTTATTAATGTTTAATAAACGTATGCATTTTATAAAGATGTAGTCTGTGACTGGTGGTGTCCGGGAAAATCTCACAATATATATATATATATATATATATATATATATATATATTAAACTAATGAGTCTTTACTTGACAGTGTATAAAATTTTTCATTTTAGATTGACACAAAATGTGTTCCTTGTCAGAAACTGATATAGTCAATAAAATTCCCCCATCTGCTATATCACAAAGGAATGTGCATTTCTCACATTAAATGGCATATTAGCAATATCACTGCAAATAGCCCACTAATAAAGAGAGCAAAGTAACATTAACAATCTTAATGACTGTTTTAATATATCATTTGGCATCAGAGTAGTAAAGCTGATACATGTTCTCTGTGCTCTACAACTTAAATCCCTTCTGTATAACATGTAATCGCTTTAGTATGGCAGCTAACATACCAGAATATTAACAAGTACCACGTTGCAGGACTGGAAATCAATATTGTCTGACAGCAGCTACAGTGTAGTACTGTATATACACATTGTTGAAAAAAATAGATGCTTGTGTTACATTTTTAGTATTTGGTCTTTGTTGCAAAGATGAATGTATTCCATAATCATTTTCCAATTACAAATTTTCCATTTATAATGCAAACTCCTTAGAGATTTTAGCTTGCCTTATTGTCAGTTTATTACAAAAGCTGGATCAATATATCTTTAGGAAGGTGTCATAAAACAGATGTAATGACATGTAAATGGTGCCTAATGGACTTATATATGTAGTCCTTCAGGGCAATTGTAACACTTTTCTCCATAATGTACTGTATAATGCAAACTCCAATAGATAAAAAATAATATTTATCAGAACATTTGACAATATAATCCTTTTCAATAAGGATTACGCTTTTACATAAAAGGCTCTTTACTCAAAATGTCTTCAACACCTGTGAAGGATGAACAGTGATGTGTAAACAGTAAGCTACAGACATCTGTTCTGTTCCAGCTTTGCCTTTACCTAAAAGTCATGTGATTTGTTTTTGTAGTAGACTTATATTCATACTTAAATAAATTTTGGGCAAAAATATCCTTAAATATGAAATTTAACACATAAGAAAAGACAGTACCACTCCTCCCAGATAAATACCATTGTCTAAAGGGTAATAAACGGTATTTATAATGTATCCTTGTCCACATGCTGTGGCCTGTCTGTCACTTAAAGTGAGAGTCAGACACCATCCCCTCTGCTACATCAACTATTGTAACTAATCTGGGAGCACACTGCTTTCTTCAAGTATGGGTGTCACTTATTTCTTTCCTGCACTGTTTTTCATAACAATTTTTTTATTGATTTTATTAAAAGCAAGTAACGTTCCATACAATCAAGTCAAGCTTAACAAAACTAAATTCAACCCCCACCCAAGAGAAAGAGAGGAAGGCCAACAGCCAGAGTAAAACTTTAAGAGAAGAAAAGAGAGAAGAGAATCCTTTTCCCCAAACTAAATGCTTTGTGGGGGTGGTAGCCAGCCGGGACGCCCAGGAAGACCGGAGGAGGGCCTGCGCCTCCTGCAGACCACGAGGGGGCATCCGCCCTGGTTGTGTTGGGGGCCACGGGTACAAGGCTGTGAAGCCCAATCCTGTAGGGGCCCATGGTCACCGCCAGGGGGCGCCCCAATGCCTGGAAAGCCCTGGACCTCGGCACTTCTGCCACACCAGGAAGTGCTGGGGGGAAGAGGAGCAGGGACACTCGGAGTGCTTCCGGGGATGCAGCCGGCACTTCCGCCACACTGGGGCGTGTTGGTGGGAGATTGCCGGAACACACCTGGAGCACATCCAGGTACTTATTAAAGGGGCCGCCTCCCTTCACAGAGAGGCTGGAATCGGGTTGAAGACGGATGAGGTCTTGGAGAAGAGACAGGAGGCGACCTGAAGAAGTGAGGAATAGTGTGGTTTGGCCTGGACTTTGGGGGAGTTTTGGGGTTGTGTGGCACTTAATTGTAAATAGTGACTGTGAATAAACGTGTGGTGGTGCTTAACAACATGTCTGTCTGTCTGTGTCCGGGGCTCGTTCCACACTGGCGTAGTCGTCAGGATACTCCGCCTGGTTCAAGGCGGGGACCTGTACTCAAAAAGAATGTTGTGGACGGCCCGGCACAGCAGGGGAGCCCACCCACGTGCCGCGGGAGCAGTGTGCCCGCAGCCCTGCGAGAAGGATTCACCCTACAGACCGCTAACAGACTGTGATTGCAAGGTTCTCTCCTGGTGCAGCGGACTATCAACAGGCCTTACCGGAGTGCAGCGGGCTCCAAGGAGTGTGCAGCCGCTGAAGGCGCCCGGGACGGTGCGGTGTCGATGAAGGCCATGCCGAGGCAGCCGCTTTGGATAGATGAGACCCGGGAGGTAGGTTCCCTGCTCACCGGCAGCCAGCCCTGGGGGGCTGAGCTTGTTTTGTGTTTTGCAGGCAGGGGCTGCCCGGGTCTGCATCGGTGGCAGAGACGCGCTGCTCTCTGGAGCTTTCCAGACGCTGCAGCAGCAGCAGCAGGGGCTGCAGAGAGGGAGACGCTGCAGCGCAGAAAGCCGGCTCGTCACCGCACCAGGAGAAGGAGAGCCAAAATGGTCGTGGACCAGAAGTTCCTCCCCGTGACAGGCACGGGAGTGGAAGGTGTGTCTTGTGTGCCCGCTGATGACTGGATGGAGGCAGGGCCAAGGAATGTTCGTCTCGTGCTGGGGAGAGACCCGATTGGGCGGGAGAGAGAGGCCCACAGGAAGCAGTTGACGTGTGTTGCTGACAGACAGGTAAGCTCACCGTTGGCTGACTTTCTGTCCTTGCCTGGGGCTCTGCGCGCACTGGAGGCATGTCTTAAGTCCACAGGGCCACTGTTACAGGTGCTGAGTACTCTCCACGCAGAGCTGCAGGAACTGGAGGGGAAGGCGGTCGCGTCAGTGCAGACGCTGTGTGTTGCGGCGGAATAGCGAGATGCTGGATCCTTTGGCCGGAGATATACGGCGGGGGAGTTGAGTAGAGCCGACCCCGTAGAACATAAGGGAGATCCCACCGAAAAAGCCGGGGACATACGTGAACGGGACCGAGTAGGTGGGTCTCCAACAGCGGATGCGGCAGGGAAGGCTGTGCACGAGGTGATGGGAGAAAGATTGAGATGGCAGACAGGACAGGGGCTGATGAGTGCCCTGGGTCCTAGCACCCGACGCCTCAAGCCCGCGGGAGTCTCCCATCGCTCTGTGGGGATGCAGATGGGGTTGGATCTGTACGTTTTCCATGTGCAGACCCAGACCGTCATGGCGTCCAAAAGTAAAAGGAGGAATCGAGGGGAGAATACCAGTTCCTCCAATAGGAAGCAACATGATGCTGGGTGCTCACGTCCAGAGAAGGGCCGCCCTCTGCAGAGGCAGAGGGGAACCTCAAAGTCAGCGGAGATTGCACAAGAGCAAGCGGTCCCGTCGGTTGATCCACCAAGAGGGGCATGAAACCCACAGAGGGGGTGTCGAAGAGGGAAGTTCCGGGGTGCTGGTCGGAGGGGGGAGCACTGCCTGTGCGTGGCATGGAGGAACGCAAGGAGGTGGTGTCCAGGCAGCGGCTCTGCCCCTGTATCTCTTTATCTTGCAGGACCGGACCCTGGGTACACAGTAGGACCCGCTTCGTTGGGGACCTGCCCTTGCAGGACGGGCCGCTTCGCCGAACGAGTCTTCACTGGCGGTGGGGCACTGTGGCAGCCGGCTGGGGGTGGTACCCAGCTGGGATGCCCAGGAAGACTGGAGGAGGGCCTGTGCCTGCTCCAGACCACGAGGGGGCATCCGCCCTGGTTGTGTTGGGGGTTACGGGTACAGGACTGTGAAGCCCAACCCTGTAGGGGCCCGTGGTCACCGCCAGGGGGCGCCGCAATGCCTGGAAAGCCCTGGACCTTAGCACTTCCGCCACACCAGGAAGTGCTGGGGGGAAGAGGAGCAGGGACACCCGGAATGCTTCCGGGGATGCAGCCGGCACTTCTGCCACACTGGGGCGTGTTGGTGGGAGATTGCCAGAACACACCTGGAGCACATCTGGGTACTTTGTGAAGGGAGGCGGCCCCTTTTATGAGAGGCTGGAATCGGGTGGAAGACGGATGAGGTCTTGGAGAAGAGACAGGAGGTGGCCTGAAGAAGTGAGGCATAGTGTGGTTTGGCCTGGACTTTGGGGGAGTTTTGGGGTTGTGTGGCACTTAATTGTAAATAGTGACTGTGAATAAATGTGTGGTGGTGCTTAACAACATGTCTGCCTGTCTGCTCGTTCCACAGCTTATTCTAAAATGTTATTGATTAGATCGTGCCAGGTTTTTAAAAAAAAGTTTTGAACAGATCCTCTAAGTGAGAATTTGATTGTTTCCAATTTCAAATAGTATATAACATCAGTTACCCACTGACTTAAAAGAGGTGGGCTAAGATTTTTTCAGTTGAGCAAGATAAGTCTATGTTCTAGTAGTGAGGTAAAGGCAATTACAGTTTGTTTATCCTTCTCCACTTTGGTGAGGCAAATTGGGCAGAATCTATTTAGTAAAGTTTCTAATATGAAAATAATGGAAAAGCTGTGTTGATAGGAAGTTAAATTTGGAGTGTAATTGTTCATGGGATGCAAAGACATTATATATATGCAGTTCTCTAAATTATTCAATCCTGTACATTTTCCAAACATTAAAAACTTTAAGTTTGAGAGGGTGGAAAAAAGCGGTTATTGTGTGCAGGTGCAATAGGTAAAAGCTTCTCTGTCTTAAAGTGCTTCCTACATTGGTTCCATGTTCTGAGTGAATGAATGACAATTAGGTTATTAGTATATTGATGATAACTTGTATTTACTGGGGTACAAAGCAAGGAATATAAAGAAGTACTGCAGGATTTTATTTCTATTGTGAACCAAGTTAGTGTGTGTTCATCAATTTGTGTCAATGTCCAGGTTTTTATAGCTGGTATATTTGCCGCCCAGTAATAGAATTGAAAGTTAGGCAGTGACATGCCCATTTCTGCTTTAGGTGGGTGTAGGGTCGCCCTTTGGATGTGTGACATTTTGAATTCCAAATAAATTAGGTTATGAGTGAATGTAATTTCTTTAAAAAAGATTTGTTAATGTATATAGGGATGCTTTAAAATAGAAAAAAGAAATCTGGAAAGGATATTCATTATGATATTGTTGATTCTCCCTGCTAAAGTGAGATGGAGGGTAGACCGTCTATGCACATCTTGTGTAATTAATTCCATGCACACAGCATAATTTTGTTGAAAAAGAACTTTATATTTACTTGTGATGTTCACACCTTGGTATTTAAACTGATTTGTGATGATAAAGGGGAAGGTGTCCAATCTAATATTGTGTGCTAGAGAATTCACTAGAAAAGGCACATTTTTATTCAAATCAAGTTTGAGTCCAGACATCTTTTGAAATTCGTCTAGTGCTGTTAGGACTGACGGAATTTTGTGGGTCTGAAATATACAATATGATATCATCTGCAAGAAGTGATATTTTCTGTTCAAGTCATTCTTTGATAATACCCTTTATCTCAGATGCATTTCAAAAGTGAACAGCCAATGGCTCAATGGCAGTTGCAAAGAGCAGTGGTGATACGGGGCATCCTTGTCTAGTACCACATTCTAGTTTGAAGTAGTCTGAAGTAATGTTAATACAAACTGAAGCTTCTGGACTGGTATACATTAATTTGATCCAAGAACATATGTTTGGACCAAATCCAAATTTGTGTAATGAGGTGAATAGGTAGTCCCATTCCACCATAACAAATGCTTTTTCTGCATCCAAACATAATAAGATCTCCAGGGTGTTAGACTTTATGAGTGAAAATATTACATTAAACAAGCATTGAAGATTGGAAGCTGGGTGTCTGCCTTTAATAAATCTGGTTTGGTCTTGTGATATTACCGAAGGAAGCACTTTCTTAATCCTTCTAGCCGGAACTTTGGAGAGTATCTTAACATCGTTATTCAGAAGTTAGATTGGTCTATATGATGCACATTATAAAAAGTCTTTATTTTGCTTAGAAAAGACAGTAATTATTGCTTGACGAACAGTTTGAGGTAGAATTTTATTGTCTTTGCCTTCTATAAATGTTGCTAATAATAGGGGAGCTAATGTAATTGAAAATGTTTTACATTTTTCAGCAGGGTAGCCATCAGGGACTGCTGCTTTCCCACTCTGAAGTGAGTTTATAGCATCTAGCAATCCTGAGAGTGCCAGAGGTTTATCCAGTTCCTCTGCACTGGGAGTATCTAGTTGTGGCATCTGTAATGCATCAAAATGCATTAGATTGGTATTTGTCTTCTTTAAACTGTGTAGAATCCATCCATCCATTATCCAACCTGCTATATCCTAACACAGGGTCACAGGGATCTGCTGGAGCCAATCCCAGCCAACACAGGGCACAAGGCAGGAACAAATCCCAGGCAGGGTGCCAGCCCACCGCAGGGCACACACACACATACCCACATACCAAGCCCACACACTAGGGGCAATTTAGGATCACCAATGCAGCTAACCTGCATGTCTTTGGACTGTGGGAGGAAACTGGAGTACCTGGAGAAAACCCAAGCAAGCACAGGGAGAACTTGCAAACTCCATGCAGGGAGGACCCGGGAAGCAAATCTAGGCCTCCTTACTACAAGGCCGCAGCGCTACCACTGGGCCACCGTGCCACCCTACTGAGTAGAATATAAAGACTTATAGCATTCTCTAAATGTGTGCATTATATTTTTATGATCAATGATTTTATCTCCATTTGTGTTGGTAATTACTGATATTACATTGAGAACTTCCTGCTTGTGGATTTGTTGCGCGAAGATTTTATTAGACTTCTCTCTGTATTTGTAGTAAAGATGTTGCTACTTAAAAATGAGTTTTTTAGTTTCTTTTGTTGTCAAGAGGTTGAATTCTGATTGCAAAGTCTGTTTTTTCCTATAAACTGTCTCATTTGGAGACCTGATGTGTTCTTTATCTATTCTGGTAATTTCACTGATTAACTTGGATGCCATCTTGGTTTCCAATTTATTTTTGTGGGAGTGATATGAAATATTCTATCCTCTTACAAATGCCTTCAGAGTGTTCCAGAGTATTCTTGCAGAGACCTCTGAGGATGAATTTGTCTCTAAAAAAAATATTCAATTTGCTTGGATGTAAATTCTGTACAGTTCTCGTCAGCTAATATCAGGGGGTTAAGATGATACCTGTGAGATGAGTATGAAGGGCATAGTGATTTGAACTCCATGATCAGAGGGGCATGGTCAGAGATAAAAATGGTGTTGGTCTTGTAAGATTTGTTCGTGGGTTATCTATGGAGAAATAATCAATTCTTGACTAACAGTGATGTACTGGTGAGAAGAAGGAATATGCTGTTAAGTTAGGATTTAGAAATCTCCATGGGTCTGATAAGTTGTGATTGATTACAAACTGATTGTTTTTGCAGTGTTAGAGGTTATCACCACTGTAGCTAAAAACCTATCTAGACCTGGATTTAAAACACAATTAAAGTCTCTGACCATTATAATTTTATGAGTGTTCACAATAGGAATGGATGCAAATACATATTGGATGAAGTCTCCACATTGGGTGCATAGACATTTATCAAAATCACTTTATGGTTTAATAAATTACCCATCACCATTACATATCACCCTTCAGGATCATATACTACATCTAATACTATAAATGAAATTGTTCTACAGTATGTAAGATTTCCACATATCTCATTTTATTTGTATACCTGGAATGGAATATTTGGTCAGTCCAATCTCTTTACAACTGACTCATCCTTGCTTGTCAAGTGAGTCTCCTGGAGTTTAGACCTGTTAGGTGAGAGAATGCTTTCTTTCTCTTTAATTCATGATTGAGACCTTTGACATTCCAGCTCACAAAGTTCATTGTTTGATCATAGAGACATTGCTTATAGTTTTAAATTAAGGTATTACATTACATAAGATAGCTTTAACCTTAATCTCCAATTTTGCAAGGAGTTATTGTGATTAAACCTATTGTTTAGTTGGCACTTACGAGTGTAGATGTAAAAAGGATAGATTAGAAATAGCTTGCTCTCTTTTTCCCCCTTCTCAGCCCCCCATTTTGCCTCTCAAAGTGAGGCTAGACCACACTTCATGAAGTCCCAGTCCTCTGACATGCTTAGAGAGAGAGCATGTCCAAAACAAAACAAGCCCCCCAGCAGCAGTGCAGAAAGGATTAAAGTAAAGATATCTATTGGAAATACAGTTGAAATGATATATAACCTGGAATATAATCTTAAATATTCTAAACCCAGGGAATGATGTTAAGCAGTACCCATGAAGTAGCAGATAATGTATGATAATGACAATCCTAATACAATTAAACCAAGGGTATGATGTTAAACAGTCCCGTTTGGGGAAAAAAAAAGTTTTAATTATAATTGTAATTAAAACGTAAAAGTAGCCAAGAAGGAAATAGAATGTATAATTGCGGCAAATGTCTCATTGCAAATGGACTAAATTGCAGGTAAAATCTATTTTGCCTTGCCAAGACACAATGTGACTCACATATTTCAAAGACTGTCAGGATCAGTTTTCTTAGTTCTTTTTCTGCTTCATTTGGAGAATTAAAAATGTAAAACTGACTTTCAATATTCACTTTTAATTTGGCAGGATAGAAGAGACTGTATCTGATATCGGCTTTGCATAGATGCTGTTTAATATGATAGTAGGCAGCACGTTTAGCAGCTGTTTAAGGTGAGAAATCAGGGAAAATATGAATGTGGTTATTTTCATATATAATATTTTGTTTGTCTGAGAAGCGACATCAAATTTACTTTAGACTGTATTTGTCGAAACAAACAATAAAGCTTATTGATTTTGAGGCATTCGATCCACGTATTCTGTACGTTGCTTGGTGTCTGATTTAAAGCCCTCTCCAATTATTTTAGAGATTAATGCAGCTATGAATTTCACTGGGTATGGATTTTCACAGTTTTCAAGGAGACCTTCAATTCTGGTATTTCTTCTGTCTCCATTTTCCAGTGCAGCTAGTCTGTCTCCAAGCACTTTGCATTCAAATTTTGTAGCTGTTGAGTCATGAGCATTTGCTTAACATCTTCAAGCTGAGCACCAAGTCCTCTAATTTTATTCTCAGCCTTACTCATATTTGTCTGTATTTTTTCCTCAATTCTTTCTAGCATGCCTTTAAAGGTTGCCTCTAAGTTATTACTTAAATGTTTCTCCTGCCTTTTAATATCCTAAAGCAGCTCCTCGTTTGTCATGTTTATGTCCTTTATATCTTTATGCATGTCCTGTATATCTTTCTTTATAGCCTTTGTAACCTTCTTTATATTACTCTTTATCTTATTTATGTCCCCCCCAACCCCCGACCTGACAGCGGTAGTTATTGCAGTAATCGTTGTGGTGATCATTACCTTCAGCTCTGACTATTCCTTTCATTCTTCTGCTCTATGTTCAGTAGTTGAGTAGTAAGCCCGGTGGGAATTGGTGCCACTAACTCGCTGGAGGTAGTTGACAGCCCGGATAGTAAGGCCATGCTCAGTTCAAATGAACCTCCTGGAATTGACGAATTCTCCTGGCCCGACTCATTTGCAGTTTCATGCCCACTTTCGCTCTCGGCTGGAGCCAATGCTGCAGAATCAGGTCCCAGGAGATCTGTTCTTTCGCCTATCTGTTCCAGGTCAGTCTCTGGCAGGCCATAACTTTAACTGAACTTGAAGCCTGTTTAGGCTTTTATGATGCTGTTTTTCATTTCTTTCTGAGCCTATTTTCTGCTGCTCATGCTTGTATGTACTTGCATATACTATAATTAAAACCCCTCGGGTAGAGTAAATACAGGATAGCTCAAGATGATAGCACAAAAAAAAGGCAATGTAACAAAAAGTCCATCTCCCAAATCAGACAAGACCAATCTCTGTTTTTCCTACTTAGTAGTGCAAGGCAGGAACGATCCTTGGATGGGGCTCCAGCTCATCGCTACCACTGCACCACAGTGCCCCTACATGTTTAATTATTGACAGCATACATTATTTAAATGAAGTTAACAATTTATCTGTAAAATGTGATATACATACTTTAATGCATTTCATCTTAAAAATTATATCAAGAATACATCCAAATATTCTAACAGCACATAGCTCCAAGAGGACAGAACTTGGAAATCTAAATCAATTTAGAAAACAGTCATCTGTAAATATGTGCTCTCTATTATTGAATTGAATTGCATTAATGTCATTGTATAGTACAAAGAGATTGAATATGCAACTCCTCCATAAACTAATTTTCCTTTAAAATGAAAATAATAATAATAATAAAAAAACAATGAAGGATATACAATATGAAAGTCTAAGTACAACATACGTGTACATACAGTGCAGAGAGTGCAAATGGTTCTTAAAATTGTTCAGGTTGTGCAATATTACAGTTGTAGTGCAAATTTACAATGAGGTAATTGGAATTATAAGTATAAACAGTTCTACCAGGAGCTCTTAATGGACTGATGAAACTGTTTCTGAGTCTTGAAATCCGTGCAAGAAAAGCTCTGAAGTGTTTGTCAGATGGGAGAAGTTCAAATAGACTGTGGCATGGCTGACTGGAATCCATGCAAATACTGATGGCTTTCCTGAGGAAGTGTATGCTATAAATTTCCTCGAGGGGTGAAAGCTGTATCCTCTGCTGTAAGCTGTAATTCCCTGAGCTCTTGACACAACCTGTGCAGCTGCGAAACTACACATAAATACAATAAACAGTTTAAAATATTCTCTTTGGTGACTGAGAGTAACAACTCTAAAGCAGCTATGGTATTTGGAATAGTTTGGCCATTCCGTGCATCATTATATTGTTACAGAATTATTTCAATCAAGTGCCTTAAATTTTTAAACCATATGCAAATAATTTATTTGATAAAGCCTGCATCATGGATGTGAATCTAAAAAAAAGGAGACCAAAGAAACAGTAGTACTGCTTTGACATTAGGTGCCACCTGTTTGCAAAATCGAGCAGAAAAGTGTGTGCACATGGTGTGAGACCACTGTGAATAGCTTTTATACATCTCAAAGTGAGTCATGGAAATGGGCGTACACAACTTTTTTGTGCGTATGCACCATTTATACATGAGGCTCCAGGACTGCATACATTACTCTAGATCAAGGGTCTCCAACACGTCACTTGCGAGCTACCGTTAGCTTGCAACCCCTTTCCAAGTAGCTCACCAAAGCGTTAATGAATCCTACATAAATTTGAAAGCGTGATTAGTCAAATTTAGGGGTGGGCGATCTTTCCAAAAAATCATATCACAATCCACAATCGTAAATTTTGTAAAAGTAGCTCTCAGGGGAAGAAAGGTTGGAGACCCCTGATCTAGATGATGTCTCCCTACTGCATTATACACACTGAGCATAATGTTACTTAAGTCCTGTTGTTTTAATGACAATGAGAAAGCATAACATAATTGCCTTTTCTTATTATTTAAGCTCTACGTATTGACTCTTTCTTTACTGGAGAACTGGACTGTTTAGATGTACAGTAATCCCTCCTAAATCGCGGGGGTTGCGTTCCAGAACCCCCCGCAAAAGGTGAAAATCCGCGAAGTAGAAACCATATGCTTATATGGTTATTTTTATATTGTCATGCTTGGGTCACAGATTTGCACAGAAACACAGGAGGTTGTAGAGAGACAGGAACTTTATTCAAACACTGCAAATAAACATTTGTCTCTTTTTCAAAAGTTTAAACGTGCTTCATGACAAGACAGAGATGACAGTTCCGTCTCACAATTAAAAGAATGCAAACATCTCTTCCTTTTCAAAGGAGTGCGTGTCAGGAGCAGAAAATGTCAGAGAGAGAGAGAAAAAGCAAACAATCAAAAATCAATACGTGCCGTTCGAGCTTTTAAGTATGTGAAGCACCGTGTGGGAAGCATGTCGCTTGACAAAGCAGCTGCAAGGAAGCCGAACAAGAAAGGGAGCAATGTGAAGGTAGTCTTTCAGCATTTTTTAGACGAGCTTCCGTATCCTCTAGAGGGTGGGAACAGCCCCCCTGCTCACACCCCCTCCGTCAGGAGCAGAGAATGTCCAAGCAAGAGAGAGAGAGAGAAGCAAACAATCAAAAATCAATAGGTGCTGTTTGAGCTTTTAGGTATGCAAAGCACCGTGTGGGAAGCACGTCGCTTGACAAAGCAGCTACAAAGAAGCCCAGCAAGGAAGGGAGCAATGTGATTGTAGTCTTTCAGCATTTTTTAGACGAGCGTCCGTATCCTCTAGGGGTGGGAACAGCCCCCCTGCTCACACCCCCTCAGTCAGCAGCAGAGAATTTCAGAGCAAGAGAGAGAGAGAGAAAAGCAAACAATCAAAAATCAATACATGCTGTTTGATCTTTTAAGTATGCGAAGCACCGTGCGGGAAGCATATTGCTTGACAAAGCAGCCACAAGTAAGCCCAGCAAGGATGGGAGCAACGTGAAGGTAGTCTTTCAGCGTTTTTTGAGGAGCGGCTGTATCCTCTAGGGGTGCGAACAGCCCCCGTGCTCACAATATATTTGAGGAGTTTTATTTAATATGTAATACGTGCTCTGATTGGGTAGCTTCTCAGCCATCTGCCAATAGCGTCCCTTGTATGAAATCAACTGGGCAAACCAACTGAGGAAGCATGTACCAGAAATTAAAAGACCCATTGTCCACTGAAACCCACGAACCAGCGAATAATCCATGATATATATTTAAATATGCTTACATATAAAATCTGCGATAGAGTGAAGCCACGAAAGTCGAAGCACGATTTAACGAGGTATTACTGTATTTTTTATTTTGCTGACTCTTCATCTTTTTTGCAGTTTGTACTTTACTATCTTATTATAAGTTGTTTCTAATAATTCATATATCTGGAAATAAATAAAATTAAATCACAAATACAGAGCTTCCACACAATTCTTTCTGGAAATTTCAAAGAAAGTATATCCTCATTAATAATTACCGGAAGTACTGTAAAAATTTCTCTACATCTTGGTTGATCTATTTTGTTTCTTCTTTACTTTCCAGATAATATTCAGAACTTTGATGTCTTGATTCCAATAATATTACAATAATATGCCCAAAATTAGGAAATAAACTGTGGCTAATGGTTTGAAATGATCAACTCTGTAAATCAGTGCAACTGAAAGTATTCCTGAATGAACAGAAGTTCCCAAGTTCAATTGTGAGTGATATCTATGGCTGCAAGTTTTCATTCCACCATTTCACATTCAGTGCACTTTTAGTGAGTTGTCTTTGTTTTAGTCTCTTGTACAAATTTGGCAATATTTCTCATAGCTCTTCTATTTTCTTTTTAATTTATACTTTTCTGTAAAGTTTGCTCTCTTAATTGCATCCAAATGCTGATGATTAGTAATGGGTAATGCAGACTCAGGTGCAAAAAACTTTGAATCCTAAAGGAGAGCAATGGCTTCATGGCCATTTTCACTTGTCTGATTATTTATAATAAATGTTTCTTAATGAGCAGCATATGGCAGTGCTGGAAGTCATGCATAACTTCTATTAACTAAAAACTGATGTTTCAGTGCCAGAAATGTTGTTTTTGCATTATTATTTTTTTTGCCTGAAGTTTATTCACAATATTAAAATCTTGGACTGTAATTGAACCTGCAAAAAAGAACTATTCCAAACTTTCCCAAAATATTTTTTTTTTTGCAATTTGTGAGTATCAAGGACTACAAGTCTTGATGCAGGACTGTAGTTTTCGGTATTCTTGATCTAAACCTTTTGGTTCTTCTTTGAGAGCTAAATTGTCTAAACAATCCTTCAATTTTGTTTTTTTTTAAATCTCTCAGAGATTCTTTTTTTTCTTTTTTACTGTAATTAAACTAAATGGCATAATGCCCATCATCCTCATTCAACTTTTTACATTGTTATTAAATACAAAATAGAATCCAGGTAAAATGGTGTTGGCACAGTGTGGATTATCATGTACAAGTTTGTGTTCGGATTAAAATGTTTCTTCTCGTAAAGTGATATGGATATGAATTATTATGATTAGGAAGGTTTTGATCAGTCTGAGATGGCATTGCAGACACTACTAAAACATGCACTACCATACTTTTTACTCTTTCAGCAACTACTTGCAGATAAAAATACAAGTAATTTACCTTTCAAACAAATGGAATTCACATAAAATCTTCAAGTGCAACTAATTTTTTGAAATGGACAATATTAAAAGAAATTACTCTTTAAATCGACCATATCTGTAACAAAAGATTATTCTAATATTGTGAAATGTGAATATATCTCTTTTCACATTATACTTACAAAAATAACTGCTGTGTTCCATCCAGGTGATGTAGACATTATATTTCCAAGACTATCAGGCAAGTAACAACATAATACAAGGAGGAATTGTAAGGACAGTTTTAACGTACTGAAGTACAGCACATATGGAAGCAACAGCAGGAAGTCACAAGCTATAAAACTAACAGCAATGATATTGCCAACAAATTAATTTTATGTGGTGAAACATACAAAATTAAACCTTTTCCTAAAAGATATCTGTGAACTAATGAACTTTTTGAAATAAAAATTATTTAACAAGCTGTGCCTTAGAATTAACTAAAAATTTTGGCAAATCACTTACATCTCATGGATATTTAAATTTTTTGCACTGCTTAAGTTCATGACAGTTTTATACTTACATAAAAATATTGCATGCTGCTACTCCCCAAAGTAACACGTGTGAATGAATATCACCAAGGGTCACTTACTTCTCTAGTCTGTATCATATTGCAAAGTTAATGCCATTCTATCTAGTGATGGCCACTTCAACTTGGCTATCAAATAAAAAAGTTAGTGACTGATGACATTTCCCTGTTTCTGTAGCATTATGTTCAATACATGGAAAGCTGAGCTGTCTATTTTAGGATGCTATTTTATGGATACAGCTTCCCCTTTGGCACAATTATTAATGTTCATCTCATCCTAGAAGTTCAAGATCTGGGGTCACCTGTCACGGACCAGATGGTTTCTCATCACTGTTCAGTCAAATTTAACAATTATCAATTATAACATTTTTAATACAAGTAATCTTAACTTTTACCAAATTAACTTTTCTATTTGAAAGAGGAAAGTCTATCATCTCTCGCATGTAAATGTTTGACAAAAAACTTTTACCATTTCAAAAGTATTTAAAAAGAGTATATCAGCTGTAATAAAAATGTCCCAAAATGTCTCATTTTGTTTTTGGGAAATACTATATTATAAGAACACTTTAAATCCATTTAAGTCCTGAAACTACTAAATAAAAAGTTAATTTTATTAGCTACATCAAAAACAGAATGATTTTATAAGAGTGACATACACAGAGGAATAATAAAGATAAACTTAGTATTTTATGTGAGCCACATATTACAGAAAAAAACAGATGGCATTTAAAAATCTAAAACTATTAAAAGCTTCCTTCTGCCAGTTGTCTATGCAATTTTAAATCAAGGCAAACAGAGGTACTTCAGATCTCAAGCAGTCTTAAGAGCTGCAGAAATTTCTTTTGAAAATTGAATTTAGATTTGCATGGTTTATGGTGATAACACTGTGGTTAGAGTCTGTGTAGCCATTTATGAAATTAAAGGAAACCAATTTCATGACAAAAAAAATGAAGTGGTGTTTTGGGATTTTGTTTTGGAATAGCAATTTCACTTCTTCTGCTTTGGTAGCTGTTAAATATGTTGTATTCAGTTGCATGATAACATATGTGAGCGTGAATAAAATAAGAATTGTTTTTTATTTTTTTGTTATACAATGCCTTATTTTTTTATTTTGCATGTTTCACTGCAGTTAATTTAGAAACTGCAGAGAAAGTTGTGAGAGTGTGATTTGCATTGCTACAGGGTGTGAAGAATGTTAAATGTGTTACATAAATCAGATGGGAAATGTTTATCCCACTATTTCTAATGTTTCATTTAAGGTTTGAGCTTGGTGAAACTGCAATTGTTCAAACACCTCAGTAAAGCTTCCTCTGGAGAATCTCAGTATTTTGCATAGTAATCTTATCGAATGTTATTACTATTTCCTGTAAAAAAACAGAATTTATGTATAATTTTATTTATCTAAATATGTATTAATATATTCATTTGAAATGTTTGCTTAAAAATATTTAAGCGACAGAAAGAACTCTTATCACTATCTGAGTGGATTAAGCACTCCCTAACAATGTCTGAATTTGTTTTTCCTTCAGGTAACCTGATGCTCCCTCTACCTTCCACAAAAGTGTTGATCAAGTAGATTGGTAACTCTGAATTAGCATGGTGTGAATGAGTGTGCACATATTTATAAATCAGACCTAAGTTTAAATATTTTTCTGTCCAAACCAGGTTTCTGCCTGGAAATATATGCTGCTTTGATAAGCTGTCTCTCCATAACATTTAAGTGACAACTTTATTTGAAATGTCATCCAGTTTTGCTATTTACATTATGCCATGTAGAAACTGTACATGGATTTTACATTCTGAGCATGACTTGTCAGAAATTATATTAAATTTAATGAAAGAACATGTCCCTGGCAAAAAAAACATACTGCATTTGAAATTTCTCCATGCTTCTCTTGGAACTTCAGAGGTACTCAGTCTTATACCCAAAGGGTAGAGGATTTGTAAAAATATTAATGTCTGTTTTTTGGATGCCGATTCCTGATTTTGTTAAAATTCTTTCATAACTTCTCTGGTATAACAGTGAAGTACTATTTAACTAAAAACACTAAAAACTGATTTTTCCATAACTGTTTAGGGCAAAACAGTATTGTAATCAAGTCGTTTTTAAGTGTGACTTTGCTTTACGTTACTCAGGAATAACAGCTTCTTCTTGATGTTATGATGTAGCAACTAAGATAAATGTAAGAATTTTTTTCTTCAATTGTCAAAAGATTATTAATTTGTTTAAGGGCAGTTGTGGAGGTAGAGAAGTCACTGTTCTCTGGACATTCTCAAATGCTGCTATATTTCTTCTATAATATAGAGGCCAAAACTGCACACTGTATTCCAGATGAGCCCTCACAAGTGTGTTATACATCTTGAGCATAACCTCCCTTGACGTATACTGCACACACTGGGCTATGAAATCCATTAGCCTTCTTAATTTGTTCTGTACATTGAGAGGATTTGGACAGTGAAAAGTCCACTAGAACTCTCTAGTCCTTCTTTAAAAATGGACTTGAAGCTTCAGATCCCCCAATTGTATATAAACATTTTTACTTCCTATAAATTACATCTTACATTTGCATATATAGCATTTCATTTGCCAGAAATCTGCCTAAGTATGCATTTCTTTCCTTGGCCATTTGTGATGATTTGGCTAATTCTAGATTATCTGCAATTCCACCTAGTTTAGTATTATCTGCAATCTTAACCCACTTGTTATTTATATTTTTATCAATATTATTTATACAGTACAGTGATCCCTCACTATATCGCGCTTCGCCTTTCGCGGCTTCACTCCATCGCGGATTTTATATGTAAGCATATTTAAATATATATTGCGGATTTTTTGCTGGTTCACGGATTTCTGCGGACAATGGGTCTTTTAATTTCAGGTACATGCTTCCTCAGTTGGTTTGCCCAGTTGATTTCATACAAGGGACGCTATTGGCAGATGGCTGAGAAGCTAGATTGCTTACTTTTCTCTCTCTCTTGCGCTGACTATCTGTGATCCTGACGTATGGGGATTGAGCAGGGGGGCTGTTCGCACACCTAGACGATACGGATGCTCGTCTAAAAATGCTGAAAGATTATCTTCACGTTGCTATCTTTTGTGCAGCTGCTTCCTGAAACGACATGCTGCACGATGCTTCGCATACGTAAAAGCTCGAAGGGCACGTATTGATTTTTGACTGAAAAACAAACTCTGTCTCTCTCTCTCTCTCTCTCTCTCTCTCCCTGCTCCTGACGGAGGGGGTGTGAGCTGCCGCCTTCAACAGCTTTGTGCCGCAGTGCTTCGCATACTTAAAAGCCAAACAGCCCTATTGATTTGTTTGCTAGAGATTGTTTTCTCTATCTATGTGACATTCTGTGCTCCTGACACGCACTCCTTTGAAGAGGAAGATATGTTTGCATTCTTTTAATTGTGAGACAGAACTGTCATCTCTGTCTTGTCATGGAGCACAGTTTAAACTTTTGAAAAAGAGACAAATGTTTGTTTGCAGTGTTTGAATAACGTTCCTGTCTCTCTACAACCTCCTGTGTTTCTGCGCAAATCTGTGACCCAAGCATGACAATATAAAAATAACCATATAAACATATGGTTTCTACTTCGCGGATTTTCTTATTTCGCGGGTGGCTCTGGAACGCAACCCCCGCGATGGAGGAGGGATTACTGTATTGAAAAGAGCTATGTATTAATACCCTTGGGATATGTACAGGTATTTTAATGTCACATAATTCTGAAAAGGTTCCTTGCACCATTTAGATCCTGAGCCCGGAACTCTCTCTACTTTGACTGCAAGCCTCTCATCTAGTATCTAACTGAAAGCTTTTTAAAGATCAAAATAAATAATGTCATATGCTTCTGTCTGATTGTACTGTACACTTTTGTATTTTACTTATAAAATCCCCACATGTTAGTTTAATACTGTCTCCCCTGTTAAAACTCATGTTGACTGTTCAAATAATGCATCTGTTTTTGCCATGTAACCTAATTTTTTCCTTAATGACTAGTTCTGGCAACTTAGTTGTGATTAAGCTAGGGTTACTTGGTGTAGCCCAGGGGTCTTCAATCAGAGTCCTGGAGGGCCGGTGTGGCTGCAGGTTTTTGTTGTAACCCGGTTGCTTAATTAGAAAGCAATTCTTGTCAATAATTTAATTTCATGGCTAGTTAGTTAGTGCTTTAACTCTGCTATGTCAGGTCATTCTCATATCCTAGATTTTCTTCCCCTGTCTAAAGATATCATCCAAATGATTTGAAGGCTAAAACGGAGGAGTAATTCTCAGTCCTTCACTTTTCTCTCTTAACTTTCCTTCCAAATATTTAATTAAACCCAATAGTGCATGATATTTACACACAGGTGTAAATGGTAACCAGCTAAATGGAGAAATGCTGGTCTCTTTTGTCATTTGCATGTTATTGCTAATTAGGAGCCATTAAAAAATCAAGAATAGAGATGTTTAAGACTAAAATAAGCAATAAGGGTTCAAAATCTTAACAAGTGAGACAACTAAAATGAAGCAGGAGTGTTACTTGAGCAATAAGTGCTTCTTATTAAGCAATTGGGTTGGAGCAAAAACCTGCAGCCACTGCGGCCCTCTAGGACCATGATTGAGGACCCCTGGTGTAGCCCAATCACCTTCTTATTTAATGAGACATTAGCTACATTCCAGTTTGCAAGAATTTCCCCAGCAGAGATTTTTAAAAATTACAAATTGTATATACTGTATGCACTTAATAATTTCCTAAAGATCTCCCTTGTAAATATTATCTGATCCTAGTAAGCAGCACTTCCCTTTGTACAATTTCTAAATTAATGAAAACACCTTAATACATCCATATTTTACATTTTCCTCAATATTTCTCTGTAGCAGCCTTTTGTAATGCCTAATATCCTTCTTATCCAAATACTGTAAGCTCTACAGTTAGCAGTTATCTGTCTTAAGTTTTTTGTCTTGAATGCATTACACAGCTGTTTTTCCTTACAAATTATTTTTTTAGCACCATTTCTCAGTCCATTCTTTGTTAAGCAACTCTCACTAAGAGCATCTTCATCTCTTAAACAGAGAAGACTATGCTGTCTCCTGACACACAGAAAGGTTGGCTGTGCTGCACAGATTGATTTAAATATCTCATGTAATTGGTTGAGACATACTGTTTTTAAAACCTTTGCCAGAGAGCTAACCTTGTAATCATTATAAAAAGCAAGGCTCTATGAGCACCATATTACTTTTTTATATGAAACACTTTACAGTTCATATAGATTACTCTGGCCAAAATCCACTAAGAGACCAATGAACAAAATAACAACTAGACCAGCACCCCTATGAGGAAAAACGGGCCAGGTGTAAATAGACAGATAAACTTTTTAGGAGCTGGAGATGTTCAGTAAATTAAAAACAACAACAGACACAGCAGCCAATCTGGGAAATGTGGAAGACATAACTGCAAAAGAAGAAAATGACTGCAGGTTGCAGAAAGATTGCCAGCAAAACTGGATCCTAAACAAAGCATAAAGCCCTAAGATCTTTTTCTTGGACCCTTACTCTATCTAGTATCACAGTCCCTGCTCTAAAACAAGGGTTTTCAGTTTTAGTCCTTGAGCCCCCTGTAGCTTCGGGGTTTTGTTCCAACCAATTAATTGTTTTAGTTGGTCACCTCTGTTAATTAAGCAACCTCTAATTTCCAAGTTTCTATGTTTCCTTAGGTCAATTTACAAATTACAAACTGGTTATGCAAAAAAAAAAAAAAAAAAGATTACTGGATGAACAAGCATTAAGTGTCTTAGGCAAGGATGAATTTGTTCCTTTTATCTTACTATTATTGTTCATTTTTAATGTTTAGTTTTTTTACACCATCACTTGCTAATAAGTACACAAGTGGGTAAAACTGAAATAACTGGTCTCCTTTAGCAGTCGATGTTATTTGAACCTGTAACTAAACAGAGTTAAGCATTTATAATTATGGCAAACATCTTCATTTACATAACAGGCTGATTCCAAGGCAACTTACATCTGAGATACAATTGGTTACTTTTAGTTTGGTTTTCCAATAGGGACACAGATAGGTGAAGTGACTTTTCCTTGCCAGTAGCAGGTTTTGAACCTTCACCCTATAGGTTTGACAGCCAAAGCTTTAACCACTACACCATACTGCCTGTAATTGCTTACAAATGTAAATCTCACACACACTATGAGAAGGAAAAGAGGTTAAGTAATTTAAATGGGGTAAGCAACATCAATCCTGGAGAGCAGCAATGGCTGCAGGTTTTTGTTCCAACCCAATTGGTTAATTTGAAAAAAACTCCTTGCCAATAACAGATCTTGTTTAGTTTCATGGCCTGCTACTGTTTTAACTCTGCCATGTCAGATCATTTTTATATAGTCGATTGTTTCCTTTCCAAGGATATTTTCCAAATAATTTGAAGCCAAAAACTGAGGAACATTTCTCAGTCCTTTACTTTTTTCTCTTCAGTTTCTTTATAAACATTTTATTAAATGAGATTAGATACATTTTATTAACCACACAGGGAAATTTAGATGCATGCAGTAGCAGAAACATAAATATTAAATTAGTCAAATCAATTAAACCTGAGAGTTCATGATTAATACACACAGGTGTAAATGGAAAACTGCTGGGTCCTTTGCAGTGTGATTCTTATTGCTAATAAGGAACATTTAAAAATGGTGAATGTAGCTGTTTAAAACTAAAACAAGCAATTAAGGGTGGGGAACCTTAACAGGTGAAGCAACTAAAATGAAGCATTTAAGCAATTAGTGCTTCATTAGCAATAATTGACTTCTCATTAAGAAACTAGGTTGGAACAGTAGCTTGCAGCCACTGTGGCCCTCCAGGGCCGATGTTGCTCACCCCTGAATTAAACAATTAGATTAATAAAAAGTAAAAATGACTCACTGATTGTGAAACTTACTGTAGCGTCCCAAGATTGAATTTGAAAAACACCATACTAAAAAACAATACAGTGGAACCTCGGTTCACGACCATAATTCGTTCCAAAACTCTGGTCGTAACCTGATTTGGTTGTGAACCGAAGGAATTTCCCCCATAGGATTGTATGTAAATACAATTAATCCGTTCCAGACCGTACGAACTGTATGTAAATATATTTTTTTTAAGTTTTTAAGCACAAATATAGTTAATTAAACCACAGAATGCACAGCGTAATAGTAAACTAAATGTAAAAACATTGAATAACACTGAGAAAACCTTGAACAACAGAGAAAACTAACACTGCAAGAGTTCGCGCTATAGCGCTACGAACCACTCGCTAAAAATAGTTTTTTAATGAGTTTTAAGCACAGGGAAAAAATGAACATTTGAAAAATCCGTAATTTAATAAATCATCAAGAAAAGTATCATTGCAACAATGCACGCTACGAACCGATCGCTGTAAACAGAAGTGAAAATAAAAACAAGCCCCGTGCATTCTTTAACTGCCTTCTCTGCCTTATGCGTCCAGCCCCCTCTCTCTCGCTCGCTCTCTCTATCACGTGCCTGTGTGTGTGTCTCTCTCACGAGCCTGTGTGTGTGTGTCTCTCGCGCGCCTGTGTGTGTATCTCTCTCTTGCGCGCCTGTGTGTGTGGGTGTGTCTCTCTCGCGCGCCTGTGTGTGTGTGTGTCTCTCTCGCGTGCCTGTGTGTGTGTGTGTGTCTCTCTCACGCGCCTGTGTGTGTGTGTCGCGCTCTCTCTCGATCTCTGTCTAGCTGCACAGGGAATGCACAGGGAGAGACTGAACACATGCAGAAATCATCGGCACGCAAAAACCGAAGGTGAAACTGGCTTGTTCGTATACCGAGTGTGTGGTTGTGAACAGATGCAAAAGTTTGGCAAACTTTTTGGTCGTAAACCGATTTGTATGTGTTCAGAGACGTTCGTGAACCGAGGTTCCACTATATATATGTATTGAACTGAATTAATACTATTTGCCATCTTTTAAAATAAATTATAAATAAGCACAAGCATGTCAAGAGGCATGGTTACATGGTTTTGGGAGCCATTTTTGGGAACTGTAATGACAGGTAAGGAAGCATGTTCTACCTGTTGTATTAGAGTTGGTGGGTTTGGATTCTTTTAAATGGTGTCTGTTATCACAATAATTTTTACCTTAAGTTCCTCCAAAGAAAGGATTAGAGTTATGGTAACCTCAAGGCCATCTAAAAAATAACTACATTTTTTATTGTAAATGTGTTTAAGCAGATCTCATTCCCAACCCAAGTGACCTAGAGAAGGTTCATCTCATATAGCATCTCACACAGTCTGAGTCTACAGAATTGTGTCTTATTTACAGTTCAATTAGTTCAATAATTAATGTTTATATTTATTAGATATTGTGTATTTTAAGAAGGCTGGACATATGTCTGTAATATCTCAGTCTTCAAGAATCTATCATACTAGGGTAAAGTCATTTTTAAAAACAATTTTTGCCCCCCTGACTGAAATCCAGGGGCATTTTATAAAAATTTAGGTACATTTTGCAACATTTATAAAATAACATAAAATAACATATTAGTTAATGAGAAGTGACAATTGGCTCTAAAAAATAGAAAAGATTACAAATGAAGAAGCATATAGATTCAGTTTTCTTTTCTTATTAAAAATGTTAAAACATAAGCAATATATTGATCCTATTAAAAGAAACTTAGCTTCATATAAGACAGTGGTGCTTAAAGTTTTTCAAAGTGAAGATGAATTTGCTAAGGTCAAATATACAGAGGCCCACCTACGGTCAACAATTACTTATTAGTGTAATTTTGGGTTATAATTTCAATATTTATTTTACAAAAGGTATTTATGTGAAAGATACTAAAGTTCTAATCCATTTCTGCTAGATTTACATTTCAAAGTCCCAGATTTCAGCCAGTAATCCATAATATTCCCTCAAACATGAAGATGGTATGACAGCAGGCAAACTGACAGCAGTGATGCAGCAGAAATAGTGAATGTCACTGACTACTTGGAATTAAAAGGATTACAGTGGCCACAGACAGTCTCTCCTGGGTTAAAAAAAACTTAATTTACAATAGAGACCTGCATAGTGAACAATAAAGCTTGCACCAGAGAGAGACTGGGTTAGAAGTATTGTGAAATGAGAGAAAGAAAGGGTGTGATCACAATGACATGAACAAAAACAGAGCCAGAAGGATCTGCACTTAAGTAAATGGTATCACTGTAATACAGGGCTCCTCAAATGCAGTCCTGGAGGCCTGCAGTTCGTTGTAGGTTGTTTGCTTTTAACCAATTGCTTGACTTTCTTCTTCACATGGCTACACCCAGTGAAGTTAAAGAAGCATGAGTTACCACTGGCAACAAGATCGGATTGTGTTCTCCTCATGGACCGAAGTTCATTATGTAGGGCAGATGCTGGTCCGCTGTAAAACAGTTTCTCAGGTATTACAAGTGATCAGTGGATCACAGTTTTGAGAATCACCAATACAAGTTTTTAGTCTGGTGTGCTAACATAAATAACCCCATTTGCAAACCATCATCAGTGCGATTAACTGTCTTTTCACTGTAGACATGACGTTTAGTTGATGGGGGCTGGAAAGCTCTTCATGAAATCGCCAGCAACACTGGCACTACTGTAAGGGAAAACTCATTAAGTCTTGCAATATAGTAAATATATTTTATCAATACATTTCTATTTTGAGACAATGTAACTTCCATGTTTTAATGGTTGGTAAATTATTCTGTTTATTAGTTATGAGCATTGTGATTATGATGGTGTTGTTTTTCATGTTCGCAGTAGGGTGCACCTTAGCTAGTTGTACAACAAAGCACTCCAATTTGCGAATGATAGCATTGCAAAGGTGAGAAAAAGAAGCAGTTTAAAAAAGATAGAATTAAATATAATCTTTGTGTCAAATCCGAGTTTTAGTGCAATAGTGATAGCAATATATGTGAAATTATTACTAATAATTTTTTTGTCCCTGCACTTGTGTTTCAAGAAATAAAATTGTTCAGTATGGGAGGTTTTTGCCCTTTACACCCAATTTATTCTGAGCAATATCCTGCACTGTTACCATATTCTAAGTTAGTATTGAGTTCTACTTTCTCCTTGATGACAGTTGGTTGTAGATGGTGTACAGAACAGAGCATACAGGAAGAAAGTGGTGAATAGTTGTCTTTCAATAGCAATTTAAGTACATGCAAGTTCACGGTCGTGTAAATTATTCAGTAATCTAACAGAATGTAAATTTGCAATTCACTAATGGATTTGAAAGTAGGTGAGTTTATTTAGAAAAGTTTGTGTCTCTGAAGAGTTAATTTTATTTTTATTCTTGGCCTCGTGGTGTTTCAAATAATTACATTATAGCCAATTTATATATATATATATATAGCTGTTCATATGGAAAATGACATGCAAGTTATGATTACTACATTAGCTTTATTAACTTTATTAATTCAAAAGAATGTCACAATGGCACAGTGCCCTCTCGCTGGATCTCATAAGTGCTCAAATTTCTGGCCTTGAGTACTCATAACTATAAACCTACGTTTGCCCACCCCTACATATTGTGGCAAGAGGCTGGGGGTGGCACCCAGCCGGGATGCCCGGAAGGACCAGAGGAGGGATTACGCCTCCTCCAGACCACGAGGGGGCAACCGCCCTGGTGGCTTTGGGGACCACGGGAACAGAGCTTAAAAGCTCAACCCTATAGGGGCCCGTGGTCACCACCAGGGGGCGCCCCAATGCCTGAGGAGCCCTGGCCCAGGTGTGGCGGAAGTGCTGGGGGGAAGAAGACCAGGGACACCCAGAGCGCTTCTGGGTGTGCAGCAGATACTTCCAAGCTAATCGGGAGGCACCTGGAGCACGTCTGGGTGTATATAAAAGGGGCCACCTCCCACCATTCGATGGCTTGAGTCGGGATGAAGTGAGACGGAGCTCGGGAGGAGAGGAGTGGAGGTGGCCTGAAGTAAGGAAAAGGCATTGTTGAGGCCTGGACTTTGGGTGAGTTTTAGGGTTGTGTGAGCAGTTATTTGTAAATAATGTATAATAAACTTGTGTTGGGTGAACCATTGGTGTCCGCCTGTCTGTGTTCGGGGCAGCATGGTGGTGCCGTGGGTAGCGTTGCTGCCTCGCAGTAAGGAGACCTGGGTTCACTTCCCGGGTCCTCCCTGCGTGGAGTTTGCATGTTCTCCCCGTGTCTATGTAGGTTTCCTCCCACAGTCCAAAGACATGTAGGTTAGGTGCATTGGCGATTCTACATTGTCCCTAGTATGTGCTTGGTGTGTGTGTGTGTGTGTGTGTGCGCACCCAGCGGTGGGCTGGCGCCCTGCCCGGGGTTTGTTTCCTGCCTTGCGTCCTGTGTTGGCTGGGATTGGCTCCAGCAGACCCACCGTGACCCTGTCGTTAGGATATAGCGGGTTGGATAATGGATGGATGGATGTCTGTGTCCAGGCCAATTTTCACAATATATATAAATATATATGTTTATCCTCTTTAATAAAACCCCTGTGCGCGTCCATGTGTCTGTGTGTGTGTGTCTTCTGGTGAAGTGCGCATGCGCGGGACACTCTTTAATAAAGGGCATCATTGCTGGGAGAGTGCTGATTGGGTAGTCGCGGCTGCGCACATAAAATCCGTTGCTGGGGAGACGCGACACATACAATACCCAGCTGCATGCCAGCACAGATTAAAATACTTGCTGGGGAACTGCACAGTACTTGCTGGAGAGACGCCACAGGCACGATTATCAGCTGCACGCCACACATTACATCACTTGCTGGAGAGACTCTGCTGATTGCCCACTGTTGTGACAGAAAATTAAACGCATATTACGGACAAAGCGGAAGTACAGGGAAGGGCGGAATGAGTGACAGAGTCACTGGCCTCTAGCAGATGCTTCAAAGGCTGTCTGACACGTCACACAAGACAAAGAGGGCGGGACCTATAAAATATTGTGCGGCCGATCCAATCGGATTTCTTTAAATGAGGTAAGACCTAAAACATAAGGCACGAAAAATCCAATCAGGTACTGAGACGCGGAGACCAGCTTCCCCAAAGAGCTGGGATTAGTGTTTGTTGTTGTGCAAGTGTTCACTCTGAGGATGTCAGATTTGCGATTAAGAAGCTTGGCCCAGTAAAGTGTCAGTCATTGAAGGGGTTTTCCTAAATATACAAATTTTCCTGATATTACAATAGGATGAGTTTTAAAAGTAGATTTATTTTCGCGCACACAAAATCCGTTGCTGGTGGTCGAGGTGGAGTTAGCAGTCACTCAACTGTCTTCCTTTCTGTACTGATGCTGCAACCGGCATTCCAGATCCTGGATCCCACAAAATTTGGGTATCTATGCCACTTGACTTTTTGTGGAGACAAACTGTACTTTCACCTCATCCAGCTTCTGACACCAATGTGCTTACCAGCACAATAGATTTTTACTCATTTTCATTGCTCCTTTAGGTAATTCTCTTTTTTCAGAAAGACCACTCCTTTAGAGACACTAGATTGGAGAATGTGAGACTACTTTCTCTTTTTAGGCTGTCCAGCAGCTGGTGTTGTAGCTTCTTATGTGAATGATGGAATCTCAACTCAGTGTTGTTGACACAATGCTGATGCCACCCCAAGCCTCATTTAACTTATCAGCATAGCCACAATATATTCTAGGTGACTTTATCAGTGTTTAACCTTCTCTCTTTTGGTATTGACTTTTGTTGGCACACTCCTTTAAAATGGTAAAGAGGCCTTAATAGGATAATCAGGCAAACTGAGAGAAACAAGAAAGCAGATACTTAAGGAGCAATTGCTAAATGGCTATGAGCTGGCTAGCTGTGCAGGCAACATAACAGTGTCAAGATTTCTGTACAGACTAGCAAGTGAAAACCAAAAACAAAACAGCTGGAAAGCTACATACCTAAGTCACAATACTAGGTTGAGCCATCATTCTCATTGACACATGAATACCAGCAAAAAGAAGAGACGCGCTACACAAAGAAATCAAGGCACATTAAACACCAAAACCAATTATCACAAACAGGCTTCAACTTAGAGCCTTGTGTGAGTCTCATTTCAAAGAACCGCATCTGACCTGCTGCTTTAAGAACAACGTCCTGACACTGCAAAAATTCATTTTTAAGAAGGATTACAATTGACTGAGTATCTGAAATGCTATTTGCAAGTTTGTATTTAATTTAAAATAGTATAAATTACCATAAACAACATGTAGTACTCACCTACCTTAATATTAGGATGGAGGTGGAAGTGGTTTATGAAGTTCCATTAATCTTACAAAACTCTGGAAAATGTTAACCACTCTGTAAGAAGGATTATTCTTGTGGATATAATGTATGTAATCATGGAAGGCATCCTACAGGATAAGCAGCAAGTTATCCAGTGGTTAGTTAGGCCTAGCAGGGCAGCCAAGAATGTGCCTCCAATATTTATTTTGAAAGTTTGTTTACATCTTTTTGTTCATCTTCTTCCTTATTTTTTTATTTTCCTCATTAATCATATGGCATGTTCCCCTTCTGTAATAACTGGATTTCTTTCTGGGTTAAAGGACTAGGAATGAGCTCCCCTTTTTAGGTCACAGAAACAAAGCAAGGGATCAAAGAAATGACAAAAAATGGGAAACATTCACAACGACTGTGAAGACAAGACCAAACATATTTGCCTCAGATTGGAAAAACACCAAAATACTTTCGTTCTGGAATTTAAATGCTACAAATGACAATAGAGAAAAATATTTCCAAAATAAACAGTCATAAATTAAAATGTAATTCATGTGGTCATTTTATTTAATATACATGATCTTTCCTTTATTAGTGCAAAATAAGTTTTGACTAATTGTGTATGAAAGCAAAAAAACATTTTATGATTCAGGGCTACATTTGTAAAGCAGAGTCTTCATAGTGTATGGTAACCCTGGAGACTGAGTAATGAATAATTAAAATGAAATTTATTTAGAACACCAGACCTTGAGGCTCTTCTTTATAATGACTTATGGTCCAACCTTATTGGCATCGCACATGTAGGAGGATTGTGTGCCATTCGTAATATCATGTTTCAAAATGCCAATGAGTCAGAAACAGATACACAACTGATCTTGTATGATTGAGATGCTCACCTACTGTTTACCTTGCACAGACCTTTATATTTTTGGGGCCTTTAGCTTGAAATGGCAAAATAATTACTAAAAATAATTAAAGTAGATCTACAAATATTTCCACATTTAATACAATTAACAGTGCACTATACTCAGCTTCATGTTGAAGTCTGAATAGAAGTACTGAATTGTTTGTACATAATACTACAAATAATAAAGCATATGACTCTTAACTAAAAACTAATATATGTATTAATGAGAATATTGAATAATAATTGCATTTATGTTGACAGAATTTTCTCAATCTTTTTTTAAATTGTGTACTATTTATATACATAAAACAGCATAACTGTAGTAATGGTGATTCCAGTGGTATTATTGAAGCCAGGTATACAATTAAATATTATGTTAACTGATATTCATGAATGCTTTACAGTTTTTATAATGAACAGAAGGTAAGTGAGCAACAAGTAACTGCCCTTCTTTAATACTGTACTAGTTACAAAGTGTAGCATGTTGTAAAGCATTCCTTCTTATAACTTATAGACGTAATTTCCATTTAGTGTTTTCATTTCTCATTAGATAATTAGGACTTCCGATGTGCCAGGGTTAGTTGCCCTCACTGAGTGGCTTCTTGGACGTGCTGGTGGAATAGGATAAATGGTTAACATGGAATTGCTTACCTCAGCAGAGCCAGGAAGGTGATTCCCAGATGCACATTCATGACACAATATAAAAAATCAAATAAGCAATTCAAACAATTTCCTTGAATATGGCAAAATGGTAACAAAAATCATTGATAAAAATGTACAGTTATAAAAATGTGAAGCAATGTGCTAAACCTAACACAATGAGTACAGTTTTTGCATATGGCCTAAATGCAAAAAATACTGTATTACTTACAGTATATAGGATAAATAGTAGCTTTAAATAACAGTTCTTCCATTAGCTGTACTTAGGTCAGCCCCTGAAATAAAGAATTGATGACTTTGATGGCATTTGGTGAAGGGTGAGAAAAAACATCTTGCATCAATTACTATATGTTATTAAAAAAATGCTAAAATGTTCTACCTATGAAGTATGTTCTTTGTTATTCAATTATCCCTTCCGTTGTAAAATTTATATTTTTATTCATTCCTAGGGACCTTATTGATTAACTACCCTACTGAAATGGAATTAACTTTCTATTGTGTTTGTAATCCAGTGGACATATTTGTTGTATACTGCCTATTTTGTAGCTTTATGCCTTAGTATCCTGGCAACCTGTGAACAAATAGTTGCATATTTAATGATTTCCTTTGACCAAAATATTGTTTTCAAATGATATAAACCTGGGAGCAATGCATAAAAGCTAAATGTACTGTAGATACAGAGTCCAAAAAGAAAATTAACCTTCTTGTCCTTTCTTTTTCTTTTTTTTTATTAAATGAGGCCAGCCAACTGTTTTACTCTGACATCCCAATTCAATGAATAGAATGTGTTCAGATTCTAGTATGTTAATGACAAAGATGTGCTCTTCTTTCATGCTAAATTACTGTTTGTTGCAAATCAACTGATTTCACTTTAAATACTAAAAGGGTTTCTTTTGCTATCTTTAAATTTTGATTCAATAAAGTTAACTTTTGCCTTCTACTAAGCTAAGACTTGAAATATTTATAAACATTTAATCCAAAGCTAACAAGGTAAAGAGTAAAAAAAAATACAGCAATTTCATGGAAACACAACATCATTAAAATCATTAAAATCATCATTATTAAAATTTCATAAACATGTACAGTATCAACAGATTATATTAAATAGCCAAACTATATTAGCTCACAGTGGGTATATCAATGGTATACTGATGACGTATACTGCTGGTATACTGATGGTATACTGGTATACTGATGACGACAAAAGGGTGTCCTTTATGAATGAGTGTGTGATAATGTTACCTTTGTGCAATTATATAAACATCCGTGGCCTCATGTATAAACAGTGCACATGAACAAAAATATTGCGTACACCCATTTCCACACTCACATTGAGATGCATAAAAAGTAAACTTATGAGTTCCCTGAGTGTGATCCTGCTCGCAGGATCCTCATTGTTGAGGACCAGAGCGGCTGGATCAGGCCAAGGTGATGCCCACGTAACACCTGGCTGTGGCAGATAGATGGTCATTTTTGGAGGATGGGACTGGACTGTGTGTCTGCCTAGGGGGTTACCAACCTGGATCTTGAGATATTTCGTTGTATGGTGGGTGTTGCAACACGCAGTACCAGTGCATGCTCCCCAACTTCACCTGACCTGACCACTAACATCTGTTCTGGGTCTGCTGTGTTGTTCAATCTACATGCTCCTGTTATGCCAGATTTTATCAAAACGTAAGGTCAACCACCACAGCAATGTAGATGACATGTAGCTTTGCTTATGTACAGCATCTCATGACCCTCTCTGATTGCCTCTCTGATCAAATGTGTTATTTGCATTTCTGAATGGATGAGGAGTAGCTTTCTCAAGATAAATAGGGAAAAAAAGAAATCTTGGTGGTTGGCAAACATGAAAATAATGAGGATATAAGAAATAACCTTGATCCCTTATCAATAAAAGTCAAGGCAGAATTAAAAAATTATAAGTGTAACCATGAACTCTGATCTAAACTTTAAATTGTATGTTAATTATATTACTAAGATTGCACTTTTTCTCCTAAGGAACACTGCAAACGTTAGATACCTTATAACAATGCAAGATGCTGAGAAATTATTTCACATTTTTGTTTATAGTTGAGTAGATTACTGATTACTGCACTCCTAACAGGACTCCCTAAGAAAGCTATAATTTGCTTGCAATTAGTTCAGAATGGAGAAGAATCTTAACCAGAAAATCAAAATCAGAGCACATCTCAGTGGTTTAGAACTAATTTTAGAAGACTCCTAATGGTATATAATGCCTTAAATTATCTTACTCCTTTATATATTTTGGACTGCTTGTCCCCCTACATCCTAAGTCATAACCTTAGATCATCTAATAGTAGTTTGCTTATTATTACAAAACCCAAGTATAAATGAAGTGGTGAGACAGCTTTTTGCTGTTCCGCACCAAAAACCCAGAGTATTTTACCAATAAAGAATCACCAGAGTAATACTGTGGAACAGCTCAAAAAAACTCCTAAAACCACCTTTTTTAATTTGGCTTTTTGGAAGCCACATTTTAGTTGTTCTTGTAATAGAATATGGATGCATGTAAGTATCATATTTTTCAGGGATACAATCATTACTAATCTCTACTTTTCTCTGGTTTCTTTTCCATTTTTTCAGTACCCCCAACTAACTAAAACAGTATACAGTCACATTTTTAATGCTTGAATGAAGGCGGATGCCCCAGCTGTCCACGATCTCTTCCATCAGATCCTCTGGATTAAAGTTTGGAAACAATAAGGAATGACTTAAGAACATTTATTCTAGGTATAGAATACTCAGTGGGGGGCTGAGCAGTTATTTGGCCTTGGAAACCTTGCAGTTTTTGTTTTTGTCTCCAGGTTTTGTTTTTTTTCTCTCAGCCATCTTACTATATGATCATACTTATCTTTAGAGGTTTATAAAACAATATTATATATAAGGACTCTACTTTTCAACTAATTGTATATCTATGCTATGTAAGCTTTATTGATATATTTTTTTACTTATTCATTATTATTTTTACCTACTTTAGTTACTTTTTCTTTTCTTTTTACAATTTCTTTGACATACTGTATATTCTGTTTTCATTTGTCATAAGTCAAATCTGAACCAGAAACCTTGTAGTTTAAGATCCAGTACCCTGACCATAATGCCAAATTGTCAGTTAATCATCCTATAAATATACTAAGAGAGAAAAGACAAGAACTGATGGGACAGTATATTAATTACTTGGGCATATGTTACTTTCTTTTTCAAACATACAGAAAATTTGCAATATTACAATTTTCCGCCCAGAATACTGTCCTACTTTGTATTTTCCATAGAAGCAAACAAATATTTTCACTTTCTACTAAGATTGTAAATTATATTTTAACATTGCCTCTCTATGTTAAATGAATATTTGTAACACTAAGAGAAAAAGTTAACAAATTATCTTTCAAAGTATAAAAAACCAAACAGTTAAAATATTGTATTTCGTTATGCATGAATCTGTAATATTGATTATGCAGCCTAATGTAAATGTAATACTTTATTTAACATTAATCCAATGTCACAATTCTAGCATTGAATGAAACAAAAATTAACATAAAACTGAATAGTAGTTTAGTGGGTTTATTAAATATCCACTTGAGTAAAATTAATCTGCTATTGTAAATAAATCTGAATTTTCCTGAAATCTGAAAAATCCTCTGTTATGTATAATCACACTTAAACAGGGAGAAACACAATGCTGTCTGAGGCCTGTTTCTGAAGCACGGATGCACGATTTTACAACTTGCCTAATCGACTTGTCTTACTAAAATTAAGTAGCAGCTATTAAACAGGGCTGTGACACTGCATAATTGGGCTATAATAAATGATTGTGTTTTCCCAATAGGGGAATTCTTTTGACTCTAAAGGGATGATTATTTTTTTATTTTGCATTTTCACTGGTGTTGAGATTCCACATCCTTTAAAACATATTTATAATCCAAAAGTGACACTTTGATACCTTTCAAATTCATTTTGCACATTTTGTTTAGAAATAAATTCCAGGATCGTTTATTCTTTATTGATTTTAACATATCAATTAAATTGTGCAAGTAAATCAGCTACTTTTGTTCCTCTAAGGACACTTTTATTTTGCGATCTAATTTTAAATTGTACAGGGCATAATTTTTTCATTACAATATAGTAAATGAGTTTAATATATCAATGTTAATTAAGATTTAATTGCATACAAATGATATAGTTTTTCCAGGCCTAGAAAAGTACAATATGTAGCGTTCAAATATTTATGTGCCTGCTATAGGTTTTATCACATTTTGTTACTTACCTTTTTCAGACTTTATATATTATGTTGTTTCACATAGCTCCTTCATAGCTGTAACATAGTGTACTACATTTAGGCAGACGGTGAAAGCAAAACACACATCTGCAATATGTCAATGTGCACGATAAAGCCCTTAAACAGAAAAGAACCTGCTCAGCGTCTGTAACTAAGTAAAACCATTTTTATAAATGCGTAAAATGTAAATAAAAATCTCATAAACCCATATTTTATTAACACAATAGAATATATGTATAAACTGAGAAAATGTACCGTTTTAAGAAAAGAAGAAGGTCATTTTGAATTTGATGGCAGCAACACATCTCAAAAAAGTTGGACTGGGGCCATGTTTACCACCAGATAGCATCCCCTCTCCTTTTAACAGCAGTCCATAAATGTCTGGGAAGTGAGGAGACCAGTTGCTGGGCTTTTGGAAGAGAAATGTTGTCCCATTCTTGTCTGATATAGAATTCTAGCTGCTCAATGGTCCTGGGTTTTCTTTGCCATGTTTTTATTTTATGATGCACCCAAATGTTTTCAATTGGTGAACGGTCTTCTCTGCAGGCAGGCCAGTTCAGCATCTGGACTCTTCTACTTCAAAGCCATGTTGTAGTAATTGTAGTTAACATTGGCTTACTGAAATATGCAAGGCCTTTCCTGAAAATGATGTCTGGATGGGAGCATTTGTTAACCTAAAACCTGTATATACCTCTTTCAGCACTGATGGTGCCTTTCCAGACATTAATGTAACCCCATACCATCAGAGATGCAGGCTTTTGAACTAAATGCAAATGACAAGCCGAATGGTCTCTGAGGACAAAAAAGAATTACAAATTTCGATTTTTCTGACCACAGAAGAGTTTTCGACCTTGCCTCTGTCTATTTTAAATGAGCTTTGGCCTAGAGAAGCCAGTGGCGTTTCTGGATCATGTTCATACTGTATATGGCTTCTTTTTTGCATGATAGAGCTGTGACCTGCATTTGTGGATGGCATGGTAAACTCTGTTCACAGACAATGATTTCTGGAAGTGTTCCTGAGCCCTTGCAGTGGTTTCCATGACAGAATCAGGCCTGTTTTTCATGCAGTGCCACCTGAGGACCCGTAAATCATAGGCATCCAATATTGATTTTCGGCCTTGTCGCTTGGACACAGAGATTTCTCCAGATTCTCAGAATCTTTTGATGATATTATGTGCAGTAGATGATGAGATATTCAAAGACTTCACAATTTAATGTTGAGGAACATTATCCTGAAATTGTTCCACAATTTGAAGGTGAACCTCTTCCCATTTTTACCTCCAAGAGACTCTGCCTCTCTAAGATACCTTTGTTATTCAATCATGTTACAGACCTGTTGACAATTCACTGAATTAGTTTGTAAAATGTTCCTCCAGCTGTTGCTTTTCAGTACCACTTACTTTCCCAGCCTTTTGTTGCCCCCATCCCAACTTTTCTGAGACGTGTTGCTGCCATCAAATTCAAAATGAGTGAATATTTTCATGAAATAGTAACATGTCTCGCTTTCAACATTTGATAAGTTTTCTATATTCTATTGTGAATACAATATGGGTTTATGAGATTTGCAAATCATTGCATTCTGTTTTTATATACATTTTACACAGCATCCCACCTTTTTTGGAACTGGGATTGAATGTTTTTCTAAATTATAGATGAACCATCACAGACACTGTCAATAAGATTGCTGATAGTTTTTGATATAAAATTTGTGTTTATGGTTAATGATTTGTGTTTTATAAAGTGGTCTGCCTTCTTTTTGTTGTTGTTTTAACCTGTGTAACACACTGCATTCAGTGCATCAATAATGTTGCCTGGATTAAATGGCTGCTCCTTCTACTTACGAGGAGCTGTCCTACAGTATGTGTGAGCAGTATTAATATGGAATGGAAAAAGACATGCATGTGCATTTTTATATCAGCAGTATCACAGAGAATTAAAAAGAAAATATAATTACCCATATAAATTAAAACCTACACTACTGATCACAGCCCTTGCCCCCTAAAACCACCCTACCAAGCATATACTTTAACTGGTTCAGATTACTTCATCCCATACTCACTTAGTAATGTTTTAAATACTCTTAATACTATACAGTACTCTTTTTCCTTGAATTGACATTTACTACCACATTGCCTATCATTTCTATAAATAAGACAATTAATTACTTTTAGAGGTTTTACCTTATAAGTGAAACTTTCAGTATTTGAATTTAAGAATAGTCATGCTAACTTTTTTTTAAAATGTGTCTTCACATGCAAGCATTAATGCATCAGTTTGGGGGAGTGAAGAAGTGACTTGGAAGAAATTATCATTTTAAAAGTCAATTAACTTTGAATAATAACCAAACAAAGAAGAAATATTAGCTATGATATTGAGAAGCAAACAGTTTGTCTCTGAATATTGTAAGATAACACTTTATCAAATGTGACAGCATAAAGATATGCTGCCCTCATTCCCTTTGATTACAGTTATTACCTTTATACATTATTTCACACTGAAACATGATACAATTGAAATCACAGAAAGCATTTTTTGAGTTGTCTAGTTGATGCATGCAATTTAAATTAATTTGAAAACCATCCTGATATTTGAGAAAACCAGGACATGTGTTATACTGATACGAAGCCGAGACAGACACAATGTCACTCGGATGTTCGGAGGTTTCTGGTTTATGCAAATGAAGGCTGCTAGCAGAAGTGATAATAGGGACACATGAACAGTGACATTGAACAATACAGTGGACGAATGAGTGAAGAAGTAAGAAGACACAGCATGATACATGGCGTGGAGAAGTGAGTACTGGGAAAGTTCAGCATAGCTCAAGTAGTTACCAAGCACTAAAAATCTCAATGTAAACAAATGAAAATCTTAAACATCTAATAATCATAATAATAATAATAATAATATAGTACTGCATCTGCGGTGGATGGATGGATGGATGGATGGAATAATACCATAGATAGAAAACTGATGTAAATTCATGTAAACTACATTCTACTGCATTTCAGTTTTCCAGAGGGTTCTTCAAAGCTCAGTTTAGACTGCATGAACATTGCATCCTTCAGTTTTACCACTGATTTAGGCCTGATTCACACTTGTGTGTGTGAAGAGATGTGTGTGTGTTTTTGTATGTGAATAAGTGTTAGTCAGATTTGGAGTAGCTACTAGGATAAATGATTAATTACAACAGGATTACATTTCTTATTACTTCCTTGAATATGTAATCACATTAGTAATTAATTGACTTTTATACTATCTTACTATACTATCTTAATTTATGGAAAAATGCACATATTGAAAACTATAAGGATGGCAACCAAATGTAAGTTCAGTAAGGAGGAAATAACCAGTAAAACTGAACAAAAATGCAGCAATTAAACAAGTAAACTACATGACTTACGTACATTACTATGGCGCCATTTCAAACGAATGAAACAAAAAACAGAGGCCTTTAGTTCGCTAAAAGATTCAGTCAGTCATTTCCTACCCACTCTGTCCTGACTAGGGTCATGCGAGGTGCCAGAGCCCATCCGAGGTAGCACAGGGCACAAGGCAGTAACAAACTAACCCTGGAGGTTGCCAGTCCATCGCAGACAAAAAGATTTCTTAATAAAAATCAAATCTCAATTAAAATTGACTTAACCACTTGCACATTTGCAAACATGGAGTCAGTAAAAGTTAGAATTAGTGCTAGTACAACTGCAAGTAAGCAAAAGCCCGTATTAATTGGGTTAGGCTTGCTACCTGCAACATTTATTGTGTAGCACAATAAATACACCCATGTCTCAGTGTATCACCCATCTCTGTGTTTTTCAAACTATCAAATAGGCATGTGCTTACTTAAAAGGAAAGCATTTACATTTTGTAATTAACTATCTTACATTCACTAACAATTAAGGTGAAGATTCAGTTAACTTACTTAATTCCCCAGGCACAGTGCCAGCTACAGTTGCTTTAAATCATGATTAAGGCAATTTTCAACCCAAGTTGTGACATCTGCACTTGTGGCAAGTCTGCAATAGTGAAGAAATCATAAAATCATAATCAGAATTTGCAAATTCATGTTCCTCGGCCTACAATACTGCGTTTGAAGCACAAGGCATGACCACACTTATGATATAATGTCTAATGTGCTTGTAGAAGAATACATTCACAGATACTCAGAGAGTGGGCTAGTAAAAACATATTCATTGCTCATAATGAATCAGCACTTACCAGGAGTGGATAGACATAGAAGTTGAAAAATTAAAGCATCCTTAACTGTTATGTTAACTGTTATGAAGTAACTAAAATTTCTTCACTATTGGACATTTACCAAATTATTTTGCTATTGGGGAGAGATGCAAAGCAGAGCACTGATCAGTTAAAATAAACCGGTCAGTTAAAGTAAACTTAAACTGACACTATCTCAGCTGTCCAAAATATTTTTTAACTAAACTATTATGGAACAGAAACTTGATGAGAGTCCTATAATTTCAATTTAGCATTAAAAAATTCCTATTGCAATAGTTTCCAACTATTTTTATAGCTTTCTTACAAAAGTCAGGCCACTATCTAGCGTTTCTAAAGGAAATTATGGTATTTTTAAACAACATTTTCTAATCAGGCTTTCAACTCTCTTATAAATCAGAAAACACAAACTAAAAAGGGAAGCAGACAGATGCAGAGAAAATAATACAAGAATGAACGTAATACAGATATGGAGGTGATTGATATATTTACACACAAATATACTACAAAGATAGAAAGTAGAGGTTGTATAACATGCTATGACATTCATGATCCTGCAGAACATATACACTGCTATTTGAGATGAGTCAAATGCTATAGCGTCAGGAGTGATCAGATCCATACTTTCTCACAAAAAACATTCTGATCCTTAACATGAAAGTCTGGACCAAAAGCAACCAGAAACACTGGATCCAAGTTCTATGTTGTAATGTGAATGAAGTGTAGAAAAGGGTGACACTAAGGTTGAAATTCTAGCATTCAAGGAGCTAAGGAAAGGATTCTCTTTGTCATCTTCAATTCTGAAGTTTTCACACAGTATTGAATTAACAGCTAACAATATTGTTTATTAGAATGGACACATACTCAAAAAAGGCATGAGAACCTGTTTAGAGATACCATACGTTACCTTGTAGTCAACCATAAAGCCATATGAAGGTTATTATTTCTATTTACAGATTTGTTTTAATGTTGCAATTTCTAATGGTCAAATACAGTAATTCTTATTTTGATATCCAAAACACTGCTTTAGGAATTCAAGTTTATTGATAATTAAAGTAAGTGATTAGTGACTGTGGTCTGTTACTCAGTTCAGACAGTTCCAACCCATTCCCAGTTACTTTGCCACAAATATGGTTACCATTCAGTGACAAATTATATTTAAGTATGGGGAAGGAAGAGTGAAAATTCATGAGGTGCTTTAATATATGGTGTCAAATATCATTCAGTCTCTACCATACAAATCAGAACGGGCTGAACATATGCAAAGACAAAGTGCTTTGACCCGTATCCTACAAAGATCCCCCCCTCACTTTCCTCCACTTCCTTCAATTTGTCAAAATCTTTTCTAGTAGTATAAGCAGGTGGCAGGAAAGGTGTCTTTGTACAAAAATAGGACATGGAAACTACTAATTCATCTGACAAAGAAAAAATTACTAAAGCAGCTGTGAAGACACATTCAAAAAGTAGTGAATGAGAAAGTAAATTAGACCAAAAAAAACCTCAACACCTACTGTAAATATTGATAAATACTGTCAGCGAAGGACAACTCTTTGTGCGCAGACATGGAAGAATTATCTGTATCATTTTTGAAGAAATCTAAGAAATGTTATTTCAAAATTCAAAAAATTTAAATCAAAAGATCACAAGCTGAAACAAAGAACGCTGACTGCTAATAGCCGGACGTGACACTACATGGTGATGCTTTGTGCTCTTACTGGCTATTGCAGATAGTGATCTGCCTTCTCATTGGTGGAACAAACAGTAAATATTTGAAATATGCCATCTAAATTATTGAACAAATTTGAAAAAAGTCCTCTGATTGGCAAAACTGTTGCCAGTCAAAGCACTAACTTGGAAATTTTAGCTTGGGTGAACAGCATACAGAATGGTGAGGTATATCATTAAAACCATCTGGTTATCCATTTTTATCATTCCACCTCATCATCCTCATGTCCCCAACTAATATGCCTGGAAAAAAACTCACAAACATATCACCTGCAGTGTGTTATGTTGATTGGAGATACAGCACCCCTAAAAAGTGTTCAAACCCTTAGAAGTAACAAAGAAGTGGTCTACTCCACTCCTACAAGTTCACATTAATGGCAAGTTGGACTGACCTCAGAACACAGAGGAGCTATATAAGAAAGGGCAGAGTAGGCTGTTTCCCCTTAGAAGATTGTGTTCCTTTAATGTGGAAAGTGACATTCTTTACATTTACATCTTCTACAACTCTGGCCAGTGAGATTTTCTACACTGTACTATGACAAATTAAGTTCTCTCTCTATATAGAAGTTTTTACATTTTAGTATTATGCAGCCTTGAATCACATTGGACATAATTTGGTTTATTGACATTCATCAACATTAAAAGACTTTTTATTTAATGTCAAACTGAAAACAGATCTCTGCAAAGTGGTTTTCCACATCATCACTTGTGCACCTTATTGGTGTTAGAAGCCCCATATTTACAAAAACAGAGATCACCTTTGTAGTTAAGGTGTTTCAAATGATTATAGTATAAATGCAGCTGCATGTGTGATTGTATGTGTGATGCAGCTGTATGTGTCTAACTTACACAATGAAGAAAGAAAGAAAGAAAGAAAGAAAGAAAGAAAGAAAGAAAGAAAGAAAGAAAGAAAGAAAGAAAGAAAGAAAGAAAGAAAGAAAGAAAGAACATCTCTCCTCCAAGCAACTCCATGAAAAGGATGGATAGCAAGTCACTGAATATCCCAGGTCATCCACAAAAGCTGAGTGATTGTGCAAGAAGACTACTGAATGAGGCCACTAAGACCTCTTATAACTCCAAAGGAGATGCAAGCTACAATGATGCCTGAAGAAAGTAAGTTCCTCTTTGCATCCTTTGTTTTCCTTCCAGGTTATGCTATGCACCTCATTACCCTGAGCAGCATAATCAGATTTTTGTTTAAATTATTTTATTAACTTTAAGTTATTACCTGCCTGTTTTGAGACTGCTTGATGAATTTTTACATTTCTTTTTGTACTTTATCTAATATAACCAAGGTCAATGCAGGTTACAAGCATTAATCCTGAAATTTATTACAGATAAAAAATAAGCGATTACGTATAAACCTAGCCAGAAAGAACAGGCATAAATTCTAAGGAAACACAGATACTTAAATTCAGAGCAATTAATTATAATTTAATATCAGCTACATGTCTTCCTAAAATAGTATTGTATTAAAATATTCACTTCCCCTACTGTAAACATTTTTACATTTTATTGGGAAATAAGAACTTAATGTTTTATTGAGATTGCTTGTTACTGAGGAATCCCAAACCATAATGTCAAAATTAAAACAGGTTTTAGACTCCAATGTTAATAATTTGCCTGCTTTAGTTAAGTTTCAAGCTAGAGTGCTAAAATAAGTAGATGACCATCAAACTTGCCAACACATTTCAGAGACTCACATCTTCCAATACCAAAAAGAAAAAAAAATCAAATTTGATGACAACACTTTGTTTTCTTGATTTAGCAAGGTGTTTTTTACAGAAAGCCATTTTGGCAGTACTGAGTTATGAGACAGCCAGAGGTGTTGCCCTAGCTCAAGTTTTTGGCATTGTTTCTTGGTTTTTTAATCTTTTGTTGCTTTTTAAATATAACTTTGCATATTGTGTTATTAATTCTGCTTTTTGGTTTTATTATTTCTGTGTTTTATTTATTTGATACTGTATGTTTTCATTATTTGTAGTTTTCTTAATTTTATTAACATCGTATGTATTACTTCTCTTTGTTATTGTCATGTGTCCTGTCTCCTTTATGCAGATCCCAAGGAGTCATGGCCACCTGTTTATAATCCTGCCCCCAGTAATATAAATGGAGAGACTGCTGTCCCCACAACACCTTCCGGATTTCTGGTTTTGATTCTTTATTTTGATTTATGATTCTTGTTTGGATATACTGGCTTTTGACCCCTGCATCATGTTACATGAATGATATCTTGAATCTGATGTTTGCTCTTCGGTTTGCCATTTTTGGCAAAACCTGTTTTTTTTTTCTTATTTGTGCCTGCCTTGGTTTTGTTCCATCCATTTATAATCCTTGAATGAATGTTTACAGATTAAAATAACTCTCTTTAGCCTTTTTAGGCCAGGGTTTTTTTCCAGCTTTCCCTCTATCTTCTGTGGATTATAAAGCCTTTGCTCTAGTTTTGGGTTTATGCAAGCTATTAGCCTGCCTTTTGAGTTTGGGGCTAGACTTCCTTCTGTGGTGAAGCTCATTCTGTGCAGCCAGGTCTAGGTAAAGTGCTGGTCTACTAGTGGATTTCTGAAGCCTGCACCACTTTTTGTTTAATAGCAATATCAAAGCATACTGAAATTATTATCAATAAACATGGTCTTTTGGATTACTGTGGGAGAAAGAAAAAGACCTGGAAATAATAACATGATCCCAAATTAAAGTCAGTTCCAGGAAAAAGGTCATAACCAGAAGATCAAAAATATATCCTAACCAGTCGTGCGCCGTTTTTTTCACGTAATCATCTCTCTTGAATCGATGACCACCCAGATGTTTTTTTTGGTGTCCAAAAAGGTGGAAATCACACGGTGCCAAATCTGGTGAATAAGGAGGGTGTGGCAATACTTCAAACTTCAGTTTCTCCAGACAATCCTTGGTGTTCTTAGCAGTGAGTGGGCGGGCGGGTGAGCAGTCATTGTCTTCCAGCAAAAGTACTCCTTGAGACAGCAGTCCCCGCTGCTTGGATTGAATAGCAAGCTTCACATTGGTCTCCAGCAAGGCACAGTAACTTTTACTAGTGACTGTAGTACCCCACGGCATGTAGCGTTCGACAATAACTTGGGTGCACGAGTGGTTCCGAGGACAAGACAAAACCTTGTATTCTGCCGGATTCCAGGCACTTCCTGGCAGGTGGCACAAGTGCATTGAGACGGTGGAGACTACATTGAGAAATTACATGATCAGTTTTGTTAAGGTTCGTTCCATTTTCTGATAAATTCCATTTTCTAACTTTAGATTGACTCCCGCTTGTATAATTGTTATACTTTCTACACGTTTGACTTTGGTCTTTTAGTGTTTTCAACAATATACAGTAGAAAGATGAGATTTAATTAAAATGTCATTTTTTAAGACAAAAAATGTTTTTTTGAGAAAAAATGTAACGTTAAGGAGGTTAATGACTGCTACCAATGCAGCTACAATATTTTTAGCATTTTACCCTTGTCTCTCCTCTAATCTGGAAGTCTTGATTTTATAATCTTACTCTTCTTAAACTTTCTGCAAAAGGTGGTAACACAAATAGAGCATCATAAACTGTAAACAAATCTAAAACACTTCATCATATAAAATTAAATAATTCAATTATGAGAGGACCAACCTAGAGGTTTTCATAAGGCTAAATGTGCACAATGCTTGAACAAAGACCTCCATGTAGACTTCCTCTTTTATTTCTAGTGGGGCTACCATCATGTGAAACACTGTTAACCATGATCTTACAGTATATTGCACTGGTTCATGATTGGCTCTTACAGTTCTCATATTATGTCTTATTGGTTGCATCAGTAAGTCAATTACGTGGCTGATAACTACTTGGCATTTAACTACAAAAAACAAATTCTCTTTTTTAGTTTGCTTGAAAAAAAAAAAAGACGGTGGCAATTTTCAATTGTAAGAAACTCAGTTTTGTTTTTCCGAATCAACATGTAGTTTGGGTGTTTTTCTTTGACACAAGTGTAACCTTAAATATTCACTTTACCACCCTTCACTTGACTTGCTTTTGACACCTCAGAAATAATGGAAGAATTAAAGCTGTTTTTATATATGGGACAATACAAGCCAAATTCCTTACATTGTCGACTGTTCAAATCACTCTGTTCCTTTAATGAAGTTAATTGTAAACACTGCCATTGTCATTACTACAAACAGGACGTACAACCATACAGTTAGCTAGTGAAAAGCATTATATAATAAATTAATTGTAGCTCTTCTTAATTTCCATAATTCTTGCCTAATCCACTCATTTCTACTCCACAACATGCATAGCAATACCTTTTTGCATTCATGAAAGAATGTATCCTGTTTTACTGTATTTGTTATTTCATTAGCATGCTGTGATATATCTTGCCTAGCCATTAAAGAATACAAATGTTCTAACTATACTTTAATTAAAAAAGAACATTATAGAATATGAACAATTAAAATGATACAGTAAGACTCTGTTAAACAAATGTACCACAAATGTTCCTATGCTGGAAAAGAAACCAAGGAGCCTGTATCTGGCACTTAAAGAACAGTGATATAGTTAAATCAGTATCAGTTATTTGTTATTTGTTAATTGCAATTTTCTTCAAAGAGCCATCAACAATGTATAATTTCTGATAGATACAAAATGAAAATAAAATGAAATACATTATTAAAGCCCTTTATGTCATCTTGCGTAGGTCTGTTTTAGAAGTAAATTGGGGAAAACATGTTTTAGAGAAACATTAAGAGAAAAGCCAGAAAAAAAAGCGTCAATATAAATATTAGTGATCATAAGGCAAAGATGGCCTACATTGTCTGCATTTCTAGTTAGTGCATTGAATATTTAATTGTGTTTTAATTTAATTACATTAGATTTTATTAACTGCTCACAATATGATACATTTTATCTTGTAAGTAGGAACCTGAGCAATGTGTCATACATAGTCAGTAATGCCTATTTTATATCCATATGAAAAGAGAAGACACAAGAACACTAGAAGACCAGTATTGCTGGCTGCTTCACTGATGTTGCTGTCTTTACTTTCAAACATTTATTTCATGCCAGTTTAGAGGGCTTCACAAAGGTGTGCCATTGTGCTGTTAGGGGACCTCATTTAAAAGATAATGATGGGTATTTTTCAAAATAACTATGACTGGAAAAATAATGAACTTATCTTTTAAACAAGAAATAATCAATCTAACCTCCCATCTCACTAGTAGCAGTCAGACAGTAAGACTGGCTTTAACCTTTCACTCAAAAACTATAGTTATTTGCTTCAAAATCAATAAGAGCAAGTATAAAACGGTACATGTAAACCATAAAATCTCGGTGGGTTACATTTTCAGGCAGTTCCATTTGCAATGGCAAAAAATTGTTAAACATTTTCTAGTGGCTCCATTTCTTATTCGCAGATCATGGTTCTCAATCAGAAACAAAGAGGAGGATATCTTTCTATGAAAGACAAGAGACTCTATGAAAGTATCAGTTCTTTAACACTAGAAGTGCCATAGCTGATGCCAATTGACATTGTGTTTAAATATTTAGTCTTTCCCTCAGTTTGAACGTTACGTCCCTTATTGATTTTACCTAATTTGCTGCACTGCAAATGCCCATGTTATTGTAACTCTGAAGTTCTGTTCAAATAGCGTGACTGATAGTATTTTTCTTTGTCTTTTTACATTATAGACTATATAATAACTCCACAAGCAATGTCATTGAACACTGGTACCCAGGTGTGAACTGTTGTCTCTCTCAGTACATGTAATAATAAAGATAATAGGCTAATCTGAAAACTATCAGTGCTCCAGTTATTTCAGTTAGCTACAAAAAGTATATAAATTCACCTGAAATTACACTGCCATGTTTTCACAGAACAAGGAATACAAAGTACACCACCAGAATCAATTTGATGTGTGGAAAGGAGAACAAGACCAATGGTACATTGCGGACAGAGCAAGCTGTGAGTGAAGAGGCTTACTTTCAGAGTTTTCAGACAAGACAAATGTCTGTCTGACAATGTATTTAAATGCTAGTGTGTGAAAACATTGTAATACAATTTCAATAGAGGTTGTGTCTGGATTATTTTTTAGCTAACTGAAATAACTGCAGGACCGACCAACTGTCGGCAACTGGTAAAGAATGAAATATCAAAAATATTATCACATTTGTGATGAGTAAAATCGATTTCTATAAGAACCGTTGGCATCAGGAAGTGCATCCTGCTGTAAAAATCATGCTAAAACCTCTATTGGAGAAGTCTAATCAAAACAATAGCAACCCCCATATAAAAATGGGAATAGCTATGGAAGAAGAAGAAGAAGAAGAAGAAGAAGAAGAAACTCAATTTCTACCACAGTACTCTATCACCACATCCCACTACATTATCTACTGAGGAAGAAGGTTTCTCAGTCCTGGACTCCTGCCTGCTCAGAGTTTGCCTATCTCCAGAAGGTAGAAGTCACATCTCCACCCGTTATGGCTCATTTTGACGTCTCTTGTCTAAACTTTGTTATATGTGATGCCTTTAATGTATCATTAGCAGCAGTGCTGTCCAGGTACAGAATGGCACTGAATGACCCATTGCCTTTATCTCCTGGGCTTGAAATCCACCTGAACAAAAGTACTTTGGGGATGAGTGGAAAGCTCTAGCTTACAGTATGTATGGGCTTGTGAATGGTGGCACATGCTTCTTTATGAGCAGGCATTCATGTTAAACACTGACCATCAGGCACTCACAACCCTGCTGTCAACATCAGCCACAATGCATTTAGTATTTATCACTGGGTGGAGAGACTTCAGCACATTACAATACACCCCAGGACGTGAAAATGTGTTGGCAGATCTGCTGTCCTGTTCCTCCTCCTCCTACTCCATGACAGACCGAGGACCTGACCGGAACTTGTTCAAATGCTCCACACTCCACAGCAAGGCATTGCCTCCTTACAGGTGCTTCAACAGGCCTTCGAACATGACTCTGTCCTCTCCCAGCTGTGGGTTTTCATTCTTACAGATTGGCCCTCAGAGATGTTGAAAGGGATGTCTCCATATAACAGAATACTGGCTGAGCTGTCCTGTTGAAATGAGTTTTGTGTAGCCCTAGGGACTCATCCCGTCATTCCTAGCTGCCTCCAATCACACATCCTAAACATGGCTCAGCCCCATGAAGGCCATTGGACATTGTACGGGTTAAACTGCAATACCGGGATCTGGTGTGGTGGAATAGACAGGGATACTGAACATTTTGTTCATGACTGTACTGCATGCCTTGTCAGTAAGAAGACTGGTTCTCCTGTTCAACCCCTTCTACAGCCTGTAATGTGTTCAAAGACAATGGGAGAGGAGGAAGGGAAAGAGTGTGGAGTTCAGACACGGATCTTTGAATGTTCGCACTATGAGTGGTAAAGGGAGAGAGCTGTCAGGTATGATAAAGCAAAGAAAGGTTGATGTAATGTGTGTACAGGAGACCAAGTGGAAAGGGAGTAAGGCGAAAAACATTGGAGGCGGGTGCGTACTGTTCTACCAATGTGTGGACAGGAAGAGAAATGGGATAGGGATAATTGTAAAGCAAGAGTATTTTAGGACTATTTCGGAGGTGAAAAGAATGACAGAGTGACAAACAATGGGTAATTTAAATGTCACCAGCACATATGCCCCACAAGTGGGATGTGAGATGGAGGAAAATGAAGATTTCTGGAACAAGTTAGATGAAATGGTGAAGAGTATACCCAAAGAATAAAGAGTGGTGATCAGAGTCAAATCTTAATGAGCACATTGGTGAAGGGAACAGTGGTGATGAGGAGGTGATTGGCAGGTATGGCATTAAAGAGAGAAATGTTGAAGGGTAAATGGTGACTTTGACTTTGCTGAAAGGATGGAAATGGAGGTGGTGAATACATATTTTAAGAAGAAGGAGGAACACAGCGTGATATATAAGACTGGAGGAAGGTGCACACAGGTGGACTATGTCCAATGTCAGATATGCAATGGGAAAGGGATTAGAGAGTGGTGGCAGGGGATAGTGTAGCTAGACAGCATCAATTGGTGGTATGCAGGATGAATTTTGAGGTGAAAAAGAGGAAAAGAGTGAGAATGGAACCAAGGATCAGGTACTGGAAGCTGAGAGGAAGACTATTGTGTGAAATTCAGAAAGAAAGTGAGTCAGGCACAGGGTGGTGGTGAAGACATGATAGATGATTAGAACACCATAGTGGAGGAGGTAAGGGAGAGAGCTATGAAGGTGCTTGGTAGAGGAAAGTACAGGAAAGCTTAAAGAGGAAGAAGTTAGCACACAGGTGTACAAAGAGATGTGGTGATAGGTGAAGAGAGAAGTGACAAAGGCTAAGGAAAAGGCATATGCTGAGTTATATGAGAAGCTGGAGACAAAGGAAGGAGAAAAGCACTTGCACCGATTGACCAGACTGGGGGACCTAGCGGGGAAGGATGTGCTGCAGGTCAGGGTGATAAAGGATGCAGATAGAAATTTGCTGATAAGTGGGAAGTAAATGTGTTGAAAAGGTGGGAAGAGTATTTTGAAGGACTTACGAATATAGAAATGAGAGAGAGTGTAGGTTGGATGAAGTGGATAGATTAAATCATGAAGTACCAGGGATCAGCAAGGCTGAAATGAGCAAAGCAATGAAGAGGATGAAAAGTGGAAAAGCAGTTGGCCCGGACAATATACCAGTGGAGGCATGGAGATGTTTAGGTAGGATGGCAACATAGTTTTTAACTAGATTGTTTTAATAAAACCTTGGAAAGCCAGAAGATACCTGAGGAGTGGAGAAGAATGTATATTAGTACAAATTTAGAATAAGGGAGGTGTACAGAACTGCAGTAACTACACCATGAAGATATGGGAAAGAGTGATGGATGCTAAGTTGAGAGGAGAGGTAATGATCTGTAAGGAGCAGTATGGTTTCATGCCAGGAAAGAGTATTATAGATGCAATGTTTGCTTTAAGAGTGTTAACGGAGAAGTACAGAGAAGGTCAGAAAGAAGTGTTTGTGGACTTAGAGAAAGCATATGACAGTGTGCCAAAAGAGGAGTTATGGTAATGTATGAGGAAGTTGGGTGTAGCAGAAAAGTATGTGAGGGTGTTAGTATTCCTGCACATAAATATAGATGAAAGAAATTGAGGGACCATGGAAAGCAGATTGGGAGCCCCCAAGATGGAATATTCCTAGTTTCCCTCTTATGGGCCATAATGGGTTCAGAATTAGAGGGACAACCAGTGCTGCATGGGGGTGCTCCAGCAAGAACTCAGTGTCAGAGTACTGAGCTTAGGGGTACTCCACAGGCCTTATGGTCCCCAAATCGGTTTAGCTTAGCATTAGGATAAGTAGTATTGACAAAGCCTTGGCTGAAGGGGTGACAAGAGGGCAGAGAAAGGAAAGAAGGATAAGGGTAAAGCAGCAGGAGACACAAAGCTACATTTCTGGTAGGAAAGTGCTCTAGGCATGCTAAAATTTAGATACGGTTTACAAAGATGTATAGTAAAAGTCAGTGTGGCAGCAGGAAATTTTATTTTTCCTTACTGTTTTGTACTTTTTAGTGTCTAATACCCAAACCCTTTGATTCTTCTTTATTTTTAAAATATATTTATTTAATGTACTTTGATTTTCTTTGCTCCTTGACTGTGCTGCTACAGAATACAGCAATTTACAAATTATTGTAGAGCTGAGATTTGAAGGCCTGCAATTTACTGATTTAATCTTTGCTGCAATAACTGGTGACTTGTACATGTATCTCCAGATCTCTGTGTAAACAAATTTAGTCCATACCAAATTTTATTTGTGAAACTGTATTCTTGCTAAAGACATGCCATTTGTCATCCACTAGACTTATAGCCTTTATAATTTATAAGAGAGTAAAACACTAATAGAGCCATAAACATGAATGAGCACTCTTAACATGTAAAGCAACTCAGATACCATTTCTGCAATGTTCTCCAAAGATTTAGTTTTGAGATTTTAGCAACAGTGAGTGTGATTTTAATGATTACTGATGGGAGAAGGCTTACATTCTCTCTTTCTGCACTGTGTAGAGCATATTGTAATTTTTTTCCTACAGTTTTTCTTAGCTTTTGGCTATTTTTCTGCTGTGACCATCATTGATCTAAAAGACTATTTCCCCCTTTCATTATTTCATTACTGGTTTAAGTAAAGAATCAAGCGATGGTATCAACAAATTATCAGATTAAATTAATGCATTTAATGCAATGTTTATTTAATAATTGAAAAATTATATTTTAATGTAATGTTCTACAAACCCATTAACATTGCCTAAGTATGAGTATGTTCCACAACCATAGTCCAGTAAAGACTATGATTCATAAGAGAATGAGGAAAATTAAACATGCTGTCACATTAAAATTGTCTTATTACCATGTACTTACATTTCACTCAGTCAGCAACCACCCACTCAGCTATAGCATTATTCCCATTTCTTGACTAACAAATATGTGATCATTATATTTTTATTATAATTTTGTTGTAGTGGAAAAGCAAACAAAGGAGAAGCAAGTAAAGAACACACTTAAGTGATCAATTAGTATGAAAACAATAATGGGAAAGACTGCAAACTTAGTTGGAGAACCATAGGGTATATAGTATAGGTAAGGAGAAGAACTTTTGTTAATTTTAGGACTGCTAAGAGTGGGCTTATGAAAGATGCAGTGGTTATTCTGCTTGCTGTGCACACAATAATTGGTTGCTGCAAGTGTGTGAGTAGGGTGTTAAATACTAATTTAGTAACTGCAGACTTAGATTTTGACTACGGTGTTGGTTTGGATAAAATAAGAAAGTTCAGCTATTTTGGTAATCTGTTGAATGTTAAAGAAGGTACAACCAGCAAAGAATAAGTAATTAATAATTGTCATCAATTCTTACAAATGACTTTCTCTGATAGTAAAAGGAGAATTTGCTGTTTTAGAAGGCACAGGGGATGCACAAACCAGTGTGTTCCTTCGTGCTGGTCCCAAGCCTGGATAAATGGGGAGGGTTACGTCAGGAAGGGCATCCGGTGTAAAATTTTGCCAAATCAATATGCGGACAACAATACAAATTTCCATCGGTCGAGCCCCGGGTTAACAACCACCGCCACCAGTACTGTTAGCCAACAGGGTGCTGGCAGAAATTGGGCTACTGTTGGCCGAAGATGAAAAAGGAGAGGAAGAGGGTGGAGACGTGTCCGGAGGCAAAAGGAGAGGAGTAAAGTAAAGAGAGTGGAATTGAGGGTAGGAACTTTGAATGTTGGCAGTATGACTGGTAAGGGGAGAGAGTTAACAGATATGATGGAGAGAAGGAAGGTTGATATATTGTATGTGCAAGAGACTAAATGGAAGGGGAGTAAGGCCAGGTGGATCGGAGGTGGATTCAAATTGTTCTATCATGGTGTGGATGGGAGGAGTTATTCTGAAGGAACAGTATGTCAAGAATGTTTTGGAGGTGAAAAGAGTGTCAGGCAGAGTAATGATTATGAAGCTGGAAATTGGAGGTGTGATGATGAATGTTGTTAGTGTATATGCACCGCAAGTTGGGTGTGCAATGGGTGAGAAAGAAGATTTTTGGAGTGAGTTGGATGAAGTGATGAACAGTGTACCCAAGGGACAGAAAGTGGTGATTGGAGCGGATTTCAATGGGCAGGTTGGAAAGGGAACAGTAGAGACGAGGAGGTGATGGGTAGGTATGGTGTCAAGGAGAGGAATGAAGGTTGTCAGAGGATAGTGGATTTTGCCAAAAGGATAGACATGGCTGTGGTGAATACATATTTTAAGAAGAGGGAGGAACATAGGGTTACGTACAAGAGTTAAGGAAGATGCACACAGGTAGATTACATCCTATGCAGAAGAGTTGATCTGAAGGAGATTGAAGACTGCAAAGTGGTGGCAGGAGAAAGTGTAGTTAAGCAGCATAGGATAGTGGTCTGTAGGATGATGTTGGAGATCAAGAAGAAAGAAGAGAGTGAGGACAGAGCCAAGGATCAAATGGTGGATGTTGAAAAAGGAAGACTGCAAGGTGGAGTTTAGGGAGGAGGTGAAACAGGCACTGGGTGGCAGTGAAGAGTTATCAGACAGCTGGGAAACTACAGCAGATGTAGTAAGGGTGACAGCAAGAATGGTGCTTGGCATGACATCTGGACAGAGGAAGGAGGAAAAAGAAACCTGGTGGTGGAATGAGGAAATACAGGAGAGTATACAGAGGAAGAGGATGGCAAAGAAGAAGTGGGATAGTCAGAGAGATGCAGAAAGTAGACAAGAGTACAAGGAGATAAGGCGCAAGGTGAAGAGAGAGGTGGTGAAGGCTAAAGAAAAGGCGTATGATGAGTTGTATGAGAAGTTGGACACTAAAGAGGGAGAAAAGGACATGTACCGATTGGCTAGACAGAGGGACCGAGCTGGGAAAGATGTGCAGCAGATTAGGGTGATAAAGGATAAAGATGGAAACACACTCACAAGCGAGGAGAGTGTGTTGAGTAGATGGAAAGAGTACTTTGAGAGGCTGATGAATGAAGAGAACGAGAGAGAGAAGAGGTTGGATGATGTGGAGACAGTGAATCAGGAAGTGCAACAGATTAGCAAGGAGGAAGTAAGGACAGATATGAAGAGGATGAAAAATGAAAAGGCCGTTGGTCCAGATGACATACCTATGGAAGCATGGTGGTGTTTAGGAGAGATGGCAGTGTAGTTTTAACCAGATTGTTTAATGGAATCTTGGAAAGTGAGAGGATGCCTGAGGAGTGGAGAAGAAGTGTACTGGTGCCGATATTTAAGAATAAGGGGGATGTGCAGTGTTACTGTAGTAACTACAGGGGGATAAAATTGATAAGCCACAGCATGAAGTTATGGGAATGAGTAGTGGAAGCTAGGTTAAGAAGTCAGGTGATGATTAGTGAGCAGCAGTATGGTTTCATGCCAAGAAAGAGCACCACAGATACAATGTTTGCTCTGAGGATGTTGATGGAGAAGTTTAGAGAAGGCCAGAAGGAGTTGCATTGCGTCTTTGAGGACCTGGAGAAAGCATATGACAGGGTGCCTTGAGAGGAGCTGTGGTATTGTATTAGGAAGTCGGGAGTGGCAGAGAAGTACGTAAGAGTTGTACAGGATATGTACGAGGGAAGTGTGACAGTGGTGAGGTCTGTGGTAGGAGTGACAGATGCATTCAAGTTGGAGGTGGGATTACATCAGGGATCGGCTCTGAGCCCTTTCTTATTTGCAATGGTGATGGACAGGTTGACAGACAAGATTAGACAGGAGTCCCCGTGGACTATGATGTTTGCTGATGACATTGTGATCTATAGCGATAGTAGGAGGCAGGCTGAGTAGAGGTGGAGATATGTGGAGAGGTGGAGATATGTTCTAGAGAGGACAGGAATGAAGGTCAGTAGGAACAAGACAAAATACATGTGTGTAAATGAGAGGGAGGTGAGTGGAATGGTGAGGATGCAGGGAGAAGAGTTGGTGAAGGTGGATGATTTTAAATACTTGGGATCAACAGTACAGAGTAATGGGGATTGTGGAAGAGAGGTGAAAAAGAGAGTGCAGGCAGGATGCAATGGATGGAGAAGAGTGTCAGGAGTAGTTTGTGACAGATGGGTATCAACAAGAATGAAAGGGAAGGTCTGCAGGACAGTAATGAGACCAGCTATGGTATATGGGTTGGAGACGGTGGCACTAACCAGAAAGCAGGAGACAGAGATGGAGGTGGCAGAGTTAAAGATGCTCAGATTTGCACTGTGTGTGACGATGATGGACAGGATTAGAAATTAGTACATTAGAGGGTCAGCTCAAGTTGGATGGTTGGGAGACAAAGTCAGAGAGGCGAGATTGCATTGGTTTGGACATGTGCAGAGAGAGATGCTGGGATATTGGGAGAAGGATGCTAAGGATAGAGCTGCCAGGGAAGAGGAAAAGAGGAAGGCCTAAGCGAAGGTTTATGGATGTGGTGAGAGAGGACATGCAGGTGATGGATGTAACAGAGCAAGATGCAGAGGACAGAAAGATATGGAAGAAGATGATCCTCTGTGGCAACCCCTAACGGGAGCAGCCGAAAGAAAGAAAGAAAGAAAGAAAGAAAGAAAGAAAGAAAGAAAGAAAGAAAGAAAGAAAGAAAGAAAGAAAGAAAGAAAGAAAGAAAGAAAGAGAAAGAAAGAAAGAAACTGTATGGAATTAGGTCTGCTTGCTGATATCCTTGAGGAAAATTAAAAACTAAAACACTGTTTGAAATTATTGAGATTGGAAAAACCAGTTTGATGCAGAATGTCTTTGTGGAGAAGAAGGTAACTGAAATATAGACAAAAAGGACTAGTGTGGTACTTGTAAGAGCTTCACCTCTTGGTCTGTTCAAGAAGAGACAGGGAAAATATTTGTACTGTAGTACAACTAAACAAGCCAAAACTATGACAATTAAAGGCAGTTTTTGTCAAGGAAGACAGTGTGTTCTGCTAGGCATATTTCCAGATTTAATCACTGCTGCCTTTACCTTGAATCTGCCTGGGAGCCAAGAGAGTAGTTATGGTACTCTATGAGAAAGCTGGTAGTAGCAGAAAGGTATATGAGGGTGTGTGCAGGGTATGTATGAGGACCGTGTGACTATAGTGAGGTGTGCAGGTGGAATGACAACCTGGTTCAAGTTGAGAATGGGATTTCATCTTGGATCAGCTCTGAGCCCTTTCCTGTTTGCAATGGTGATGGACAGGTTGACAGATGAGATCGGAAGGAGTCTCCATGGACTATGATGTTCGTGGATGACATTGTTATCTTTAGTGAGAGTAGAGAACAGGTTGAAACAAACCAAGAAAGGTGGAGGTATGCACTGGACAAATGGGGAATGAAAGTCAGTAGGAGTAAGATAGATTACATGTGCGTGAATAAGAGGGAAGGTGGTGGAAGGGTGCAACTGCAATGAGCAGAGGTGGTGAAGGTAAACAAATTTAAGTACTTGTGTTCAAGAGTTGAAAGCAATCAAGAGTTCAGCAGAGAGAAGAGAGTGCAAGCAGGGTGGACTGGGTGGAGTAGAGTGACAGGAATGATTTGTGATAGAAGAGTACTTGTAAGATTGAAAGGGAAGATCTATAAAATGGTAGTGAGACCAGGTTTGTTGTATGGTTTGGAGACAGTGGCACCGATGAAGACAGGAGGCAGTGCTGCAAGTTGTAGAGTTGAAGATTCTATGACTTTCTTTCGGAGTAACAAGACAGGATTACGCATGAGTATATTAGTGGGACAACACAGGTACAACCGTTTGGTGACCAAGTGAGTGAGGCTAGATTGAGAGGGTTTGGGCACGTGTAGAGAAGAGATGATGGGTACATCGGGAAAAGAATGTTGAGGATGGAACTGCCAGGCAAGAGGAAAAGAGGAAGGCCAAAGAGGAGGTCTATGGATGCCGTATGTTGGAGGACATGAAGGCAATTAGTGTGGCAGAAAATTATGTAAAAGACAGGGATAGATGAAGATTGTTGATTCACAATGGCAACCCCTAAATGGGAGCAGCCGATTGTATCAATGTTGGGGTACACTGCAAATAGTATTTATCAGCAGTGCATTGTTTTAAAAACTGAAATTCTGGACACATTTATGAAACAATCATATTTCATCCTTTACGTTGCCTGTCAATGCCATTAAAAGTTTCAGCATGTGTTGTGTTTTAACATTAAGCTTTAGTAAACATTTTGGCCCAAATTACAATTGTGTATAGTGCTGCAGGTTTGGCCTCATAGTTCCCCATGACCTTATAATGGGGTTAAACCAATTTAAAATGGATGGAAGGCATGTGCGTTCTGCAGTTATCTTTATCTAATGATAGAGTAGCTGAAGAAAAACTACAATGAGCATTTTGTTTAAATTAATATATTTATTTTTTTTATCTTCCTTTAAATGTTCCCGTTTTTTCTCTGATTGTTTGTGTTATTCAATACTAAAGCACAGAACCAACTGAATTTCCCATTCGGGGATGATAGAGTTCACCTTAACCTTGATGTTGATTATTAACAGTCTTCTTTTTTAATATTTTAGTAATATTCTTTGCTAGAACAATGTGTTTTGTTACCTTTTGGTTCATAAGTGTTTCTGCTCTTTCTGTCTTGGGACAATGACATCACTGGAAATGTTATTACTGTGCTGCATACATGTGTTCATTGGTGTGTGAGTTCATAGGCTTCATTCTGTATACTCATATTTCATCTGCAGGGCTTCTTGGCCTGAAAGTTGCTATAGCTTAGGCAGGTGGCAAGCTGTATGACTGTAGGCAAATCTGTACAAAACACAAAAGAAAAGATTTGAGGTTATAAAACAGAATTTATCATTTTAAAGTTTATACCTGAAGATTGATGACTCAAACAAAATAAGGTTTATTGTTTCCAAAACAGCCCACTGTGAGCCTGAATTGGATTAAGTGAATTTGAGAATGTTATGTTTTCAAAACAATTAAAGAACCAATTTATTTATTCTGAGTTATGAATCTGTTGCTTCTTGTGTTTTGACATCTGATCTAGAGAAGCCAACCCCTTTCAGAGAATTATGACTACAAAATGTGCGATGCTTAGGAAACAAAAAATAGTGCAATCTTACTGTATACCTCACTTACTATGTCTTGGCCAGTAAGACAGATTCCATTAGGCATATGCAGTTTAAGAAACTTTGGACATCTATCTTTCAGTTTTCTAAACCAACCAATATGTTCTTAAGACCCAAAGGCTTTCTTGGGTGCAAGACAGGGATCAGTCCTGAATAAGATGTCAGTTCATTGCCAGGCACGTTTCTTTAGTTTGCATTTTCCATTCATCCTAACTGTGGAACATCATGAGTCATAAACAGAAGTGTAATTTAACACAATCAAGAGTTTTATCAGCTCCCAGGTTAACACAAACTAGAAGGGCATATGTCAAGCTAAAATTTTCACGACATTCATGGCAGGGAATGAGAAGCAACTGACGTTTTTCATCCTGATTATATATCTCCCGATATATTAGGTCTTGATCTAACACAAAGTGAGGCCCTTGTGCATGGTTGTTACAGTAGGATGGTCATTTATAAGAACAATAATGTTTCTAAAATGCCTTAACAAGTCATCATTCCATTGCTCCTATTTAAAGATAGATGAGAGTTTTTCATATTGGAAGAATAACCCATGTAGTAATTAATTATGGTCAGTAGGACAGCTCTATAGTTTCTTAGAGTTGTCTAATAATGCCTATGAACTTTTCAGTATTCCTCTGGGGCTTTCTCTGTACAAGCCATGATAAGATATTCTGGAAGCCTGTGAACTACATAATCAGTGGTTATGATTCTGACCATGCAATTGTTGTAATTTTCCATGGGTCTTAACCACCATGCCATCTGTTCCCACAAATCAAATATTAGAGCCTGTAAAGGCTATACTGGGTCATACTTCCAGTTCCAGCACCTTTTCATACATACTCCAGAAGTTATGCCTGAACGGGCCAAAATTTCTCTTTTCAGCATGTTATAATCTGATGTGACACCCTCCTCAAGATCGTAATAGGCCTTTAAATCTTCACTGTGGAACACCAGTCTGGAAAGATGTACAATTGCAATTGTTGCTTGTTTTTTTGCTTTTCAATTATACAGGGTTACCAGGTGGTACCCCAACTCTTTATCATTTTCTTTCTACTCTTTTACAGTGGTGTAGTCAGCAGAATTTGTTGCAAAGATGTAAGAGCAAAAGGATGTGGTGGCCTTCGTCCAGGCCCTGGCAGTGGAATTCCAGGCAATCAAAGTCCAGGTTGGGAAACAATGGACTCAGCTTGCTGAGGTGGAGGTATGTCACCAAACACGTATCGCTATCCAACGGGAGCAACTGATGAGACTGGCCCAGTTATTGTTGTCACTTTATTCTGATGACGATATTGAGTCTTTTTCTCTAGTGTTCAAATTTACTGCTACCCATCATCACTAGGAATGTATGGATTGGGTGCACATGCTGGGGCCAATCTTGAGGGGACTGGCTCGGAAGGTTTATTATGTCCTTGACAAGCAGGTTGCTGCAGATTACGACCAACTCAGAGATGAGGTGCTGCTGAGATATGGTGTCTGTCCAGATTAGCAGGAAAGGGCCTGTCAGGAGAGAAGCCAGCATGCTACCAGGTATTCGAATTATGGGGCACAGACTGGCATTGGCTAACACCAGGAGCCAATGAAAAGAAAAGAATGGTCGAACTGGTAGCCTGTGACATCCTACTGAACACTCTCCCCGATTTTATTGCCTACCTAATCCTACGACAATATTATCAGTCCATGAATGTTCTCTTAGAAGCCCTTGAGCTCCTTGGGCGGCCTCACAAGTCGAACATTTGGAACGGTTGCCACAAGTCTCTGACAGGATGTGTCTCAATTCCTGAGCACACCTATCGTGAAATGGAAACATCAGACAACTGGAAACAGAAGCACACCCTCCCCCCCGCTGAGCCGACAGACTGCACCTCTGTATGAGGAGAAAGATATTTTTCACTGCCAATCCCTTATCCCACTCTTGCACCGGGGTGGATGTAGTCAATGGGAACAAAATAACTGCACTTACAGATTGTTGTTGCATGCAGTTACGTGCTTCCACAACAGTGGAAAATCGGTTTGACCAATCTAACCTGTATCCATGGTTTAACTAGATGGTACAAGTCCATCTCCTGTATAATCAGTTATCACAAGGTAACCCTTAAGAGCTGAGCAGCTGTCATGGACAGTTCACTTTATCCAGTGATACTGGAGTGGGACTGGTTACAAATGAAAAACGGAGAAGCACAGACCATCCTAGGTAAAACACTGGGCCTCTCAATAGACTGTGATACTTCAAGCTGTCTCCATGTCACTCTGTCAGCTTGCTGCAGAGCCAGATCACATAGCTGCCTAGTATCACGTGAGCAACGTAATGCCATCCCACACTGACGTCTTCCCGGAGACGGAAAGTGAGATGTCATGGAACATTGCTCTGCCACAAAGGTCGCTCCAGACCCATTTTCAGAGTTAAATTTCCAGTTTACGCATACTCCAGCTTCATTCAAAAGTGAACAATGGAATGATGATTTCCTCAAGTTTGCCAAAAATGTTTTTTTTCTGATCAGTGGGCAACGTACGTCCTTCTAATGCCCCTACTTAAAAATTATTTGCTGTAAATTATGACTGAGCATGAGGATAAGATGAGGTCATTGTTGTTAGTCCCGTGAACTTACTGGAGGCAGGTTTGCAATCTAGTACACACCCATCTCCCAAGTGCCAGACTGGGAACCAAGAAGACGTTAGAATGGATTAGATTCCAATTTTATTGGCCGTGAATTAATGAGGAGGTTCAGCATTTTTGTGCTTCCTGTCTGGAATGTCAATTACGGTAGATTCCTAGCAAGGACTGTGCTCCTCTCGTTCCATACCATTTGAGAGCATGGGGTTGACATTGTGGAACAACTTGAACCCTCTGCATGTGGCCATAAATATATCCTGGTGATAGCTGGCTACACTACCTGGTACCCAAGGCTATACCCTTAAGACTGGCCAATTCCAAGAATGTCTCTTTGGAACTGGTAGGGGTCTTTGCGATTGTTGGCATACTGAAAGAAGTCTTAACAGACCAAGAGAAGTGTTTCACCTCAGACATGTTTAGGGAGGTTGCCAAGTTACTCCAAATTAAGCACCTTAAGACCTCAGAGTATCATCCTCAGTCTGTGGTTTAGTGGAGCAGTTTAAACAGAAGCTCACACAAATGTTACGCAAGGTGGTTAGTGAGGATGGGAGGAACAAGGATCAGTTACTCCCTATCATGCAATACCAGGAGGTGCCACAAGCCTCCTCTGGTATTTCACCTTCTGAATTATTATATGCGTGAGAACACCAGGGAATATTGGCCATATTAAAAGAAGGATTGGAGGATGAGGGACTCCATTCTACCAATATTCTTCAATATATCACACAATTATGCAATAGATTTAAAAAAGTTCAACCAATTCTAAAAGAGAATATGAAGCATGCACAATCAGCCCAGGCACGCTATTATGATGGTGTGCGCTATTATGATGATGGCACGTCTCTTCTGGAATTTCATCCCAAAGATTGAGTTATTTCTTATTCCCACTTAACATTCTGAATTGCTGGCACATTGGCAAGGGCCATATGAAATTGTGGAGAGGAAGGGCCTGGTCAAGTATTTGGTTAAACAACCGAATCATCAATCAACTGAGCAAGTATGCAATGTCAATTTGTTGAAATCGTGGAAGGACAGGGAATCTGATCCCTACTCCTGACAACCTTGTTCATTCTTCACTTAGAAAAAAAAAACATTAATTTCGATACTACTAGACTATATGCATACGCAATTGCTGACATACTTCTGGGGAAATCTCAGCCAGCTCAGTCACTTCCGTTGTCCATACTGCAGTTATGATTTTGGTTTAGTGTGATTAATGTGAGAAAATGTCTGAGAAAAGAAAGTTCTGTACCTTCAGCGTGCAGATAGCTCCACAGCTGAACATTGTTGTGTACCTTTATGTCAAGCTTCCAGCATCTGATGCAGAAACCTGATCTAAATGGATAGTCGCTATCTGGAGAGAGAACTTTACAGTTAGTCCCCATACCCGAGTTAGTAGCCTGCATTTTAAAAAAGAGGATTTTCATGAGCCAGGGTCTGATACAGGGTGGCAACTGTTGAAGAAGGGAGTGATTTCTGTGTTGTTTGGATGGAACAATGTCTTTGTTCCACTTTCAAGACCGGGTTTGGGAGAGGAGAAAGCAACCGATGGCAGGTGACACATTGGGCGAGGAGGACTATGATAAAATCCTTTAGGACCACAACTACGCTGCGGATATAACAGTTGTCGACCTAGCGCTATATGAAAACACATCTCTCAGAGGGAAGTTCCTCCAGCTGAGGAAACAAATTGAGAACCTTACAATGAAGCAGCAGTTTGGCATTCACTGTTTTGCTGCCTCAGACATAGGCATTTGTTTTTTTTACAGGTTAAGATATCCAACAGACTCATGTTATGTATTAAGCTTACCTACATATTTACCTGTCCCTGAATAAAGTTTAAAGAGTAATTATTGAAATTCTTTTTTTTTTAAAGAAGTGTAATGTAATCACATATTTGTCCCATGTAAATTCATAGTAGACACAAGGTTTTAATACATCCACATCTTACCTTCATAATTATAGATATAGCTTGAATAATATAGCTTCAAGCCCTTCATCCCTATATTGTGCAAGACATTAAAACTGAACCTGTGGTTATTGTCCAAGAATGCCTGTATCGCCACCGGGAGGCAAAAAGAGTCAGAAATGGAGCATGAGATGAAGAGAATGCTATATTTTGCTGTAATAGAGGAAACTTTTAGGCCCTGGTCTAGCCCCATCGTCTTGGTCCTATAATCTGACAGAAGTTGGTACTTTTGTAATGTATTCCATTGACTTAATCAAGTTCCTCAATTCGATGCTTATCCAGTGCCGCAAGCAAACAAAATCCTTGAGTGGCTTGGAAAGGCTTAGTATTTGACCCCACTTTACATGACGAAATGGTATTGGCAAATTCTTTTAACAGAATCTACTACAGAGAAGACTACATTTAGCCCCAGTAGCAGCCATTGGCAGTATTGTGTTCTCCCATTTGGATTGCATGGGGCTCTGGGGACCTTCCAGCATCTGGTGGATAGAATGCTCCGGCCCCACAATTCCTATAATACCGTCTAACTAGATGAAATTGTCTACTATTCTGTCACATTGGAAGAACATGTGCAGTAGGTCCATCCTAACATGGTGATATGGGATATTAAGGCAGAAGCCTCATTCCATGATTCAAAACAGGCCCTGATAGGAACACCTGTGCTAATAACTCCTGATTTCTCTTTATCTTTTGTTTTACAGACTGATGATTTGGACACAGGTTTCGAGTCCATGCTGAGCCAAAATGTTGATGGTGTTGAACACCCCATTATGTTCCTTAGCTGGAAAATATTCGATTGGGAGACAAGGTATGCTGCAGTGGAAAGAGAAGCCTTGGCAATAGAGTGGGCTATTAACCAACTAAGGTACTACCTCTAGTGATGTACCATGCACCCCTCCAGTGGATGGCACTTCATAACGGGTCAAATCCAAAGGTCACCAGGTGGTTCTTGGACCTTCAGCCTTATCGGTTCAAAGTCCTCCCATCTAAAAGGTTCTCTTCATGCCAATACCAATGCTGTCTCTTGTAGGCATGACTTTGCGGTCCGGAGGTGGGTGGTTGATCCTGTCATGTGTGTGCACATAGGGAACAGCTTAAGGCTCTAGTGATTGTAATTACCTGCCACTACAGGGTTTGGATGCTGTAGTCTAATGCCTTTTCACTTCCTCCCTCTGCAGACCGGATGAATGACAGCTGTAACATCTCTGACATCACTTCTGGTGTCTGTCCTCCTGGACCTGCCTCTTCTTGCAAGAAGGACATGGATGTTTGACCATTTTGAAATCTGTTAACTCAAGTCTGAAAAGATGTTCTTTTGCAATTGTTGCATGTTTTTTTTTGGGGTGTCCCAACTCTTCATTATGTTCTGTTTACACACTTACAATATATATTCAACCTGAGTGTGATATCATGGTAAACATGCTGCAACACATACATTTATAAGAAAACATCCGCTGCTGTTGCAATGTAAATTGATAATTTAATTTTCAAGTATTTTACTGGCTTTTACAATTGCTTAGCTTAGCTTGTGTACTGTAATCATATTTGCTACCTCACAAAATGTATGATTGTGCATGTACATTTTTATTTTACACTTATAAAGCCAGATGTTTTTATTTTTCCATTTAGAAAGCTGATAAACCCTTGTCAACCCCTATTTGCTTGAATCAACTTTTAATTTTCAATTAAACTATTAATTTTAAATTTTAAAAGGGCATTTATTTTATGAAAATGTAACCTATCTTTTTTAAAATTATCTTTCAATGTTCAAAACTTTTCTGTTCTATGGAAGCAGAGACTACCTTTAAGTATCTGCCTTTAGATATATTGTAACTAATACTGAAGTCTTTAGAGTATCATCTAAGGTCTCCTGCAATTAGGTTTGCTAGTTTGTACATCAATCATAACCAACACTGACTTCTAGCTGTTGTTTCTTTTCTTCAAAGTCGCTTTGATAGTATGATTATTTGTTTTTGATCATATCTGGTTGTCATGAAAGAAGCTTTTATTCCAAAAAAACAATTGGATAATTTTGGTATTGCAGCTACTCTATTACAGTTCTACAGTAGTTTTGACCCATTGCAGTAATTGTGTTTTATAGAAGAGTAAATTTAAGTATCTAATACATTTATTGTTCTTTTATAACCATACTTGCCTTTTTCTGAAGACATTAAGTCATAAAGCCATTTTTAATAGGCCAGATGTACCATAAAAAATACAATAATACATCTCATGTTTCCCTATAATAAGATTTTCACACAATTAACCAATATAACAAAACATGATTTTTATCTATAAAACTAAAGCAAGATTACTTTCCACAGATATTATGAAAATCCCTTTAACTCAATAATAATAATAATAATAATAATAATACATATTATTTAAGGATCCTTTCATGTCACTCAAGGCTGCTTCACAAAGTAAACCAGACCTTTAGTAAAAGTGACAGTAATAAAGCAACAGTAAACATTAAAACAATAGCGCACACTAAAACAATAATTTAACATTAATCAGTAGTGAAACCAGCATAAACTAAGCCATAATGGATAAGAGTAAGTGGTAAATATCATAAGGAATAGTTGGATTACAGTGCCAAGGCCTGTTAGAATAAGTTAATTTTTAAAGCCGTTTTAAAGTTTGTAATGGAATCCAGATTTTGGATGCTGGAGAGTAAAGTGTTCCAAAGTTTGAGTGCAGCAACAGAAAAGGCTCTAGCATCCATAGCTTGGATAGTTAGTAAACCTGCAGATAAGGATTGCTGGGAACAAACAGAAGTAAAAGGTTTAGGAGGTCAGTGATGTAGCTAGAGGCCAGATAATGTCAGGTCAGGCCAGGTTCTGGTTGGCAACCCCTCAGGCAGACATGCGGTCCAGTCCCTCCCTCCGGAAATGACCATCTATTTTCCACAGCCAGGTGTTACGTAGGCATCCCCTTCGCCTGGTCCAGCCACTCTGGTCCTCAACAATGAGGATCCTGCATGCCGGACGACCCTTGGGGAATCACGTCACATGGCCATAGTGCCGTAACTGACACTCCCTCACAATGCAGGCAATGTGCCTCATTTGGGACTCCATGAGCAACAGCTCATTCGACACAAAGTTAAACCAGCAGTACCCAAGGATTCTCCGAAGAGACACAGTACCAAAGGAGTCTAGACTTCATCTCAGGTCACTGGATAGCGTCCATGTCTCGCTAACATATAGCAAAACAAGAAATGGCAGGTCTCTAAACACCTTTGTCCTTTTGCAAAGATATTGGAGTGCCACACACCCCTTTTCAGCAACCTCATGACGCCACCTGCTCTCCCAGTAGATCTACAGACTTCATAGGAAGAGTCACTACAGACATGAATGTCACTGCCGAGGTAAGTAAACCTCTCGACAAGGTCAACACTCTCTTCACAGACAGACACACTGCTGATGGCTGTGTCCAAGATGTCTTTAAAGGACTGGATCTTAGTTTTTATCAGGACACCCGCAAGCCCAGGCACTTAGACTCTTCACTCAGTCTCACGAGAGCTCCCATCAGAAACTCCCTCAACTCTGCAAACATCACAGCATCATTCACAGATAATGTGAAGCTTTATATATTGAAATTAATCCAAAACACCACAGGGAGATAGTAGAGCCGAATAAGGTGAGATGTAATATGGTCGACTAACTTGGTGTGCGTGATGATCCTGCTGCAGAGTTTTGAAGGAGCTGTAATCTGTAAGGGGGTTTGTTAGAGATGCCAGAAAGAATGCCATACTTCAGTGCTATGTTATGTCCATGCAGGGTGAATTCTGGCAATATTTCAAATGTGGTAAAAAGCACTGCATGAGACATTATTTATATGCGGGGCAAAGGAAAGAGTGCTGTTCAGGATTACACCGAGGCTCTTTACCTGAGTGGAAATGGGTATGGTGCAGTCATCAAAGGAAGGGTGAAACTGTTGCACCTAACATGTAGTGATTTAGAGCCTATAATCAGAAATTCAGTTTCACTAATATTGATTTTAAGGAAACTGACTGTCATCCAGGTTCTTATATTAAGGAGTCAGGAAGTGAGAATGTCAGGTAGAATAGTGGATGTAGGTTCAATGGATAAATAGAGCTGAGTGTCGTCAGCATAGCGATGGAACTGAATATCATGACAAGGGAAAATATTACCTGGGAGGAGAAGATAAATGATGAACAGGAGTGGACCCAGTAGAAGGCCATGTGCAGCTCCCTGTGTAACTGTAGAGCAGTGGTCTCAACATTCAGTCCTCAGTGGCCCTTGTGGCTAAAGGTTTTTGTTCTAACCAGTTTCTCAATTAGTCAAGCCTTGTTACGTTTAATTGATCTCATTGTTTAATTAGCTGACCTTTGTTTCCTTTTATTCTGCATTTAGAAAAGAGCAGTAGTGTCAGATTTACACTTATAGGAAATTAAGACATATTTTTATTCTTTCTATTTCTTTAAATTATTACTTTGTCTATTAGTTTGTTTTTTAATTCATTTTTTCTGTGGAATTTGCTTTCTTAATTGTATCTGAATACAAGCAATTAATGTTGAGCAGAGCCAACACCAGCACAGATTACTCTGAAAGAAGCAGTTACTTCAGTGGTACCTACATGTGTGTTTATTAGGAAATAACCAAAACATTAAGAAAAGAAAAGGATAAAAATGAACTCTGACCCATCTAACTCATATACATTCCTCCTTCATTCATTCATTCAGTGCAAATACAGCATAACCAGTTTGTCATTTCCAGAGGGTTATAAAAAATTAGAAAATGGGAAATAATGGCTTGCTTAATTAAGGTAGAAGTCCAATTAAGAGAAGAAATGGACTTGGACAAAAATCTGCAGCCACAGGACGACCTGAGAACTGAACGTTGAGAATCACTGCTTTAGAGGTCTCAAGGTCTTGATTTGAACAAAATGCTTTCTGTCTTTAAGATAGGAAGAGAGCCAGAGATAAGCAACAGCTTGGACTTCAGTGATGAGCAGGCATTCAAGGAGTAACTGATGTGATATAGTGTGAAAGGCAGCGCTGAGATTAAGGAGGATAAATAATACTTTTAGTGGCTCGCTAAATCTGCCGGTGAGGCAATGCAAGGTAAACCAAGCTGAGAATCAGTTATACTGGAGCAGTCATCTGGATTAATATGTTTAATGTGTCGATATGACATGCAGAGCTTAGTCTTAGATATCATGCAGAGTTTAAGTCTGTTTGGAATAGCAAAACATTATGGCTAGATATGGGTAGTTCTGCTGTTGTTATGTTGGAAGGTGTGACACCAGAGCAGCAGACTAATTCAATAATATGCCCTTTGTTGTGGGTTGGAAACTTCACATAATGAGTGAGATCAAAGCTTTCAATTATTCCACTGTAATCTTTTGTAATGAAATATTTATAATGATCATATTGCAGATTGAAGTCACCCATTAAGACAAAACTAAGAGACACCACACTGAGGATGGGTTAAAACAGTAAAGAGGTCAGTAAAGAGAAAAGTTGATGGTTTTGGTGGTCGTACAGAACAGCAATAATCACAGGTAGTTGGTCCACGCAGTTTGACAGCAGTCCAACAAAAGATTGAAAATGCTTTGTGGATCAGCTGAAGACAATAAAGTTCCTCTGGTGAGTACCTCAAGTAAAGGGTCACACTAGTGGTGGTAGTCTGTATGATAGATACAATGGTCCATGACAGGATAAAGTTCAAAAATGACTCGATACCTGCTATACAAAAGCCAAGAATGGAAGGTGGTCAGCACTGGAGCAAACAGATCTGTAATCCATTACAGTAGAATAAAGTTTTTTCAGCAATGTACAAAAGGATATTACTTCTCAGTGTAATGTTCATCTGTTAAATACTGAGATTAAAAGTAAATAAATGAAAAGCAAACAAACAAACAGGATTCAGCGAGCAGCATCATCATGTCAACGTTCACTCCTAGAAGTTTCTCTGTATTTTATCAGCTTCAAATTAACAAAGAAAGAGTATTAAGTGAAACTTGTTTTTTTTTCTTTAATATATTTAATAGCACAATTCTTAGATGTCACATGTAGAAATTATTCTTTATCAAATCATAAAGACTATGTTTACTGTTAAAAAGAAATGATTGATTTTTTTAAAAGGTATTATATATTTGGATCTTGAAATGAGGTAGCTTTAAACAAAAGAATTTATTAGTTTTATTTTAAAAATTGTAGGGAATTTTGTATTAACAAAAAAAAAACAAAATTTAAGTTTGTTTTTGAACCTGAAAAATTTTATTCATGTGAAAAAGTCACTGCCCCCTATGGAGTGTGTAGCTGCATTTATACCAAGTGTCACGCCCGTGGGAGACAGCTAAAAGGCTCAAAAGACAGTAATTCCTCACCAAACTATGGGATGGCAAAGTACATTAATCCTTGCTCTTTTCCATTGGCAGAAAGATCACGTGAAATTCCACTTAGGTCCGATATGGTCACTTCAGGGTCCAGTATCAAGACAGCGCTTCTGGTTCCGGCCCAAGGACGTCACATTCCGGGTCCGGACACATTATTTCTGGTTCTGGCCATGTCACTTCCAGTTCTGGCACTGAGGATGTCACTTCTGTTCCTGTCTGATGACATCATTTCCTGTCTGCCACATATATAGCCGCCATGATTTCTATACTGTTTGTTCTCTTGTTATGGACTGAGCTGTATCAATTTGAACCACCTTTTTGCAACCATTTGGCTGCCAATTTCAAATATACGGGCGGCTACCTCCAAACCTCTTTTCTTGTGTTGGCTGAATCATTTTACACAAGTTATCAAAGTTCTGCAGCTTTAAGTTTGCTTCACAGGACAGTTCAGGCCCTAGTGGAATGCATCCTCTTTAATAAAATCCCTGTGTGCGTCCAGGTGTCTGTGTTTGGGTGTCTTCTGGTGAAGTGCGCATGCGTGGGGCACGGTGCGATGCGTGATATTACTGTCAGAGAAAGTTAGAGGCGTTTTACAGAAATACAAACCAGTATTACTGCGAGAGGAAATTAAAGGTACACAATACAGTGACGCATATTACAGCCACATACAAGCCAGTATTACTGTCAGAGGAGATTAAAGGCATATTACCGACGCGCACGCCTGTATTACCGCAAGAGAAAATTAAAGGTATATTACGGACTTACAAGCCAGCGGACATACAAGACGGCATCCTTCAATAAGGGCGCGCACAAAAAGGCGACCTCAATTGGGCGCTGCGAATAAAGGCGTGTGTAAATAAAGATCTGCACCTTTGTTGCTCTTCACATATTCCAGAGCCATTTGAACTAAATTATCTACGAACGCCTTTATTCGCTGCGCTCAATTGAGGTCTCCCTTTTGAAGCTCGCCTTTTTGTGCGCGCCCTTATTGAATAGAGCCGTACAAGACAGTATTACTGTCACAGAAAATTAAAGACACACAATACACGGCGGCAGCCCACGAAGAACGGTCAGCTCAGCAAGTATACATCAACAAAAGAAAGGCTGAAAGAAAGAAAAATATGACCAACAAAAAGAATGAGGTCAAAGTCCCTTGCCATTTAATATAGACTGTTCCTACTAATGTTTATGCACTACTGTTCTAACACCCGTTATTGTAACGGGCTAAATTACTAGTTTTCAAATAATTCCACAGACCAGATATCTTCATTTTAAAACTTTTAGTAAAATTTCAAAGCAAAACAACTCACACAAAAATAGAGAAAAACTTGATATTAAAGAAACGAAAGGTTCTTGTTTAAAGAACGTTCTGTTTAAGGCTTACTCTTCTTATTTCATGTTTCTCTAAGTTTGGTCATACAGTTGTACTTTCAAACGTTCATATCAAAACATTCACAAAATTGTATGCCAATCTGCTGTTTGCAAAGTTGTCTAACAGTCCATGCTAGCAATGAGACTATTTCCTAGCTAGCTTAATGAACACTCGGTTTTACAGATAAAGTGAAAAAAGTTCTATTTCATATTAACTTACAGAGGGTAAAGACTATACCACATTCTAAGTAACTAGAAGAGACTGATATACTGTTGTTGAAAATAAGCAATGCTAACATTATCATTAAACATTCTAATATTGGCTCTTACACATCTGGCACCTAATTATTTATACAGAAGCAGAGACAATTGCTATATTTCACTTCAAAAAGAGCCAAAAACTATTCTTACACTCCAAATATTGTTTTCAGATCACTAGCAAATAACTGCAAACAAATATTTAGGAATTTCTTATTTCAATTATTAGCTGTTTCTTGTAGCAGGCCCAGTTTATTCACAGATCTGTCCAGTCTGTGGGTTTTCGTACACAAACTGTACACAAACTCTTCTGACTGTACCTTTGGCATCTGGTATTGTTTTGATGATTCATCCCCTTACCCAAGAGTTCTAGGGTGCAGCATCGTCTACTATTAAAACAATGACTCCTGGTTCAAAATTTCTTCTTGATGTAAGCCATTTGTGACGTTCTTGAAGTACTAGCAAATACCCTTTAGACCAGTGTTTCCCAAACTCGGTCCTGGGGACCCCCTGTGGCTGCAGGTTTTTGTTCCAACCAGCTTCTGTTTTTAATTGAACCCCTGGGCTAATTAAGTGAATGGTTATTTCCCAAGTTCAGTGTTTTGGGAACAATATAGAAATTAGAAAACTAAGTTTGCTAAAAAATATATATTAAAATGTACCAAGCAGTTATATGGGAATAATGTATTTTTTTTCTTTTTAACAGTATTTTCATCTTGATTTCCATTCTACTTTTCAAGGTCTTCTAATTGTTTAATTAATCTGTTATTTACTAATTAGTGGGTCTGATGCAACAGTAGTTGCAGCCTTTGATTATTCAGTGTTGTTTGCCAGCATTTCTGCTCTGCTTGATATAAATTGTCATTAATAAGATACAGTACAATGAAGTTGGAAAACTGCACAGAGAAAAGGCAAAATATAATGAAATCAACAAAAGAGAGTTAAGCATTTAAATCCACCATTTTTGCTGACTTGCTTTCACATTATCTTCTGCCAGTTACACAATTTGAAATCATTTTTCTGATAGTTGAGCTAGCTTGAGGTATTCAATATTTCTGGCATGACTGAGAAGACATATAATTGTACCCACAATGTCTGATTTCTTTGTGAATGTGCTGTAATATAAGAGAAGCAATATGTAAATGCCTGTGGAGGATTGCAGGATGTTTAGCTTCTTCTGGCATAGCAGCTTTATTGAGTCTAGCTCCAACTCCAAGTATTCCATTTTGTATGATCGGGTTCAGTTTAAAGATCATTATTACTTCTGGATAATCTTGTAGCTGACTGAGGCGGATAAGCTCTGAGTGAGCTTTGGCCAAGTCTTCTGAAGAAATCGGGTTTGGTTTCAATGTTAGCTTTTACCTTTTCATGTGTTCTGTAATGAGCATTTTTTGTTTTTCTGGGTTACTTTCAAATTCACTGACTTCAAGATGAAATGTCTTTCTTTTGTTTTTTAAGTGCAGAACTATATCTTTAAACCATGCCACCGCTTTCTTTAAGCGTAGCCATTCTGAGAAGTAGGTGATGAGTTTGTTTACAGCTTCTGTTCTTGTCATGTTAACTGCACAGATTTAAATTAGATTTAAATCTCTGGATCATCATCAATAAGTGAATATTTCAGTTGGTCTGGTCTTTTTTGCCACTCATATATATCATAAATTTCCTATTAATTACAAATTTAGGTATGTACCTCTCCTGCATTACATATAAAACATTTTTAAACCTGTTCCACTGCTCCTTGACTGTCTTCACACTTAAAAGCTTATCCCTGTCTATCCTCCTTAATCTTTGCTGCATCTTCTTAAAATTTGCCCTACCAAAGTTAAACTTAGCAATTTTAGTTTTTGCATCCACACTCTTACAAAATAGTGAGAATTGTATTATATTATGGTCAGTTGACCCTAGTAGTTCAATCACATCTACTCCCTCAATTCTATCCTGATTATTACAAAGCACTAAATCCAGACAGGCTTCACCCTGCTTTAACATAATTAACATATTTAATATTAGTTAATTAATATTTAACATACTGTGTTAAAAAACAGTCACTATTTATCCCAGTTAATATTTGGACAGTCAAAGTCCCACATGACTATAATATCCTCCTGTAAACTTGCCCTTTTAATATTACTAAAAGAATGTGTGTTTAAGTTACTGTCTGCATTGGGCGGTCTATAACACACACCTAAAATAAGGACTCTTTCCCTAATGATATGCAGACGAAGCCATATGTCCTCACGAAGATGGGGCTCATCATCAAACTGAAGAGAACTTGCATTTAAATTCTGTTTGACATAAACAGCAACACCACCTCTTTTTCTGTTCTGTCTTTCCTTCCGAAAAATGTGTATCCCTCTATGTTATATTCATCCCCTTCTTTGTTATTTAGCCAGGTTTCCATTATTGCTATAACATCATAATAATACTCTGCTACATACAACTCCAACTCACTTGCCTTATTTTTGATGCTTCTAGCATTAAGGCAAGCCATTTTTAATGTGTTACTCCTTTTACATTAAAATGTTGACTTATAATTTACATTATTATGCATTTTTATTTTAATAGATAGATAGATCAGGGGTAGGCAACGTCGGTCCTGGTGAGCCGCAGTGGCTACAGGTTTTCATTCCAACCCAATTGCTTAATTAGAAACCAATCATTGCCAATCTCAGACCTTATTTAATTTTATGGCTTGTTAGTCTGTGCAATGTAAGGCTCTTATATCGTAGATTTTTTTCCTTTCCAAGGATATCATCCAAATGATATGAAGCCTAAAACAGATCATTTTCAGTCTGTCACATTTTTCTATTAAGTGTTTTATTAAATCAAACAGTGCATGATGAACACACACAGATGTAATTGGAAAAAAGCTAGCTGGAGAACTGCTGGCTGCTTTGTCTTTTACATCTTATTGCTAATAAGGAGCAATTAAAGCACTGAATGCAGCAGTTTAAGATTGAAATAAGCAATTAAGGTTGGAGAACCTTAACAAGCGAGACCACTAAAATGAAGCATCAAAATGTCACTTAAGCAATATGTGCTTCATCAGCAATAATCGAGTTCTCGTTAAGGAACTGGGTTGGAACAAAAACCTGCACATACTGCGGCTCACCAGGACCGACGTTGCCTACCCCTGAGATAGATAGATAGATAGATAGATAGATAGATAGATAGATAGATAGATAGATAGATAGATAGATAGATAGATAGATAGATAGATAGATAGATAGATAGATAGATAGATAGATAGATAGATAGATAGATATTTTTTTATGCAATTGTTTGTCCCTCCAAGTTTAGTTCTAAACCTGACCTGTCCTAAACTCCCTGCACCCCCATTCCCTAGTTTAAACAATGCTTGACTAACCTACTCATATGCCTCCCTAATACATTGTTGCCCCTCCAGTTCAGATGTACCCCATTGCAGTGGAAGTGGTCCCATCTGTTCCAAAAAGAGTCCCAATGCCCCATAAACCTAAATCTTTCTACCCAGCACCAAGATTTGAGCCAGGGATTAAGCCTTCTAATTTCCTCAGTCTCACCTGGTCTGGCACGTGGCACAGGCAGAACTTCAGAGAAGACTACCTTGTCAGTTCTGCTCCTCAGCTTTTCACCTAACTCTCTGAGTTTGGATTGCAGAACTGGCAGACTACCCTTATGTATGTCATTTGTTCCAACATGGACAATAACAAGTGGATCCACCTCTGCTCTGGCCAAGAGCCTATCCACCCTCCCAGGGAGGTTTCCCACCTGTGCATCCAGAAGGCAACACATCGTGAGAGACTCATTGTTTTTGGAGCAAACCTGTGCTTCAGTCCCCCTAATGACTGAGTCTCCAACTATCACTACCTCTCTCTTTCTGGGAACTGGTTTTAAGGCAGCCTGTTGGGGCTCCTCATCCCTGCCTACCACTTCAGAATGATCAGAGACACTGTCCAGCTCTGCAAGTGTGCACCTTTACCTTGTGCCTTGTGACTGTGAATCACCTATCTCTTCCTGTCTGGTCTGGAATCTCCACCACTTGTAGAATGGTTGATTTCCAATTCTTTGGAGATCTTTTCAAATCCCAACCCATTCTCATAGGCATTTGTAACCTCCTTTTTGAAAGCTTCAGATAGCTCTTTTGGTCTACACAAGGTGATAAGACACATTTAAAAAACTGAGAAAAAACCAACCTAAGGGTTTAAATAAGTCAAGTCCCTCTAAGACTCTCTAATGATTTTCAAATCATTTGCACTTGACCTGGTACTCCTGATTGCAATTTTAGACATTTGTTGTACTAATAAATGTAGGAGTGCATTTACTTTTTTCACATTTACATTTTTTTAAATTACACAATGAACTGCAAAATGTAAATGTGGTATGATGTTTGTTATATTATCTTTATCTATAGATACTGTACTGTTAAAATAAAGATCGTGGGGTGTACAAGCTTGTTTACATGACTATATCTACTTAATTCTAAAATGACGTTACATAATCGTTTTTTACATTCATTATTAAGCATTTACTCATAGATTTAACATTTTGGGTTTGAATTCTCAGCAATGTAAGTGCATGTGTGGAGTCTGCACACTTGCATAAGCTTTCTTTTCTTGATCCTGAAATGTGAATGCACTCTGAGGTCTTCCTGAATTGCCAAATTCCTCATCCTATCAATAACAGTGAACACATGAATCTAATTTTGACAACTTAGATCCGCAGTCTGATTCTTTTGGTTCATTACCCAAACACTGTGATGACTGAATAGATTTATAGATGACAATTTTGTCAGAGGAAGTAGCTCCCACTTTCCCAGCACACTCTGGCAAATAGACTACACTGTATATATATATATATATATATATATATATATATATATATATATATATATATATATATATATATGTATATATATATATATATATATATAGTTAGGTCCATAAATATTTGGACAGAGACAAATGTGGTTCTATACATTACCACAATGGATTTTAAATGAAACAACTCAGATGCAGTTGAAGTGCAGACTTTCAGCTTTAATTCAGTGGGGTGAACAAAATGATTGCATAAAAATGTGAGGCAACTAAAGCATTTTCTTAACACAATCCCTTCATTTCAGGGGCTCAAAAGTAATTGGACAATTGACTCAATTGGCTATTTCATGGGCAGGTGTGGGCAAGTCTGTCATTATGTCATTATCAATTAAGCAGATAAAAGGCCTGGAGTTGATTTGAGGTGTGGTGCTTGCATGTGGAAGATTTTGCTGACAACAACAGATTTTGCAGACAACATGCAGTCAAAGGAGTTCTCCATGCAGGTGAAAGAAGCCATCCTTAAGCTGCGAAAACAGAAAAAACCCATCCGAGAAATTGCTACAATATTTCGAGTGGCAAAATCTACTGTTTGGTACATCCTGAGAAAGAAAGCAAGCACTGGTGAACTCAGCAACGCAAAAAGACCTGGACGTCCACGGAAGACAACAGTGGTGGATGATCGCAAAATCATTTCCGTGGTGAAGAGAAACCCCTTCACAACAGCCAACCAAGTGAACAACACTTTCCAGGGGGTAGGCGTATCGATATCCAAGTCTACCATAAAGAGAAGACTGCATGAAAGTAAATACAGAGGGTGCACTGCAAGGTGCAAGCCACTCATAAGCCTCAAGAATAGAAAAGCTAGATTGGACTTTGCTAAAGAACATCTAAAAAAGCCAGCACAGTTCTGGAAAAACATTCTTTGGACAAATGAAACCAAGATCAACCTCTACCAGCAAGAAAAAAGTATGGAAAAGGCATGGAACAGCTCATTATCCAAAGCATACCACATCATCTGTAAAACATGGTGGAGGCAGTGTGATGGCTTGGGCGTGCATGGCTGCCAGTGGCACTGGGACACTAGTGTTTATTGATGATGTGACACAGGACAGAAGCAGCCGAATGAATTCTGAGGTGTTCAGAGACATACAGTCTGCTCAAATCCAGCTAAATGCAGTCAAATTGATTTGGTGGCATTTCATGATGCAGATGGACAATGACCCAAAACATACAGCCAAAGCAACCCAGGAGTTTATTAAAGCAAAGAAGTGGAAAATTCTTGAATGGCCAAGTCAGTCACCTGATCTTAACCCAATTGAGCATGCATTTCACTTGTTGAAGACTAAACTTCAGACAGAAAGGCCCACAAACAAACAGCAACTGAAAGCCGCTGCAGTAAAGGTCTGGCAGAGCATTAAAAAGGAGGAAACCCAGCATCTGGTGATGTCCATGAGTTCAAGACTTTTTATCTTTTTAAAAACATTTTATCTCCAGTTATTTAATTTGTCCAATTACTTTTGAGCCCCTGAAATGAAGGGATTGTGTTAAAAAAATGCTTTAGTTGCGTCACATTTTTATGCAATCATTTTGTTCACCCCACTGAATTAAAGCTGAAAGTCTGCACTTCAACTGCAGACTTATATATATATATATAATTTACTGTATATATGAGCACAATTTTTTTATGGAAAATACATGTATACAATATGTGTGAAGAAATAACTTTGCCTTGAAAAATACCGAATTTATCTTTTAAACACTCCCTAAGCTTACATGCCTGGCATTAAATAAAGGTTATTTTAAAGTGTTCTAGATCATCCATTTTTCCTACAATAGCAGCATTTATCTGTCTCAATTTAGATGTCCTCATTAAAAAAAATTACAATATTTTAGACAGGTTTTTTATTGCTGTGCCCTATGCAATGCAGAGAATGGCTCAGAACATTCTGCAAGGATAGAAAATTTTAAGTCTGCTTTTTTATATTATAGCTATCCAGTCAGTGATGCTGTCAGTCATATTGCTGATTGGTTTTGATGTAGATAATGTGTTTAGTGGTTTGTATTCTGTGAGTTTGTCATCTTCTTTTCTTTCTGTTGTCCTTGTTGATTGGATGATGTACTGTATATTTAATTATTTTTGTGGCTGTGCAGAGCAGGGTTACCAGGTCTCTAAAAATGTATAGCCCAAGAATAGCTTAAAAGTAGTGAATTTTCCCAAAAAAGGCCAATACCTGAAGTTGACAAAAATTATAAACATGAAAGTGGGGGGCAGTGTCAGAGTGAGAAGGTTAGGTACATACCAAAACCTGGTGGGTAATCCTCTCAGAATTATTTCAGAGTGGTAGAATGGGTATGTACCACCACAAAACTTGGGCGGGGATTCCCCCTCAGAAATTTTACAAAAACATACACAAGTGTGAATAGCAGGGGAAGACAGTAGAAATGCAACACTGATACAGAGGCTACTTCTGGTTTTGTGGAATTTTTTCATGTCTGAATAGGGCTGGTAGAAATACAGGCATCTGCTCTAATATCAGCCGTACAGCAGGTAATTTAAAATAAAGAGAAACAACAGATAACTGCATTACCCACATAACAACCCTAACCAAGCCACACAAGTCCTATGTGTGCTGGCAATTGGAAGATTGCCGGTTCGAATCCCATAAACATCAGAACTGACTCTACTCTGTTGGGCCCCTGAGCAAGGCCCTTAACCTGTAATTGCTCCGTCCTAAGTATGACATTAACCAGCTTCAAGCACTGCAAGCAGGTCCTCCAACTTGCATGGAAACCTAGGGGGTGGTGGCAGTAATGGCACTCCAGCCACCGTAAAAAAAGTCCTCACACTGTTCAGTGTGGTGCTGATGTGTCACTCGTTGCACGGTTGCACTCGGATCTCAATCCAGGTGGTTTGCTATGTGGTGAGTACTCCTAACCTCCTCCATCCTCTTGTATTCTTTTAGCATGCTCAAAAGCATAACTTAGGGAAAAAACAATCAAACAACTGAAATGATCTGCTCTTGAACCCTGAGATATTCCAATTTTTTCTACTTAAATAATATTTTAATTTTATAAACATATAAGAATACTGGAAAAGTACTTTAATAATTACATGTTATCACAACCTTTGTCCACAGTATAAAGATATTTGATTATGTTTATCTGCATTTCAGTGAGATACTATGTGAAAAAAAATGTTCTAAGTATGAATCAGGGACACCTATTATGAGGAATAGGTTATGGTTTTATAGATTTTCCTTGAGTGAAGGTTACATTTTATATTTAAAAGCCCTAACTTGGTAGTTCTTTGTTAGCAATGCAGCAATGTATGTTTTGTCTAGCGCATTTAATTTTGAATATTATTACCAAGATCTTAAAAAAAATCAATAACTATATCATGAAAAAAACTAAAAGCTGAAACACCACAATCATGCATTGTGCTACAGTATCTCTCATATACCGTGTCTGTTTTTCTGCTGTTAAAAATAGCCTGTCCAGCACAATTACCATCAACACTTGGAAAATGATGGTGTCAGGCCATTAGTGGGTGTAGAACACTCTATTGAGTATAAGAACATGAAAGCTGCTAATGGCAAATCTTTTAAATATACTGGCAAACAGATTAAGGTAAAACTGTTATCAAAAGGGTTTCAGAAAAATATTCAAAATATCAAAACAATTTCGAAAAATAACTGAGACTAAAGAAAGCAAGCAACACTGTTTTGTCTTATGAATAAGTGAGTACCTTTTTAATTGCATGGGGATAATCACTAAAAGGCCTGAAATTTTCTAATGTAAAAGATGGCAATGGGTATGCTGCAAGGAGGGTGAGAATATGAAGGAGGGTTCTGTTATTTTAATCATTAATAATCCATAAAAAAAATAATGTGTTTTTATTTTTTAATTTAAGTCTTTCATAAGAGCTTCAAAAAAACTCAGGCATAGTATCTCTTTTAATAAGTTCACATTTTAATAAGCATGCTGTGCATATCTTACTTCCTCAATATTGTTTCTATGATTTCCTATGCAGATGAGTTGATATTATGACTTACATAATCAGGCTAGAAATGAAAAACAACACCATAATTAAATATATAGTAATTTAATGGCCCAGAGCATCAGCTTACAAAGCTTTGAAAGTTTAAATGGCACATCTAATAAACACAAATGTGCAGGTACCAACAAAACCAATAAAATCATCTTTACTGCAGTTTGGTGGCACAGTGCATTAGCAGTGCTATCTCTCTTGGGTTTGAATTCTGGGCCAGGCACTGTATCTGTGGAGTTTGCACGTCTTCCCATTTGGAGATTTCACTGGGTGCTCTGGCCAGTATCCCTGTCCATGGTCAGTCCTGCCTCTTATGCTGTCAGAATAAGTACGAGTTGCTCGTGACTCAAAACCAAACACATAATTTAGAATATGGATGGGTGTCTGGATGAAGTAGTGTAGCTAATAAAAATTGTCCTACTTTGTAATTTCCACTGGGAGAATATTTTTTTAAATAAGCAGGTTTGAAAATGGATGGATGATTGGATATGTTTTAGAATGGGTATATGAGGTTTTGAATCCACATCTCATATTCCCAATGGTTGAATGTCTGGGGAAGAGAAACAGTTTTTGACCTTAAACAAAGGTGATCTTTTATAACAGGGTCAAGCAAGTCTGGAATAGTCGGCACAGTCATTTTGCTGACACATGCACTTTCTGACACCTTTAAGAAATGACTGCAAATGCAATAAACCGTTCCGTTAGCTATTATTGTAGCTCACTAAAACGTTTATAGAACAATTTCATCCCATTTGCATGCTCTAATGATATATTTCTTTTTGCTCTTAAGTTCCCTGTTTCTTTAAGCATTTTGTTTTTCAATATTTGGTCAGCTAAAATACCCAACAATGTATCTTATAATTTTTTTCTGATTTAGGGTGTGTATACTTTATATAAAAGAGGGGTTTTTGTAAGTTTTTTTTCTTTTATTTCTATTTTTCAGCAGGAAATCTGAAATGAAACATTTTTAATAGCAATTGGAAAACTGAAAAAGCTGCTACTCTGTGGAAGGTAGTTCATTGTTATTGGATTTTATATAAATATCCATTTTATACGCAATACTTGGGCATTATCTTTGTGTAAACAGTGGAATCACTTTCATAAACACTTAACAATATAAAGTTATCATAGTTCTCTCATTCTTGATGGATTTTGGGTATTTAGTTGGTGTCTTTAGTTAAAATATGTACAGTATGACGACAGAAGTAGAAAGAAAAATTAAATGTCTTTTATTTAGATTTTTCCTGTTTTAAATCTTCTTCTTCTTCTTTCGGCTGCTCCCATTAGGGGTTGCCACAGCGGATCATCTTCTTCCATATCTTTCTGTCCTCTGCATCTTGCTCTGTTACACTCATCACCTGCACATCTTCTCTCACCATATCCACAAATCTTCTCTTAGGCCTTCCTCTTTTCCTCTTCACTAGCAGCTCTATCCTTAGCATCCTTTTCCCAATATACCCAGCATCTCTCCTCTGCACATGTCCAAACCAACGCAATCTCGCTTCTCTGACTTTGTCTCCCAGCCGTCCAACTTGAGCTGACCCTCTGATGTACTCATTTCTAATCCTGTCCATCCTCGTCACACCCAGTGCAAATCTTAGCATCTTTAACTCTGCCACCTCCATCTCTGTCTCCTGCTTTCTGGTCAGTGCCACCGTCTCCAACCCATATAACATAGCTAGTTAACTGGAATCTTTAAAATACATTTGTATATTGTGAAGACTGTAGAGGGCACTCATGAGCAGCCCCTGATCCATGTTGACATGATTGCATCATGTAATTTTTATAGATTTATTAGCTGCACAGTCATGTTGAGAATCTCCTGTTTTACCACATCCTAAAGGTGTTCTTTTGGATTTGGAACCAGTGACTGAAGAACATTAAACTCGTTATTATAATGAAACCAGTCTGAGACAACTTTTGTTTTGTGACATACTGCATTGTTGTGCTTGAAGTAGCCATTAGATGAGGGTAAATTGTTGCTATTAAGGGATGCACATGGTTAGCAACACTACTCATATAGACCATGGCATTCAAGCATTGATTAATTGGTATTAATGGGCATATAAAGTGTGGCTAAGAAAAAGTTCCTGCCTTTTACACCACCATCAAAAGCCAGGAGTGTTGACCCAAGGCACGTCGAGGGCATATATTATTGCTGTTCATACCAAATTCTGACACTATCATTTTTGTATCTCAGCAGAAATTAAGATTCATCAGACCAGACAAAATTTTTCTATTCTTCGACTGTCCAGTTTTAGTGAGCCTGTGTCCACTGCAGCCTCAGGTTTCTGTTCTTGGCTGCCAGAAATGCATCCCAATGTGGTCTTCTGCTATTGTTGCTCATCTGCCTCAAAATTTGATATGTTGCTTTCCTGCTCTCTACAGTTGTACAGAGTGGTTATCTGAGTTGCCATAGCTCTTCTGATAGCTTGAACCAGTCCGACCATTCTCCTCTGACCTATCACATCAAAAAGGTGCTCCTGTCTGCAGAATTGCCAATAACTGGATGTTTTTTAATTTTTACACCATTTAGAGTAAACTCTAGGGACTGCTGAGTGTGAAAATCCCAACAGATCAGCAGTCTCAGAAATACACAAACTACCCTGGCACCAACAATCATGCCACAGCTGAAATCACTGAGATCACATTTTTCCCTCATTCTGGTAACTGATGTAACTGTTTACTAAGCTTCTGACTTTAAAATTCTGCTTATGGTTTATAAAGCTTTAAATAATCTCGCCCCGGCTTATATATCGGAATGTCTGACACCTTATATTCCAAATCGTAACCTCAGATACTCAACTGAGTGTCTCCTTAGAATTCCAAGAGCAAAACTTAAAAGAAGTGGTGAGGCGGCCTTCTGCTGTTATGCACCTAAAATCTGGAATAGCCTGCCAGTAGGAATTCGCCAGGCTAATACAGTGGAGCACTTTAAAAAACTGCTGAAAACACATTATTTTAACATGGCCTTCTCATAACTTCACTGTAATTTAATCCTGATACTCTGTATATCCAATTCTTTATAATAACTATTCATTCAAAATCTGTACTAACCCCTACTCTCTCTTCTGTTTCCTTTTCCGGTGTCCTGTTGGTGGTGGCGTGCGCCACCACCATCTACCCAAAGCACCATGATGTTCCAACAATGATGGATGGATTAAAAGCCAGAAGTCTGTATGACCATCGGCATCAAGTGACTCCGTGAAAAACCCGAACTACAAAGAGGACTATTTAATTTATGTTAGGTAGAATGCCCAGAGGGGACTGGGCGGTCTCGTGGCCTGGAACCCCTGCAGATTTTATTTTTTTCTCCAGCCTTCTGGAGTTTTTTTTTGTTTTTTCTGTCCACCCTGGCCATCGGACCTTACTCCTTTCTATGTTAACTAATGTTGTCTTATTTTAATTTCTTATTTTGTCTTTTATTTTTCTTCTTTTCATTATGTAAAGCACTTTGAGCTACTTTTTGTATGAAAATGTGCTATATAAATAAATGTTGTTGTTGTTGTTGTATCTGCACTGCTGCCATTTGATTAGCTGATTAGATAATAGAATGGGTAAGCATGTGTGCAGTTGTTCCTAATAATTTGCTCAGGGAGTGTAAGAGGACAAAAGTTTAATAATAAGATGAATTTCATTTAGGGAAGGATAAACAGAACTTGGAGAATGGAAAGTGCAATTAAAATGTAAAAATAAAAAAGTCCCAATGCCCACAAGGCCCAACTATAATTATAATTTATCCACACTACCACTTAAGGCGGGAGTACACTTACTGACAATACCAATCAGTCACTCCTTTCTCACCTTCCACCAATACTACTTTTCTAAACTCTGGCTTTGATTTCCTCTTACCAGTTGAGTCTTTGCCTATTGCTGATCTCCCAACTCTAAACTCTTTCTCAATATGTACAGAAGGGCTTTTAAGTCCTGGCCAGTGACTACTTCTGGGTACATTCCAAAGAATCCTGCTAATGCGTAGAATCCCTGTAGCTGCTCAGTCAGATAACCATCAAGTGGCCCTGTGACTCCTGTGCTTCTACAGTATAGGAACAGAATTAGCTCAGCTAGAATTTCTTCAGTAGTTCTTGGGGGATCAAATACAATATAGTGGGAGTCCACTGTGACCTTTAGTAATTTTGGGCACTCCAATAACATTAATAGTTTCCAATTTATTTTGCTGCCTTAAATATCAGAGTCTTGTGAGGCCCTGTATTGCTCTAGAAGTCCATCATGTTTGGGTAACAGATCTCTACTTGCCTTATTTTTATAAACTGGTAAGTTTTTGTCTCCATCACCAAACTCTTTGTGCACACCCCAAGGGAAACAGACTTCCTTTATTTTGCATATTTCACAAATAGATTAAAGTAAGTAATGCAGCAAACATTTCTGAACCTGCCGTTTAAATTACAATGTAAATGAACGGTTGAGCCTGCATTGTCAGTGTGGAGCATAAAGCAAGACAGCGTCCTGAATTGGATTTCACTCTATTAAAGGTGTTCCACATACAGTGTATTAGACATATCAGCTGGAACTGTTCTTCACAATAATAATAATTTGATAAAAGAACGTTTAGATCATGTCAATATTGATTATGATGACTGGATGTGTAATTGTTGAAGTATTATGATTATTAAGTTTTATTAAATCCTTGATCTCATAAATTAAGCATGACAGTATTTATTCTTTTATATTTCTAATGTGAGCCAATAAATCCTCCCAAGGACAAAGCTTTCTGTTTATTTTGCAACTGAATTATTACACACCAGAAGTAAATGAATTGAGAAAACCAAACCTGGATTATGTCAAGCGCATTATTGGGAACATTTGTATACAAGAGCACCAACACTTTGGTACTATAATCTACCACAACAATGGTGGTTATAGGCATATTTGGATAACCCATTTCAGTTGTATACTACCCACATTATAATATACAAAAGGACCTGGGGGAAATTACAGTTCAGCTTTCTATAATAGACTGTGTATTGCTTTTAATTAGATATTTCAATTGCCAGAACAATAGAAATAGCTGCAATTACACCACATTATTGAAGATTGGTGAGTGCCATATCCATAAACACAATAATGTCTTAACTGTGGATTATTGAATAAAAATGACATTGTGAACTTCACCTGTGTTTATATCTACTCACATGGCTACAGTTCTGTCCATTAGGGACTGTTAGTGCACACTTACTGTACATTTATCTCAAAATAACTGTGAGCTAGCTTGATGAGCTTCTTCCACATCCCTGTGCTTTGTAAACAAAATCTGACTATCAGTGCCTGCAAAAGTAATCTTTTGGGCCCTAAAATATGGTAGAGTACACTTCATAAGAACATCTGTGTGCTTGAAAATATAAACATCTGAAATATAAGAGAAGAAAGTAAATGACCTACTACATGCCTTACTATTACATTTGCAAACCTCATTGTAAAATGAGTTAATCTTTATTTTATTCTGTAGCCAATTTTCATAATGTTAACCATCTTTCAAAGGTATAATGTATTAAGCATGTTTTCCACATATAAACAGTCCCAGTATCTCAGATTTTGACACATTAGGTTGAGAAATTTTATTTGTCAGTCATATATTATTCTCTACAGACAAGTATAAAATTCTAGTTGTGTGCTTATGTTCTTTTTAGTGTTTCATGTTTGCTTTTTTGTTGTTAAACATTATGGGTAAGTTACAGTGTTCCTGAGATAGTATCATATTAGTAGCAGATCAAGACCAGACTATGTAGTACAGTACTAAAAGGAGATGATCTTCATGTCTAAGTGCTGTCTCAGTGAATGGCAAAACAAGACCAATACTAAGTTTAACTAATCTCCAGCTAGTCTTGCTTTGGCTATGTGTTTCTACTCAGTTTGCTTTGCTGACTGACTGATTGCCTGTTAAAGGAAGCAAACAGAGAAATAATGTCTCATCCTCTTTCAACTAAAGATATGCCACTACACAAATCTCACAATTTAAGAAACAGCTCACAGAGAAAAAGTTCATCCTCATATAAACATATTTAAAAAATAGCATTTGTTAAGCTACATTAGATCGGTTGACATTCTAAACAAATTCACTTCAAGCGCATGAAAGGCCTGGATATCTCTATATGGAAAGTAATGACAATGAGAGGTACATGTTAGTAGAATCATATCTGAAGAATGATTGTCTCTCTGCAACTCATGGACTGATCTACCATCAGGGTGACCTTGGTGTGTGCACAGGAGCCTTGGCATATGCAAGGAAAAAGTAATGTTGGCATTCTTCTGTTTCAGCAGTACCTTTTATTGATCTAAGCAACACTTGTATGTGGTTACTCTTACATCATATCGCCCCCTTCAATATAATGTATGAGTGTTCGCTCACTTAAATATCTGAGGGAGACAATCCTTTGCTCATTTTATGAGGGACATTCAAAACGTTTCTGCACTTATTTTTAACTCTGTTTATTAAGAATTTCAGAAACAAATTATATCACTTTCTACATTGTCACCTTCCTTTGCGATGCAATTTTCCCAGCGTCATACCAACTTTTTAATACCCAGTTACTACTCCTCCTGCCTTCACTGTTTCCAATGAAAATATAAAAGTGCGGAATCTTTTTGAACATCCCTCGTATCTTTATATGAGCTATTCACAGTCATATTCATAGTATAAATATACATATATGTATGACACTATTGGGTCTAAAGGGGTTTTAATCTGATTTTGATGTAACTCAGTTCTCAATTATGTAGATAATACGGAAGAGTTGATACTTGTCATTCAATATGCGCCCAGCCTTAACTAACAACCAAAGTAATCCAACAGTCACCAAAACAAATAAAATACATAGTCTGAGATGGGGCAATATTTATAAAAATGTTTAATCTTGAAATAAATTTCACAGTAGACTAAAAGTTCTATATAATACATATTGTGGGAGATCTCATATCAGATCTGGAGGACACCTGCAAAGATTTGTCCATGACTCTCCATGGCAGCATCTTTCAATATGCACTTTACAAACCGGTGGCCAAGCGATTTCTTATTTAGGGTCACAGACTCTGCGTCTTTTTACTGAAAATTTAGAAAAGTTAAATTTATGTTGATCTGTATGTTCCTATTTCTTACATTATGCAATATAAATATTTCCATGCATTGCTTGTTTTATACTGTGGCATTAAGTTAAATCTATTTGATTCATGCAATACTTCATTCCAAATATAAATGTTTTTTAATGATATAGTTGTACAGTATCTCACAAAAGTGAGTACACCCCTCACATTTTCATGGGACAACACTGAAGATATGACACTTTGATACAATGTAAAGTAGTCAGTGTACAGCTTGTATAACAGTATACATTTCCCTTCAAAATAACTCAACACACAGCCATTAATGTCTAAACTGCTTATTATAGAGTGTTTAAGGGGGTGGCATATTAATTAGGGTTTTTGTAGTTATTATAGATTTGACAAGGATTTAAAGGGTGTTTATTGTTTTGTTTGATTTATAATATATTCTTTTTTGATTGTTTAAAGAATTGTTGGGATGATTATTTCCTTTGTATAAATTCATAAAAGACAACTCCAGATGAGGATATCAAATTGGGGCTAAGGTTCGGTTGGGTTCTGTACTTAATAGAATTAATTTTCCTAAGAGTAGGAGATTTTTGTGTGTGCTGGGCTCCTAATTCAACTTAATAGGAACGCGCTATACCGTGATAGTAAAAGAGATGAAGAAAACAGCTTTGTGTCTTTCTACTTTTTAACTGCGCCGAGCTGTAAACAATGTGGCGAGGGGTCGTAAGAACAAAGTGGACGCTGGGAGGCGCGGAATGTCTGGCTTTTCCTCCAGGTCAACAGCTTCGCAGTTTTGGGCGGCGTCCTCTCTTCTCGCATTGTTTGTCACACTTCGGCTCCTGGGACAGTGGAAATCTTTGCGAATAAGTGTAATCGGCGCTATCGAAGCGGGACTCTCTTGGTTAATTGCGGTGCACGGCTACTTTCTATCCCTTAAGATGAATTGGGGTCACTAAAACCCCGCAACATTCAAGGTTGCTTTTGTGATGAATTCTTTTAAGAAAATGGAGGATCTAAAAAGATGTACCGACCTCTTCATGTAAAGTATTAGACTTGGGAATTGTTTGAACCTTCTGCCCGTTAAGCACAGAAAGGCAGCATCCACATTTCTCAGAATAATTTTTTGCTTAAATCACAGGCACATAGTGCAATGTTGTCAAGTAGGTAGTTTGCCCGAAACCACTGCAGTAGTACTCAATGTATCTTTACTTCTTAAATGTTAGTGTTTGACTGTTTAATAATTTATACGCTTCTTATATCTTCTTCAAATTCTTTTATCAAAACGTTTTACTACTTAATATTTATATAATTTCTATTTATTGTAAATGCTCTTTATTTGTTCAAAAATAACATTGGTAATTAACAAACTTATTTTATAAATACTACATTTTAGTTTTTTTCCCTTGCACTCAGTGAGCGAAGCCACTGGGTAATCAGCTAGTATTATATAAAAAAAATCTTAGGACAAGATGAGCCTTTTTCAGAGAGATGAGACGTGACTTTCTCAGAGAGACAATTTCACGTCCCATGAGAAAAAGAGTAGATGACAAAGTAGAACGTCATAAAGAATTCAAAAACGCTGGCGTCATACACATGCATAGCAAGTTACATATAATGGAAGTACAAAAATTCAAAAGTCTCCAAAAAATGATAGTAAAGATTGCATTAGCACAAACAAACAGAAATTATTACTCGGGGAAATAACGGAACAGCGAAAAGAGATTGAATATATTGTTCGGATTTAAACTTTAAGTCGGAGACTTGTAGATCATCTAATTTGTGTTGCCATCAGGGAAAAGTAGTGTTTCTTCCCAATGTTTGAGTCACAGAGTTGCACAGATACACAGGAGATTATAGGGACAGAAACGTTATTCAAATGCTTCAAACAAACATAAGTCTCTTTCAGAAGTGAATCAAGCTCCGTGTGTAGTCAGAGGGGAAAGTTCCATCTCTCAATTAAAAGAATAGAAAATCTTAACGGGGGGCACCTCGGGAGCGGGACTCCGAACAGGAGCAGAGGATGTCTGGTGGAAAAGAGAGACAAGGCAGTGAGACAAAAGAACAGCTGTTGTATAGACTTTTAAATGTTCAAAGCACCACTTGAGATGCAAATCACGCGGCACAGCAGCAGCAGCAAGCCAGAAGCTGATCGAGCAAAAAGGAGGTAAAAAAAACTGTATTTGTTTCCCATTTTATCACCATTTAAGAGGGGGTTTCGGAGGAGCGACTGCGTTTCCTTGGGGGGCGTTCAGCCCCCTCCTCACAACGCGAATGGCAGAGATGCGAAGTGGCTGGCGCGTAGCGCAGGCCGGGGGGGGGCAGTAATGGGGAAGGTTGGCGAGCGAAGCAAGCAGGGGGCAAAGTCCCCTAGTACATATATATATATTGTGGCAGCCAGTCAGGGCCCATGCCTGGCCAGGATGCCTCTCCCTTGTATGGACCGGGGGAGCAAGCCTGGTCAGGTTAGTACCTCCCCCCCCAAACCCTAGAAGGCAGGCTTCATGGGAGTTGGAGTTTGGTGCAGCCCTGTTGGGATCCATGGGGCCGCCAGGGGGTGCTGTAGCTGCTGCTGAGCCCTACAGAGCAGCTCTTTTGCCACACCCAGCGGTGGTGCCAGGAATAGGTCATCAAGCATCGGAAGCACTTCCAGGTGCGTTATAAAATGAGCCAGCAGCCACTACTCCGGAAGCCAGAGTCGGAAGGAGGGAGACAAAGCTTGCTGGGTGGAGTAGAGGAGGAGGGGTGCTGCAAGAGGGCGTTCCAGGGAAACAAGCTCCCTACTCTAACAATGGACTTCCATGTGACCCGGAAGTACTCTCGGGTCTGTAATAAAAGGGACTGCACTCCCTTATTCAAGCGAGTCGGAGCTGGGTGGTAGAGAGGCAACACTTGACTGGAGGAGGGCAGTGCGGTGGTGAGAGATTTAGTGTAGGAAGGGAGAAACCAGTGTTTTGTGCATATGTAACACTTTTTGGAGGTATTTATTATAAAAACTTCGTTTATTTTGATAAAGGGCTGTGTTTTGTGTTTGTTGGAGTTTGGGGCTCACTGACGCCCTGGGTTTATCACTATATATATATCCATCCATCCATCCATTTTCCAACCCGCTGAATCCGAACACAGGGTCACGGGGGGTCTGCTGGAGCCAATCCCAGCCAACACAGGGCACGAACCAATCCCGGGCAGGGTGCCAACCCACCGCAGACTATATATATATTGTGGCAGGCGGCTGGGGGTGGTACCCAGCCGGGACGCCCAGAAGGACAGGAGGAGGGCTCCGGAAGTGCTGGGGGGAAGAAGAAAAGAGGCACACAGAGTGCTTCCGGAAAGGCAGCCGGCACTTCCGCCACACAGGGGCGTGTCAGGGGAAGATTGCCGGGAACCACCTGGAGCTCATCCAGGTGACTATAAAAGGGGCCGCCTCCTTCAGCTCACCGTCGGCTGTCTTCCTGTCCTTGCCGGTGGAGTGCCTTCGGCCTGTAGAGTCGCCTTTAATGAAGGTGCTGAGTGACATC